>NC_089585.1:18023691-18337984 GCF_019320115.1 Miscanthus floridulus | reverse complement strand
AAACCGACCCCGAGGTTGTGGTTGAATGGTTTTTAAATTCTATAAAAAGCAAAGGAAGTCCAAAAATCATGAAATTTGATAAGATGTCATGATATCATATGTGGAGGCTGTGGTAAAAAATTGAGAAGGTGTCGCATAAGTTGTCACGTACATTGCTTACAAACCGAAACATCTCCAAAGAAGTTTCATGATTGTTGAGAATGATCTGGTAAGATTTGGAGTGAAAGTGACGGTCGAGTTGTGGTTTGACTCCGAAACTTTTTGTATAGCCAATAGACATCAAAGATCGTGTCATGTTAAATTTTAGCGATTTTTTGGATCCATTTGATAATTATTAATTTGTAATTGCAATTATATAAATGGAATTTGAGCTATAACTACATGAAATCATGGTCTATTTTTCGCTGAAGCATCAAATTTGCATTGTTGAGTGAATTTGACAAGGTATTTTCAAAGTTTATTGGGACAAATTTGGAAAAAAATGGTTAAGAAAAAGGGAAAGGAAATAGAAAAGTTTTTTTTAAAAAATACCTTTGCCGAGTGTCCTAGGGTTCGCACTCGGCAAAGTATAGTCTTTGCCGAGTGCCTTATCGGCTTGACTCTCGGCAAAGATTTTTAATGTTTTTTAAAAAAATCCCGGCTTTGCCGAGTGCCGGATCGTGGACACTCGGCAAAGGCCTGACCCAGGACTTAACTGCCACGACCGAGACTCACTCACGCACGCACGCTCACCGCCCCTGCCAGAGTGCCAGCGCCACCCCCCTCGCTCCCTCACCGCGTCCTCTGCAACCTCCCCTCCCCTCGCTCCCTCACCGCCCCCTGCCAGCGCCCCCCCCCCCCCCGCCCTGCCCGTCATCCTCGCGCCGCCGCGCCTTCTCCCGCGCTGCCCCGCTCGTGCCCGCCCGCCGTGCTCGCGCCTGGAGCGCTCGCCCGCCGGCCGTGGCCCCGAAGCCGCCTCCACCGGCAAAGTTTTGGCCCGCCGGCCGCCCCCGTCACCACCCCGCCCCACAACGCCGTGCCTGCGCGCCGCCCCGCGAGCGCCCGCCCGCCCCGCCTGTCCGCTCCCGCCAGCGGCCCGCCGCCTGGACTCGTCTCGCCCGCGACCGATCTCCTCCATCCGCTCGCCGCGCCGCAACCCGGAGAGGAGACTAAGCTCAGTCGAGCACCACCTGGGCCCAGCGTCCTCGCGACCATCTCCGGCACGGCGTCCGGCCTCTGCAGCCCCGGTAATTCATAGGCACCTAATGGAATGGTAACAATACATCAGTTCCCTTTTATCATTAAAAATAATTTCATCTTTACCTCAAACTACAACTTTAGATCTCAAAATCCATTCGATATATATGCCTTACAAAGTATTGAACTAATCATGATTTTAAGAAGACAAAAACTATCATGTACAGCTACTTGTGTCATAATAAAACGAGTAGCATAAAAAAAGAATAAACCAGTCTTAGATCAACATGCATACCTTTGTATTATGCAACTATACAAATTGAAGTGATTTTTAAATTTTCATAGCCAGCAACAGTATTAAAAATCACCCTGTGTAAAAATCACCCCGTTACCTTGTATATTGGGTGAATACTGTGCCATGTCATACTTTACAATTTAGAAAACCAATGGTAGATAAGTTGAGGTATATCTTGTTGAAAACAATTTTCCAGGGTGCCAATTTTTTTGGAAAATCATTTGTATTTCCTCTTCTACAAACGCCCCCCTCTTCCTTTTTCCTTTTGTATTTGTATTTCCATGCTTGCGGCTGAACTGTATTTTGCCGATCTTGTTTTAGCTTTATAGTCAGTATTTCAGTGCATTGGAAAATACTGGTTTGGTTTTGTAATGCATGGTCATTTCATGATTTGTGTAAGATCAATGGATTTCTGCAAGCCACTGCCTACTGGACATAAATAAATACACTTAAGTCCTGGATATGTAGGCTTGAACTTGAGATTTCAGCTTCCATAAGTTTGAGCACAGCCAATTGCCTGCTATTCGTTTGGTTTTTGGGTAGTCATTGGATTTATCTAAAAATATGATGATGTCCTCACTCAAGGACTAGGCAAAGCACAGTTGACATTTAAGATGGTGGTATGCATCAAACTTGGTTTTTTGTTGTTGTATAAAGCTGTAAGCATTAATATCAGTCTATTTGTCAAGCAGATTATTTATTTGCTTCTTGTGTGCTTGCACCCTGGCAGCAGTATGTGACGCAAGCAGCAGCTGCTACAGAGGGTGCTGGCTGGAGCAACATGCTTCTAGATATTACATGGTGAACAATGTGGTTCATTCAACAGATTAGTTTAGGCATTATAGTTGAGGGAATGCCATATGTCTGTGGTATATGGCAACAACAGTTGAGGTTGGTTTTGCTTAGGACTTAGGGAGATATTAGGAAGGTTAAGTATTGTTATATTGAGTCCATTTTAGTTTCTACTAGGGGCTGGGAAGTTAAAGATAACGATAGATAGAGATGGACCCGGTCTGACCAAATCCTCCATAAAAGTAAGCAAGAAATAATCTCTCCAGTCTCTAAATCGTTGGCGATATCTCTCAACTCTTCTTTTCTCTCATTTCAATGTAATACCCTAATTGAAGTTACACCACCTGGCCATCCCCTGCACAGTAGATCCAATGCGAACGACGATTCACAACAATGCTAAAATTCTTATTTAGTTTATTCATCACTGCTGTGCATGATAGATCATGCTTGCCTAGAAAAGTAAATCCCACTGTTCCCAGACTCCCATCTAATGTTTCTTTTCTCCCATTTTTTAACTTATTTACATGTGCCAGTAACCATGTGCTCATGTTTGGTTGTTTTTCTATGTTATGCAGTTTGCACTATGCCGCATGTTTCCTAGCTTGAATGTGACACTGAAACTTGTCATTTTCATACACAGAATGTTATTCATGGTGATATCAAACCAGACAATCTCTTGGTTACAAGCTCAGGCAATGTGAAGATAGGAGATTTCAGTGTTAGCCAGGTTTTTGAGGTGTTTCCATAATCCTGCAACTTTGTGTATTTCAGTGAAATTTTATTATTCTTGTCCGGAAAAAAATGTTTTTTAAGTTGAATGAACTCATCCTTGAAAATAGTTGTCTAAATTATGATTTTTATCACTTAATTGCTCTTACTCTGATCAAGAAACTTGGCTCTGTAGGTTCCAAGTTTCTCAAAGTGACACTTTTAAAGATAATCTTCCCTTTCTGTCTTTTTGAGGATTTTAAAGATAACTTGAGTTGACAGCCAAGATGCTTCCTCATTCTTTTGGAAGTATTTTTGTTGCTCAGTAGTACCACTTTTATTTTATATTGTTTCATTCAATGTCCAAATTTGCATTTGCATTTATAACCACCCTGTGTATCATGGCATGTGCTACCACTATAACAGGGATATAGTTTTTCATCTCAGGATCTGATTTCCGAAGATCACACTCATTTATATCTGTATCAAAGATATATGGGAATCAAATAGTTAGCTGGGGACATTGAATATTTAGCAAACTATAGCTGCTAAACAGAATTAAACTGGAAATATACTACAATGTAATAATTGACCATTAACTGTTACATTGGCCACTACTTTCTTCCTCCCTTTATACTGAACCAGAGTTTGGTGAGGGAGCGAGGGGAAATCAGATGGTTTAGGTCCTTGCTACTGTATGGCTTGAGTGGCTTTCATGTAGTTATAGCATCTTAAGGGTTGGGATGTTGTGAACAAGGTATCGCCACACAGTAAACTACCTGTTCCAAACAATGAAGATTACAACTTTGACCCAAACACATATGACGGAGAGTTCTTTCAAGAAGAGGGGCTACAAGGTAGCTTTGTGATAGACATAACCGATCCGGTCAGAATGGAAGTAGACAATGAAAGGGTTGATGACGAGGACGATGGGGATGAGGTTCAAAATGTGAAGGACTTAGAATTACTTCGGCGATTAGAATTAGGCAATGACAGTGATGACAACATTGCTCCTCCGGATGGTCATGATATCAACATGGAAGTAGACATGCATGATAGTGATGATGAGACTTATGATCCAGCTAATACCGATCATGATGATTATTTCTAAGACATGTAATATTATGTTACCTTCTAATTATGTTTTGTTCATTTTGCAATACGTCTTATTTATTTTACATCTCTTTCTAATTATGTTTTATTCATTTTGTATCTCTTTGTAATTGCAGGTGATTGAACAAAGATGCCAGGCGGCGGGGGTCTCTTAAGGAGTTTAAGGAAAGTAAAGTCGAAATACAAGAGGGTGGAGGAGGTAGCTCCTCCGCCACCGCCAAGGAAACGCAGGGGTCGTCAGGCTCCTCCGCCACAGAGGCAGGAGGAGGAGGTGGAGGAGTCCGAGGAGGAGGAGGTGCCCGAGGAGCACGAGGAGGCAGTGGAGGACGTGCCCGAGGAGCACGAGGAGGCGGTGGAGGAGGAGGAGGAGGTGGTGGAGGAGGAGGAGGAGGAGGAGGAGGACGAGGAGGACGAGGCTGAGGAGGCGGCGGGGGGTTCCTCTTCCTGTGGTGCGGCTGCAGGGGGCTCCTCTTCCTCTGGCACGGCTAAACTCTATTAGCGAGGTCCCTCGCAACTCCTGAAGCGACCAATACCTCTTGAGAGACGCCCGATGGTTCGACCCGGTGGTTCAAACTAAGTAACTTTACATGCTGTCACTATTTTCTCATTTGTTATGTTGAAACTAATAATTTTTCTTGATCACTTGGGCAGGGGTTTCGTGATTGTGGGTGCAGGTGGTCACGGACGCCATCCCAATGGCATTCTTGGTGTTTTGTGCAAGACACACTTCCCTGGCTTTGTTGACTTTGCTAGAGTGCGGCAGCCGGCCTAGACGTTTGCCCACTACGCCGTCTGCGCAAATGCATATGATCGGGATGGCAGGATCTACGGCCACAAGGCAAAGCGGGTGATTACGGAGCTGTGGGTAAGTCTTCGTCTCACTACACTGCTCAATTCATCGCAATCATTGGACATTCTTCAAATAATGATAGGATACATTGCGTCTACATACAGGATTTCTTCAGATGCGAGCTAGGATGGGAGGTGGCAGCGAGGGCGGCGGCTAACAAAGCTTGTCACAAACTCATGGGTGACATGCACTACGAGGCGCGCCTCTAGGCCGTCGTGACATACAACGCGACCTTCGAGTTTAGGAAGGTCACGAAAAAAGAGGCAAGAAAGGAGACGCTGACCAAGGAACAATACATGAAGATAAATATATAAGATTAATACTGATTTTTCTAAGATTAAATAAGCTTACTTTGATCTACATATACTTGATGTCGTGTAGGTGGTTCCGTGGTGGTGCACTAGGCACGAAGACTGCTGGGAGGCAATGGTGGACAAGTGGTGCAGCCCCGAGTGGTGGGAGACGCACAACACTTGTCAGGAGTGGCGTTTGATGATGCCTGGTGCACCACACCATCAAGGCAACCTTTGCCTCCCGGCCTACGCAGCTAAATGGGTACGCTGAATCCATTTCTTTATTCTAAAGCTCAACTATGCAAATTTCTAATCATCTTACTGTTTCTTTCGCAGTCGGCGTCACATGGTGGCGCGCCCATCTCCCAGTTCGAGGCATGGGCAAGGGCCCACAAGGGCAAGGCGACGTCCGACGTCCACTACAACTCGGAGGACCCGCCCGAGGCGTACAACAACTCGTCCGTCCACACCCGCCTCACTGAGTACACAGCGATGGCAAGGGAGGTCCATGGGCCAGAGTACGATCCCACCTCCGAGGACCTTGATGGAGAAGTCGTCATGAGGTTGGGAGGAGGGAAGAAGCACGGGCGGTACTGGATTGGCGACGGCGCAATCGACCTGGCCCGTACTAGGTCTCTCTCCGAGATTCGAGCAAGGAGCACGAGCTCGAGCCTGGCCATACGCACATGGCCGGACTGTACACAGCACATGGTGCAGGCACGCAAGGTTATTTCTGTTTTATTCATTGTTCATTGATTTTTACATACCTTTGCTTTGCGTTGTATCATTAGGGTGAAATATTGTAGGCCGAGGTGGCGAAAGAGAGGAGGCGACGGGAGGAGGCTGAGGCGAGGGCTGAGGAGGATCGACAGAGGATGGAGCAGATGTTTCAGTATATTCAAGGTCTTGGAGCTCACTCAGGCTATGTTCCATCACCGATGATATTCACTCCACCAAATGATCCGGCTATCACTCCTGTGAGTTTCTCTACCTTAAATCTAAATGTGAATGTGGATATGGATATATGAATGTGAATCCAAATGATATGTTGAGACAAATGCACCATGATATGTGAATATGCATATGTGGTTGTCGGTCATCGTACCGTTGTTTTGTTGTAGGTTTTGAACACCTCACCGTGCAGGGGAGGTGCTGCCGAAATTTCGAACTGACACTAATATGTTGCTTTTTCAAGTTTTTAGAACCTACCTTAAATCTTGTCTCACACATGCAATCACTTCTCTTTTGTGCAGGGGCAATCGGCGGCGTCAAATGATGTTCATGGCATACCTCCAGCTCAGGGCACACCTCCGTCGCAGTGGGACCGGTGGAGTGGCCGTCAACAATAGAGGTAGATGGACTTGTGCTTGTGATGCTTATTTGTAAATGGTGGTACTTGTGGCGGCACTTGGATGATATTTGTGGACTATGTGATACTTGTGGATAACTTGTGATGATATTTGTGGACTATGTGATACTTGTGGACAACTTGTGATGATATTTGTCATGGTTATGGATTATATGTGATGGCAGTGTGATATATGTGATTGTTGTGTGATATGTGATATATATGTGATGGTTGTGTGATATATGTATGTGTGGATGCAATAAACAAAAAAATGCAAAAAAAAATTTCCTAGCTATGCCGAGTGTAATCACCAAGACACTCGGCAAAGCTGAGAGGCTTTGCCGAGTGCTATGGCCATTGCACTCGGCAAAGGCAGGGAGGCCTGTCACTCGGCAAAGCCTCCCTGCCTTTGCTGAGTGCCACACTCGGCAAAGAGGGCGGGCTTTGCCGAGTGCCCCCCGTGAGGCGCTCGGTAAAGCGACCATCACCGTCAATTGGCGCCGTCAGGCAACTTTTCTTTGCCGAGTGCCCAACAAAAGACACTCGGCAAAGAGGCCTTTGCCATCACCGGCTTTGCCGAGTGATCTTTGCCGAGGGTTACACTCGGCAAAGACTGGGATTTACTGAGTGTCACAGGCACTCGGCAAAGAGCCTGAGTTGGGTAGTGAGATAATGAAATCCAGGAAAGAACGGTTACTTTAGCACAAATACTGAGATTAACCTAACCATCGACAGAAATTTAAATTATTCTGAGACTACAGAAACCTTGATACGGTTGATCCAAATGATTTGAAGTGAAAGCATGCCCAATTAAAACTTTTTTATTTCACAATTGCTTACTCGATTTACTGGAAATCAAAATCCATTTTCTACAAAATTTATTTTGGCTGTACTAACATTCTCCTAGCAGCATGATTTCGATTTTCCTTAGCTCTTCATTTTCTTAGCCAAAACCAATGTTTAAAGACCAAAAGGCTAAAACCAAATAGATCTACTCTGCACACAACCAAAGAACTCAAACAGAATTCAAGCAACCAACAGATTTTTTCAGATGGGGTTACTCCATTTTTTTAGTAGATCGGGATTGTGCAGACGTTCTGCCAGGTGACTTACCGGCAAGGTGCGACGTGGGTAGCCACGGAGCACGATGGCAAGGGGTAGTCGGCGGTCGAGGGCTGGGGCAGTCGTGGTGCTTCGACGTCGTCCTATTGCCCCAGGCGGCGACGCTCTCTTGCGGCAGCGGTTCGGCAAGGGCGGGGGCAGTCGTGGCGCGACGGGATCTCCGACGGCGTTCGACGTGGCGAGGTGCTGATGCAGGCACAGAGTGGTCTCCGGCGGCGATGGAGCGATCGAGCTGGGAGCAGCGGGGGCGCCAGGGCTGGGGTTGTTGGGCCGCCGGGGTTGGGGCAAGGGAGCCGCCATCGATCCGCCGGCTGGGACCTCGCCTCTCCCTCCACGGCGGGTTGCGACGGCCTCTCGCCAGCGGCCGTGAAGAGGAGGGCGTGCGTCAGGCGAGGATGAGATACTCGTCGTCTCTCCCTCGACGGCGGCAGGTGCGGGTTCTTCTCCTTCTCGGCGGACCAGTAGAGATGGCGATGATCATCGATCTGTTCCGCGGACTGCAGGGCGAGGGCGAGGGCGAGGGCGAGGTCGGTGCTGGCGGCGCCGATGGTGGGTGGCGCGCGACATCGTGTGCGAGGACGCGGGATGGTGGCGGCGGTTGCAGGCAAGTCAGGATGGTGACGGGGCTGAGGGATCGGGAAGGAAGGCCAAATCCACCGCATGAGTGCAGGGGGAAGGTAGACTGACGGAGATTGCGGGGCTGAAGAGGACCGACGAAGCCATGATTGCTGGTGATTGGGTTCTCGTTGCCGGTGGTTGCAGGTCCCACCTGGCGGCCTACGGAGGCATGGAGCGTGGGATCGCAAGTTTTCACGGAGGCGACCCCAAACAAATATCACACCAAAACGTTATCTTAGTTTTGTTCTTAGAATGATCGTGTCGCGCCTCCAGGGTCACTATGTTGTAGGCGTTTGGGGGGTCTTCATCGCCGAACTGGATGCATGCTCGGCTATATATGGTACGTATATATATTATACTTATCTGTGATTTGGTCAGCAAGCTAAGCTGCTGGGTCAATCAATGGCACGTTGCACAATCCTCCACGACTGCAGCCGCCCTGGTTGTCAAAGGAAGCAGGTCGTCGCACGCGCGCGCCAAAGGCCGGCTCTAGTTTTGGGACGCTTCAGGTCCGACGCCGACCACCAAATCCCTTCCTGCGCATGGGCCGGCCTCCTGTCCCGCGTTTCACTCTCGCGTATGGGCCGGCCTACTTCGAAGCTTGGAGCGCACTGGCACCACCAAATACGATCATGCACATGGGCTGGCCTCTTCTTCCGCGCGCTGCACGCAGTCTTCTCACGCACAGGCCACAGCCGCACGCACAGACGCACATGACTCTCCCAGTTTTGTTCCGATCGCTGGTGTGCACAAAAATGAGAAGGAAAAACAAATACTAGAAAATAGAAAGCAAAAATAGCGTGTGTTAGATGTTCAACACAAGACCTGTAGATTGACAAATTCATTCTCCACCACTGCACCATATAATTATGTTGTCTAAGCTATGACAATTTATGATAATAGACCGTATCAGACCATCTAAGTCAAAATTAAAAAGACGTTCCATTATTACAATACGTACAAGAATAAAGTTCAAGGCCAAAATATGTCATTGAACATCTCACGAAATATAGAAAAAGCTACATAATAGAGAAAACAAAATATAAATATAAAAGAAAGAATGACATAAAAAAGACACTCTAAATGGAATAAATGTATACTATATGAACATATCAAAAGAAGAAGTAGAAGGTATGACATTCTATGTGCATTGAGGATCAAAATAATAGGAAACTACAGTGTAACCATAAACTAATCTGATGCAAGAGACTACAGTGTATGTATTATGTGACTTTGAGCTTATATGGTTAAAGCGCCTTTTGTTATTGCCCGGTTCATTTTATAGCTATGACATGCGCCACAGGTTTCTCAATTGGCATGTGTACAGTTCGTGCAGTATTTCTATGAATAATGCATCAGAATGAGCACTTTAACAATCTTCATCCACGTTATTGTACAGTAATAGAATATCGTTTACCTCTTATGCGCAGACATATGTCCATTTTTATTGGATATGACAATAGTGAAGCATATCAAGGGGAGTTTGAAGACCAAGAGTTCTTATCTATGTAAGTATGTGCCAGAAAATAAATAAGCTCTTTCAACATTGCTCCAGCTATATTTGCTTGTATTCAAATTTAAAAACAATCAATTCAACTAATAATGAATTTTGTCTACGCTTAACTTTGTTTTGTTAGCTTATTCTAAATTTCCTTCTAACTAGTATAAATTAATTCAAAATAAGTCAATTCGAATGAAGTTCAATACATATGCATGATACATAGACTTGCCTCAACAGATAGCTTTTGAACGGTAGTAATACTGTGAATATTGTTTCTGTAACTCTAAGGAGTACCTAAATGTTGCATGCATAAATTCTTCTACATTATTCAACATTTCCTTTTGCACAGCATGTCCCTTCTTGAAATTATATTTTAAAAAATAATTTATGTACAGTCTGCTATCAGAACAAGAGCACCCTCCTCTAATACAAGAATTGTTTGGATGAGTAACCGGAGAGCCAGTTGCCCTAGCACAACCTGATACTACACCTGCGGGGTGAGCACTCAAAACTATTTTTTCTTTCCAGTTGCACTCATTAAGTTTTAATCAACGCTGCTATGGATGTCTATGGCATGTTTCTTTCTTGCTGATCCTGATCTGTTTGCATGCGTGACACTAGCATGTTGCATGCATGCAGCGGCAATAGCTTTCCAAATGAGTGGTCTTAGCCCAATCCGGCTGTAGGTGCCCATGAATGGTTTGAGAGGTACCCGAGTAATGATGTCTCATCATCTACCCAGCGTCACCTATTGATTACCATGAACAATCCGTGGGACAAGCAGCAACCATAATCGAAGTAAAATCTAGACACCACGTCTACACAATATCTCACTACTCTAGTTGTGTGCACTCAGATCAATTATAGCGTCGGATGAAGGGCGGTGATCAGGAGCAAGAGTGTGCTAATTCTATATCAACAAGCATACAACTATGACTATGCTAAGAACCACTGCAACACAACCAAATGCATGTTGCACAAAGTAAACACTAAGCAAAGTAAAGAAGATAAATATATTACATAAGCAAAGTCTTACTAAAAAGAAAAAGGATACAAGAGCTACACTAGACTTTATAGAAGACTAAATCAGAAAACTCGAGACTAGCTAGCTCACTACTCACTCTAACTCCCACACTAGACTATCCTACTAAGACTAAGGTAGTAGTGGATCTTCTCTACTTCTTAGAGTGGTGCTCATGTCTTGGAAGAGAGGGGGTACCCCTATTTATAGTGATGGTGTGGGCCCATGAATCCAAGTAATATTCACCTCATCCTTTGGATCAAACCATCATAAGATGAATGGTGGTGATCCAACACACTTGTGCTTGTTTACATATTGACCAAGAGGAAGGTAGCGGAGAAAGCTAAGCACAAACAGAAAACATGAGGTGTCAACCTCCCCTCCTATGACAGGTGGGGCCCCCTCCCATGGTGGGGGGCTTGGCCCTTCCTTCTTATGTGGGTATGTGTTGGTGGGGCCATCTGGAGATCTTCAGTACGTGAGTTGTGGGCCGTTCAACCCATGTGAAGTGTGTGTGAGCCAGACTAAATCTAAGGGTGAAATCACTTATGAGTGTGTTTCAAGGCTTCACCAGGACCGAGGTGACTGGGGCCCACTTGGTGGGATTGGTCGACCCTCCCTAGGGTCGCCCGACCCTAGGGGTTGTCCCCACCTTTGCTCCTTTTTACTTCCTGTAGAGAAATATTCCATGTACATGTGGAACTTTATTATTTAAATAAAATATGTTCATGGCATGCTCATTTATATTTATTTTGAGGTATGCTGACAGTGTTTTCAAGGTATAAAATCATGTCATTTTTATCATCAACAAGCTCCCCCAAACTTAACCTTAATTTGCTTGTCCCGAGCAAAGACTAAAACTTAGCCTCGATGGATTAGGAATTGCTATTATGTTTACATTTTAAGAGTACCATGTGTACAACAAACATATTCTTCCATGAGTGGAAAATTTAGCAATATTGAAAACTCATCCATATTACTTTAGGTCCTTCATGGGATGTATGGTTTTTTTTTTGTCACGGACGGTTAAAAGACAGAACAGCTTGACTTGAGCACTAGTTTTCTCATTCCGCACAAGTTTCATACCAGAGGGGCAAGGTTTTCAAAAAGGCTTGAGTTACTCATATGGTACTCTGAAGTCGCTTATATGGTGTATGTTTTCTCACCAAGGCACATTTAATTTGCAAGTTGCCTTTTCATCCTACTTCTAGTGGCTTATGTGGAGTTTTGGTTAGTATTAAGATGTAACATACTTGCATTGCATATATTGTAAAGTCAAAACTTGGATCCAAGCAGAAAGATATGCCATACTCTTAGATCAAGATGTGCATGTGATCGAATGAAACATGTGTGATAATGAACTTTATATTACTCCTTAGCAAATTGATCTCTCTCTAATTATTATTTTGAGACATGGCTGTTTTTTCCTCATCATTTTTTAATTCATGAGCCCTCATGTGCTCATCAATTTTTTTCTATACTTGTACCTTCAAGTGTCTATATTTTTTTCTTTTTCTTATTTTTGCATAACACATATCTCTTTTGCAAAGTATTAAAGAGAGGTCACATTTTTTAGAACTTGAGGCATTTATTTGGTGGAGATGAGATAAATCGAAACCATTTTAACAAGTGATGTCAAATCGTTGTAGAATTAGAAGTGAACCTATACAATATATGTGGATGCCCATATTATAAAAAAAGCTATTGGCTGCGCTGCTTCGTTAAAAAATAGGCTAGCATGCATCTGGACGAGTAGAAGCATCGATGTCTGACCTTGGCGAGTGAAGCTGAGTGAATTGAATATTTGTGTCCCGCGAGCTGCGTGATGGTCATTTGGCCAAATCTCCGTGTGGACATCAAACGTCCATGAACGAACGAATAATGAGTCCCACGTGTTAGACTGCTGCACCAGCACGCTGTGAATGTGATTGCGATCCATGCATGGCAATGAATGGGTCCCACGTTAGACTTCCGCACGCTGTGTAGAGGAGTAGTTGAAGCATCGACGACATAACGTATGTTTCAATCTTAGATGGAAGCCCGATTTTTTTACATAATAATAGAATAAACATCCAGCTTCATCCTCGCTCATAAGTAAGGAATCATACCACATCATTGCAAAGAAGCTCTCATACTTATGTTTAAAGCAGACTCACAAAAAAGATAGAAAATCAGTTCGCAATCCTAGACATAATGGGTCATCCATAAAAGGAAAAAATGCCAAAGCCGATGTCTCCAGATGGTCTGACTAAGCCTTGTAGATACTTTCTTTCTTTTCTTCACTTAGCTGCAACTAACCCCAAAACCAGAACCAATGCGTTCCCCTGAATATGACTTGCAAAAATGTTTTAGGACTACATTTGTCAAAACACTATCATTTCTAGTGAGCCATAAGGTCCAACAAAAGGCAGCCGCCCCTGCTAGTAATAACAAGCTTGAATCTTTTTCACATTGCTTATACCAATTCCCAAAAAGGTTTGCCACAGAACGTGGTGGGGGAAATACCAAACACGATACGCAATAACGCCAAAGAAATTTAGTATATTTACAATAAAAAACAGATGTTGAATAGTCTCAAAATTACTGCAGAAGCAGCAATATTTGCTTCCTTGCCAATTTTTTTTAGCTAGGTTGTCTTTAGTTAGTATTACACCCTTTTTGGGGAACCAAAGAAATATCTTAATTTTAAGTGGCAGCTTTACACGCCAAGTTTCCTATGTTACCTTGATGTCATTAGGTATCTGTACATCGACCTAACCGTAAAATTATCACTTGTACTTAAGGTCCATGTGATAGTATATCCTTTCTTGTTTGTAGGTTTACATTCGCAATAGTTGCAATCAGATTATTCCATTTCACTAATTTATTTGGCGTGCAAGTTCTCCTCCGGCCTATAACAACATCGAACCGAGCTGACTAAAAGAATGATTTGCGGAGACGAGACGAGAGAGGTGAGTGCTTGTGCTTTTGCGGTTTTTTTAAATTTTCCTATGGGCCCCACGGTCCATTTAGCACTGCCGTGCTGGTTGCCAAGTCATCAAACTCCCGTCCAGTCAACTGTCAAGCACAGGTGAGGTGAGAGCACTGGTGGTGTAGGAATTTCGCCACAGCTTCATTCTTGGATCATCTGCACAGTTCGGTTCAAACGACCAAGGCACGACGGACACGACAACTTATAAAAGAGAGGCGCATGCAGCATCTTCACATCCACAGCCCACAGGTTGGACCTCGCGGACTAGCGCAATCCTTCCTCCTCTAGGCTGGGCATCCCCAAATTAAGATATTTCTTAATCCCAAGGCAGCAGACATCTATATTACACTCGACATGGTGACGCCCGTGGCTTTTGCTCCGCGACGGCAACAACAGGCGCCGGATGCCGTCGTTGGCGCCGGAAAGAAGTCGTCCACGACTTCGACTACGTTTTGGGTGCTCGGCCTTCTCACCGCCTCCGCGGTGATCACCGTGGCCGTGTGCGTGCCGCCGCCGGCGCTCCGCAAGAACGCCTACTGTAAGAGATGGAAAGAAAGAATGATGACAACTCAGTCTGTATTGATCATCGGTTTCCAAACTTATACATGTACAACACAAGTCAGTTAGCCTATAACTAACTATACTCAAGGGCAGCCACAGAACGTGGCGTGCAGCTCGCTAACAGCCCCTGCAGTGTGAGCGTCGTTGCCGGCGACGCACGGAACTCTTTGAAGCTCGCGGATGGAAGACCTTTGGTCATGATGTCTGCGAATTGCTACACCGTGGGCACATGTATGACCTTGCACTGTCCAACGACAACTTTCTCACGGACAAAGTGAACATCTAGCTCAATATGCTTGGTTCGTTCGTGATGAACTAGATTTGAGCTCATGTAACAAGCGGAGACGTTGTCGCACAATATCACTGAGGCCTTCTCTAGGGGACACTCGAGTTCAATGAGCAGGTGCCAAATCTAGGTACATTCAGCTGTTAGATTGATCTCCACCGGCTCGGTCCAACGACCGAGTCGGACCCTGACTCACGCCCTGATCGGGGGCGCCCAACCAAATCATGGTTGGTGGACCCCCATCGCGCAGCACTATAAAGAGAAGGTGGGGGGCGGGGCTCACGGTACGAGGTTCACTGGACGCCGCCACAATCCCCACCTACAAACCCTAAACTGATCTAGAGGGGGGCGCTGACAGCGACGGGAAGCACCACCACCGTCTTCACCGCCGCCGAGCTGACGTCGTTGACTTCGCCACCGATGCCATGGCTAGCAGCTCCTCCAAGCCCGATGGTCAGCCACTTCTATCCCCTCTCTCTCTGTAGTTCTCTCTCTAGGATGAACTACTTGTTTCCTAAGAAGATACCCTCTGATCTACATGATCCTAATTAGCTAACAATGGTATCAAAGCCAGGTTAGCCTAATTTAGCGTGTAGATCCAGCTTGGGGTAGAGAAAAAAATGAAAAGAAATTCGAAGGAGATGATTCGGATCAAACCCTAACCCTAACCCTAGAAGAAAGGACGGAGAGGGGAGCGACCTACCCGGGTTCTCTCACCGCCGTCGCCACTGCCGTTGTGTGGGATGAAGATCCTGCCACTGTGCGGGAGCACGAGCCGAGCCGCCACAAACCACCGCATCACCGGTGCGTGGGCTCAGGCTCAGAGCACCGCCGCAAGGCCGCTCAACGGCGGTGCGCTCACCCTCGGGCGAACGTGTGCGCCGGCGAGGGGGGCCTGCGGCGGCGCCGCCACCCTTCCTCCAGCAGCCATGGGCGACCGCTGCTACGCCGCTCTATTCGCTCGGCTACGGCGCTGAGAAAGAAAGGGAGATGAGAAATGAGTTAGTGTTTTCACGGGCAGCGACCGATACCGGTTTTTGATAGGCCGAGAGCTCTGGAGATCCGTCCGATCCAGATCAGTGGCCAGGGATGGCCGGGCTGCCTTTCGGCCCAGGCGGGAGAGAGATAATCCCAGCCCAGGCCCAAGTTGCGGCCTAGGACGTGGGAGCACACAGCGCGCAGTGCAACAGTGTGAATTTAGTTTTTATTCTTTTTAGAAGCATATTTTGTTGAAATGTATTAAGTTTTGATGTTTAATCTCTGCTCAAATTTGAACCAACGGGAGAATTTATTCAGAGAGTAGTTAAGTACATAGAAATGCTTCTGATAATATTATTTTTAAGATCATTTTTCATGTTTTCGTTGCAAAGTTGATGTTTATTATCTTCTAATTAAATTCTAACCAACAGGAGGATTTAACTTTGAAGGGTAGTTATAATATTCAGTAAATTATGATATTGTTATTTTTCTGACCAGCGTTGATAATAGCAATATTATAATTTTTTATTCATGAGATTTTATACATTAGTTTTATTTCTGCCCAACGGTGATGTAGAGTTAATGTAGAAGAATGTTGTATGTTTTAATTTTGACCAATGTTAAATTAAGACATGCAATTATTATGACAAATGTTTCTCACTTGCTCTGATGTTGTTTTCAGGGTACAACCCAATAATATTTATCTTGTCTATTCCGCCTCTCAATGGAAGCAACTATAACACATGGAGAGAGAAGCTTGAGATAGCACTTGCACTGTCCGACAATGATCTAGCACTAACCTCTCCCTGTCCCACTGAGCCTGAGGACCCAGGTGAGGGTAGAAAATGAGACTGATGCAGCTTTCGCTACTCGGAAGCCTGACCATGCAATAGTGAGAATGAAGTACGACCTTGATCGTGTGAAGTGGGATAGTTCAAACCACAAGTGTTTGATGGTGATTAAGGGTTCCATTGAGGATCCAATAAGGGGATCAATCCCAGAATGTACCACCACTGAGTATCTCAAGAGGTGGATAGTCAGTTTACTGGCTCTTCAAAGGTTATGCAAGCACTCTTATTAAGAAGTTAGTCAATGAGAAATACACTAGTGGAGGGATAAGAGAGCACATATTGAGGATGAGCAACACGGCATCCAAGCTCAAGCCAATGGACATGGGGCTCAAGGATGAGTTCCTTAGTTCATTTGATTTTTGCATCTTTGCCCAAAGAGTATGAGACCTTTGTTGTTAATTACAACTTATAGCCTAGATAAGTGGGACATTGAGAAGCTCATTGCCATGTGTGTTCAAGAAGAGGAGAGGCTTAAGAGCTCACATGGTGACTCCGTCAACCATGCGAAGGAAAATAAAAAGAAGAACTTTAACAACAAGAACGCTAAACCACAAGAAAACCTTAGTGGAACAATAGCTCCTCTTCTAAGTCACAAGGAAAGGCCTCACAGACTGATCACCATCAGAAATTCAACAATGTTCAAGTAGACAAGGATACCTGCAAATGGTGCAAGAAGAAGGGACACTACCAGAAGGATTGTCCAGAGTTTCTAAAGCACCTGATGAGATAAGGTGAGGACATTATTACATTTATAGATGAGTCATTGTATTTAAGTTATGCAAAATCTACTTGGTGGATTGATTCAGGTGCAACTATTCATGTTGCAAATTCATTACAGGGATTCCATATGAGGAGGACCCTGCAAAGAGGAGAAAGACATATTAAGGTTGCAAATGGAGTCAAAGCTGAAGTTGAAGCCATTGGAGAACTCCCATTAGAATTAAATGATGACTTTGTACTTAAGCTTACAGATGTCCTTCATGTTCCATCTTTGTGTAAAAACTTAATAAGTGTTTCACGTTTAGACGATGATGGATTTGATTGCCATTTTGGTAATGGCCAATGTAAGATTATGTTAAATCATAAGTGTGTTGGTCTTGCCTTCTGACAAGACGAGCTTTATTTGTTATCACCTTGTGAGAATGTGAATGTTGTGAGCACTAGAAATGACACTGCCTCCTCGTCTATGAATGTAAGTAATAAGTGGAAGAGAATTCATGATGTATCATTGAAATTATGGCACTGTCGTTTAGGCCATATTTTGAGGGGGAGGATAGAAATAAAGAAAAACGCCAAACGAAGCGCAGGAATTTTGGAAATAATTCACATAGATATATGTTGTTCATTTCCTATGAAAAGTGTGGATGGTTATGGTTCATTTATAACATTCACAGATGATTATTCTCGTTATAGAATTTTGGAAATAATTCACACATATATCTGTGGCCCGTTTCCTGTGAAAAGTGTGGATGGTTTTGATTCATTTATAACATTCATAGATGATTATTCTTGTTATGGCTATATTTATCCAATTAAGGAAAGATCAGAAGCATTGGATAAATTTAAGATATTTAAAGCTAAAGTAGAAAATTAGCACAATTTAAAGATTAAGATAGTAAGATCCGACCGTGGGGGTAGTACTACGGTTGACATACCCCATATGGCCAAGTTCCTAGACCTTTTGTAAAGTTCTTACAGAAAAATAGCATAGTTGCCTAGTACTCTACACCGGGCGAGCCTCAGCAGAATAGAGTAGCTGAAAGACGCAACTGTACACTAATGGATATGGTGAGAAGTACGATAAGTTACTCCACTTTACTGATAAGTTTGTGGATGAAGGTGTTAAAAACCGCCATTCATATTCTCAATTGAGTACCAAGCAAGTCGGTGCCCAAGACACCATATGAGTTGTGGACAGGAAGGGAATCCTCACTTAATCATTTACATGTGTGGGGCAGTCCAGCTGAGGCTAAAGTTTTTAACCCAAACATTGGGAAGCTAAACTCCAAGATAGTCAGTTGCCATTTCATTGGCTACCCAGATAAGTCAAAAGGTTATTATTTCTATTGTCCTGATAGGCATACGAAGTTTGTAGAAACAAGACATGCTGTATTCTTGGAGGATGAGATAGTCAGGAGGAGCATGGTAGCGTGAGAAATTAACTTTGAGAAGAAGCAGGTATATTTGCCCACTCCGATGGTTCAAGAGTCATTTTTCTCGCTACCTGTTGCTGTTGCACCAACAGTGCAGGACACTGTAGTGACAACACCTATTGTTAGTTCTCCTATGGTGACAATAAATGAACATGAGGAAACTATCCTTCAGGATCCTATAGAGCCCACTATCGCACATGAGGAAGAGCAACAACAGCCCCATATGGAACAAGCGCCAACTAATGAGGCCCCCATAAGGTCTCAAAGAGCCAGAAAATTAGTTATTCCTGATGACTACGAAGTCTATGTTAGTGAAGAATATGTTAGTTAAGAATTTCAAATGGAGGGTAATCCCACTTCATTTGAAGAAGCCATGAGAAGCGCTCACTCGTCGAAGTGGCTTGAAGCCATGCAAGATGAAATGAGATCAATGAGCACCAATGATGTTTGGGACTTAGAAAAAATTCTAAAGGAGCCAAGATAGTAGGCTGTAAATGGGTCTATAAAACTAAATATGACTCCAAAGAGAACGTGGAAAGCTTTAAAGCATGACTTATGGCGAAAGACTTCACGCAAAGAGAAGGAATAGATTACAATGAGACATTTTCTCCAGTCTCATATAAGGATTCATTTAGAATCATAATGGCGTTAGTGGCACATTACGATTTAGAATTACATCAGATGGATGTAAAGACAGCTTTCCTTAACGGGGATTTGAATGAAGATGTTTATATGGCACAACCAAAAGGTTTTGTCATGAAAGGAAAAGAACATATGGGATGCCACCTGAAGAAATCCATTTACGAATTAAAACAAGCCTCTAGACAATGGTATTTAAAGTTTGATGAAACAATAAGGAAGGTTGGGTTTAAAGACAATGTAGAGGACAATTGCATTTATGCAAAGTTTAAGAATGGGAAATACATTTTTCTAATCTTGTATGTGGATGACTTCTTACTCGCTAGTAGTGATGTTAATCTCCTACTAGAGACGAAGAAGTTCTTGTCCTCAAATTTTTATATGAAAGATCTTGGTGAGGCTTCATTTGTTTTAGGAATAGAGATTCACCGAGATAGGAGAAAGGGGGTTTTAGGATTATCACAGAAGGCATACTTAGAAAATGTTCTAAAGAAATACAATATGCATGCGTGTAAGCCTTCACCTGCTCCCATAGTCAAGGGCGATAGTTTTGGAGAATTCCAACATCCCAGGAACTAATATGAGATCGATCGAATGAAAGCGGTTCCATATACTTCAGCTATCGGAAGCTTACAATATGCTCAAGTATGTACACGCCCTGACTTAGCTTTTGTTATTTGGATTCTTGGCAGATATCAAAGTAATCTAGGAATAGAACACTAGAGAATGGTAAAGAAAGCTTTGCGTTATGTGCAAGGCATAAAATGCCTCATTCTAACATACATAAGATCTGATTCCCTACATATGGAGGGGTATTCAGATTCAGATTTTATGGGAGATGTAGATGATAGAAAGTCCACATCAAGCTATGTATTTACTCTCGCACGAGGAGCTATATCGTGGAAAAACTCCAAGCAAACTAGCACTACATCGTCCATGATGTATGCCGAGTTTGTAGCATGTTATGAGGCCACAGGGCAGGTGAACTGGCTAAAGAAATTTATGCCCAGGTTGAAAGTGGTCGACGACATTCATAGGCCACTCAAGTTGTACTACGACAATGAGGCAGCATATGTTATGCTCACAATAATAAGTCAAGTGGTGCTGCCAAACACATTGACATAAAGTTTTATGTTGTGAAAGACAAAGTCTGGGATCATTGTATTAGTCTCAAGCATATAAGTACAAAGAAAATGCTTACAAATCCGCTTACAAAAGGCTTACCGCCCAATGTGTTCAGAGAACACTTAGCCGGCATGGGTTTACAGGAAAGCCTATGATCCCTAGACAGTAAGGGCCTAGTTGAGAATCTGTTTTAAAACATAGAGGTGCATTATAACTGTTAATCCAATGGTACTAACTGTTGTCATGAGGCACGCTCTATACACTAATTTGTGATGGAATATGCTAAGATAATTAAGTATTTTAAGTTTAAGTCATAAAGTGAGATCAAAGGGAAGAATGTTAGATTGATCTCCACCGGATCGATCCAATGACTGAGCCGGACCCTGACTCACGCCCTGATCGGGGGTGCCCAACCAAATCATGGTTGGTGGGCCCCCATCGCGCAGTGCTATAAAGAGGAGGTGGGGGCCAGGGCTCACGGTACGAGGTTCATTTGACGCTGCCACAATCCCCACCTACAAACCCTAAACTGATCTAGAGGGGGGTGCTGACAGCGACGGGAAGCGCCGCCAGCGTCTGCACTACCGTCGTGCTGACGTCACCGACTTCACCACCGATGCCATGGCTAGTAGCTCCTCCAAGCATGATGGCCAGCCACTTCTATCCCTTGTCTCTCTCAAATTCTCTCTCTAGGATGAACTACTTGTTTTCCTAAGAAGATACCCTCTGATCTATGTGATCCTAATTAGCTAACATCAGCAACTGCATTGGCAACTCCATGGAACACACAAAACCCTGATGTTGATCGACATGTATCTAGGCAGCCTGCCTAGTCGGCGTCAGAGTAAGCGACGAGGTCCAACTTTTCAGTGCGCTAGAGATGAAGGCCAAGAGATGTCGTTCCATGGACATACCGAAGTATACGCTTCACAAGTGATTCATGTGCCATTGTTGGAGCATGCATGTGGAGGCAAGCTTGTTGTACAGCATACTGCAGGTGTGGGCGGGTCATCGTCAGGTATTAAAGAGCCCCAACAATGCTTCTGTAGTCGGATGCATCAGCTGTGGAAAGAGGTGTGCCCTCGCTAGTTGGAGACCTTGTCGACAATGTCTATTGGTGTTTCACAAGGACGACAATTACGCATTCCAGCATGTTCCAGGAGATCAAGAGTGTACTAATGTCGTTGGAGAAAGAAGCCATGTTGGTTGCGCTGAACCTAGATGCCAAGGAAGTAGTGTAGAGCGCCCATGTCCTTCAACAAGAACTCATCATTGATGGTGTTGTTGACTTGCCGAATGGTGTCGACAGACGAAGAGGTGAGCACTGATGTTGTCGATGTATAGTAGGAGATAGACCGACTCAGAGCCTTCACGGAGGACGAACAGTGAGTTGTCCGATCATGTAGGCTTGAATCCAATGGAGCCAAGGAATGATGTGAGTCATTTGTACTAGGCTCGAGGTGCCTGCTTGAGGCCATAGAGGCTCTTCGAAAGACGGCAGACTGAATCCTTATGCGTCGCGTCGATGAAGCCCGCTGGTTGTCATGCATGCACTTGTTCATCGGGGATGCCGTGAAAAAAAGCATTGTTGACGTCAAGTTGGTGGACATGCCACCTGTGTTGGGCCGCGAGGGTGAGCACCGTGCGTACCATAGCTGGCTTGACGATGGGGCTGTACGTGTCGCCGTAGTCGATGCCGACGCATTGCGTGAACCCACAAACCACCCATCTTGCCTTGTAGCGGTCGAAGGTGCTATCCTCCTTGTACTTGTGACAAAAGATCCATTTGCCACTGACCATGTGGGTGCTAGGAGGCCGAGGAATGAGCTCCCACGTATTGTTGTCGAGCAGTGCATCGAATTCTAATTGCATTGCTGAATGCCAATTAGGGTCCTTAAGAGCTTGGTTCACCGTGCGCGGGATCGGAGAGATCATCGTCGTTGTGGCAGTAGCAGCGTATCGTGGGTTCAGTTTGAACATCCCCACGCATGCCCTAGTGACCATTGGGTGAGGCACGGCGGCGACATCTAGAGTCAGGGTGGAGGCCATGACGCGTGATGTGGTGGTACTCGGGGATGGTGGTGTAGGTGTGCTCGATGTTGATGTAGGTGATGCGATGGAACAATTTGCGAATGGCCATGCTGAGGCAGGCACAGTGGATGAGGGCGAGGCAGGCGCGCATGGTGCATGCTGGCCGGCCATGCATGGCATGCGGCGGAGGTGGATCGATCGCTGGCGGCTGGGGCAAAAGGACCGAATCAGCCGAGACTAGTTAGGGCAGCAGGGATCATAGGTGCAGGATGGTGGTGTCGCTGTCACCACGCCAGAACGAAAGGGAAATAATGTTTTGTCAAAGTAAACATGCCATGAGGTGTGCACTTCCGCGTCGACAAGTTGTAGCAGCGATATCCTCTGTGATCCTACGAGTAACCAATGAAGACACAAGCCACAGCGCTAGGAGATAATTTGTTAGGGCTTGTGGAGGTTGTGTTTGGGTAGCACAGGCAACCGAAGACCCATAGGAGCGTGTAGTCAGGATCAGTGTTGAAGAGTAGAGAGAAAGGGGTGGATAGTGATCTTGGCTTGCAGGGTTTTTGGTTCGGCAGGAAGGTGGAGGTCTGCAATGCCTTGACCCAGAACATAGGTGGGAGCATGACGTGTAGTAGGAGAGCGCGGACACCATCATTCAGCGTACGTAGGATGCGTTTGGCCTTGCCATTTTGTTGGGACGTATACGGGCAAGAGAGGCGAAGGATGATGCCATTGTCTAAGTAGAATTTGCGGAGAATGGTGTTGTCAAATTCTCGGCTGTTGTCAGTCTAAAACGCCCAAATGGGATGAGTGAACTGTGTGTGGATGAGAGCATGAAATGATATGATGGTTTAGGCGACGTTAGACTTGTGCCGAAGGGGGAACATCCACACAAAGTGTGTAAAGTCATCAAGAAGCACAAGATAGTACTGAAATCCAGCGAAACTTGACACAGGTGAGGTCCAGACATCGCAATGCACTAAATCAAATGGAGCATCAGTTTTGTGCTAAGATGAAGTAAATGGCAGCCTCACATGTTTGCCAACTCGGCAGGCATGACATGTTTGTGAAAGATCCTTATTACAAGTGAATTGAAAAGATTATAAAAGGCGACGGAATGACTCGTTGCTGGGGTGGCCGAGCCATTGATGCCAAAGATCTGCAGAGATGACGGCGAGGTAGTGTGTGGAGGAGCTTGCCGGTGGCTAGAGAGGATAGAGATCGCCGGTGCTGTCACTGCAGAGGATCACCGCCAGCGTGTGTCTATCCTTGATAGAGAAACCAAGATTATCAAATTCAACGTTGATAGGATTATCATGAGTGAGGGCATGGATAGAAATTAAGTTCTTGATTAGTGAAGGCGAAACAAGAACATTGTTGAGAGATAGATGATGAGATGAGGTGGGTATGGATGTTGAACCAGTGTGAGTAATGAGTAGGGAGGTGCCATTACCGACAATGATCCTTGTAGAGGAGGAATTTGGAGCGAGGGAAGAGAGATTATGTAAGAGCCCAATAGGGAGGGGCCCTAGGGGGTGGCAGCTAGGGTCGGGGAGGGAGCTTGTGGGTGGCGGTGTAGGGTGAGGGTGGCTAGCGCTAGGGTAGGAGAGAGGGGAGAGGGTCGGCGTAGGAAGGAGGGAGAGGGGAAGGGGAGATAAGCCTTGAGGCAATCCTTTCTTGATTCCAACGATTACATAGCCCCTCTACTTATAGTCCTAGGGTAGACTTGCATCTTAAGTAATCTAATGAGGGAAGTCCTTATAGATATGGACGCCTTCCTATCTTAGCTAAGCCTATTCCTATTGGAGATCCTCCAGATATGGATAGTGGAGCAGCGGGGATCTGCCCTTGCTTGTGCGTGCCTCCCCTAGGTGGTGCTACTGCTGCTATCGTCAGTGACAGCCCTCCTGGCTACCGCTGCTCCTGTTGGCACCTTGGTCATGTGGGCCTAGGGCCCTCATCTAGCGTATGACATCACTCCCTCCTTTGATCAGCACGTCCTCACGCTAAATCATCGTCCAATCATGGACCACCTCAGGTGGTGATCTAGCCTCCTGGGGTAGCTGTGTAATTTGAATTGTCATGTGGCCCAAGGTGTCATTGAAGTCATTGGTGGTGATGTGGTAGTTGGAGAACTAGAAGCGGTAGCTACACAAGACAAAATAGCTGGAGATGTGGTAGATGTCGTTTCTCGAGCCTTCAAGTGGTTCATGGGTGGAGCGAGCAGCATAGATGATGGTGACGGAGAGCGTTCCTAGGAAGTGTAGTGTCTGCATCTCCTATGGAGGTCATGGAAGCGAGTGCACCTGACCGGCATCAACTTGTCCCCTTATGCGCCGGCACAATGCTATGGCGACGATGGTCGGTGGTGTCGTGGTGAAGTGTTGTAGCGTGCCAAAGAGGAGGTCACCGATGTCGTAGTTTGTCTGAGAGATCAGCAAAGTGGCATTGGCGTATTGCCTGTCGATGTAGGTGTCCGTGATAGAGAGGAACTGTTGGTCGTTGTTGTTGAAGAAGAGGATCGTTGCCGATGAAAGCATGCGTTGTGGCCATGCCTCGAGTAGTAGAATGCTCGAGGGGAAAGCTTGCGTTGTCATGGAAGATGCCGCTGTGTGGAGACCGATGGCAAGGAGGTGCAGAGCTAAAGTTCCGAACGACTTGAGCAGGTCCTGTAATAGAGGTGAAGTTACCAGGATGTAGTATCGTTCGTTGTACCGAACGATGCCGTGTTGGAGGGACCATGTTGGTGTTGCTGCCAAGAGTTCGATGGTGGCTGAGATGATCTGAAGTTCATGCTCATCTAAAGTGGCGAGGCAAAGTTGAGCAAGAATCTCCGGGTCCGGCTCGATGCGGGAAGCCACTGTGGTGCTAGCTAGTGGAATCGATGTCGCGGCCATAGCAGAAAGCTAGAGTGGAGATGCGTTGGTCGATTTGGTGGTGGAGCTATCGGTGTGACCCCTTGGCGTGGTGTCGGAGGTATTGTCGCCGGCAGAGGCGAATTGCCCCGTCTTGGTGGGTGTAGGTGTTGGGGTCTCTAGGGTGCGAGCGAGGTCGATGGCCGTCTCCATGGAGCGAGGATGGTGCCGCACAACCGCCTCTTGGAGTGCATGCTGAAGGCCATTGATGAAGAGGCTGACTTGATGTTGTTCGCTGGAGATGCCGATGCGCAAAGCGTAGGCGATGAAGTTGTTGATGTAGTCGTTCACGTAGCCGGTATGACAAAGTGGTGCGAGGTCGCTGGTGGTGTCGTGGTTGGGGACGAAGTTGCGGATGATGCTCCCAGTGAAGTACGCACACTCTATCATGGGTGTATCCTTTGTTGCGCGCATGTACCACCGGTGTGCTTCACCTGTCAGATGAAAGGCCGCATACCAGGTTTGTTGTGCTTCCAGCAGACGGTATATGTTGGAGATTTGTTGCATGCGTGAAAGCCATGGCCTCAGATCCGTCAAGCCATTGTATGTAGGCGTCCTGAGCTAGGTCTTGATAGGGGCATATCGTCGTTGTGGTGTAGTTGGTAGTACTAGTGGATCTACCCTTCGTACCTGCGGCTAGGTGGTCGGCTGCTGCTGTGGTGGCGCCTTCGCCTGCAGGGTAGCCGCCGAGCTGACTGGGAGCCAATTGGATAACTGCACTACCAATGGTGTCTCCTACTGATTGGTTGCTGACACGTGCTGGTGGTGGCGATGGAGTCGTTGGTAGAGTCGCAGTTGACGATGTTCTCGGTAGGAGCTCTCGCTGGTGGTTGTCCTAGACTATGACTGGCCGGATGATCAGAGTCCCTTTTAGTGGTGGGAAGAGCGATGCCATTGGAGGCTGCGGTGACGGAGGTGCATCTAACAACAAGGTGTCGGAGACTGCGAGGATGATCTCCGGGGCGCTGGAAGACTAGGGTTCGTCCAACTTGCGCTTGAGATAGGATTTGCCAGCGGCGATCATGACTCGCTTGGTTTCCATGGTTAGATCGTCGATGGCAGCTTCATGGTCCAATCTGACTTGGATGCTAGTGATGGCAGAGTCGCCGTGGATGCGTGTACGCTCAATCATGTGTAGTCATTTGTCGAGGTTGATGAGTTGGTGAGGCATCTCTCCAAAGTTCTTGTGGAGATCGGTGGCGAGGTTCTCAAGCAGTTGTTGCATGGTGGTGGTGGTGGAGTCCATGGATTGTCTGGTCTTCGGATACCAGTGTAAGAGCCTGGCAGGGAGGGGCCCTAGGGGGTGGCGACTAGGGTCGGGAAGGGAGCTGTGGGAGGCGGTGTAGGGAGAGGGCGGCGGCGCTAGGGTAGTAGAGAGGGAGAGGGTCGGCGCAGGAAGGAGGGAGAGCGGAAGGGGAGATAAGCCATGAGACAATCCTTTCTTGATTCTAATTATTATATAGCCCCTCTACTTATAGTCCTGGATAGAGTTGCATCTTAAGTAATCTAATGAGGGAAGTCCTTATAGATATGGACTCCTTCCTATCTTAGCTAATCCTATTCCTATTGGAGATCCTCCGGATATGGATAGTGGAGCGGCGGGGATCTACCTTTGCTTGTGTGCGCCTCCCCTTTGTGGCGCTGCTGCTGCCATCGACGATGACCCTCCTGGCGCCGCTGCTGCTGTTAGCGCCTGGGCCATGTGGGCCTAGGGCCCTCATCCGGTGTATAACAGATTACCATAGCATTGCGCCATGTTGGAGGAAGCACCCGTGTCGAGGAACCAATCAATGCTGGACGGAGGTTGGTTCAGGGAGATGCTGTTGAGCGTGGCGAGGAGCTGTGGATCCAATGAAGAAGATGCACCGGCGACATGTGCTTGAGGTGCTGCCGACGGTGGTGGAGCACGAAGGACACCGGTGGCCAGTGGTGGAGCACATGGTGGTCCCTGGAATGGCCAAGCCTACACCATGCCGGTCCACGGGTTCATGTTTGGCCAGAAACCATGTGGCGGCATGGCATTGGAGTTGAAGCCCTTCTTTTTCTTCTTGTTGGGCTGGGAGGATGATGCCGGTGGACGTCCGCCGGTGGAGGAGTGGGCTGGTGTTGACGACGCGGAGGGGGGTCGGCCGGGAACCCCGTGCGACGGAGGCGCGCCGTGCGTGGTCTGCGCCACGAGTGCTACTGCGGCCTGGTACTGGGCGGTGGAAGGTGCCGAGGAGGAGCCCGCGCTGTGGGCGTGCGCGACGAGTGCTGCAGCAGCCTGCAGCTTCTCAGATTCGTTGATGAGATGTTCCTCAGCATGGATCGGGCCTTTAGGAATGACGGTAGATGGCATCGCAGTGTGATGTGGGGGATGGCATGATGGAGACAGGGGTTGAGGCCACGGACGATGTTGTAGATGAGGTCCTTGTCATTCACTGGAGCACCAAGGCCACCGAGGCGATCTGCCATAACCTTCATGCGGGAACAATAATCGAGCACCGGAAGATCACACCTTGGTAGAAATTTTGGAACTCGGCACCGAGGTAGACCGCACGGGTGTCCTTGTTGTCGCGGAACAGGTTGCGAACACCGCGCCAGAGGGAGTAGGCGGTGTCGGCGTCCTCCGAGATGGTGGAGAGAAGCTCGGGGGAGATGCGGTTGTAGAACCAAGAGACGATGGCGCAGTCGTTCTGCACCCAATCGTTGTCACCCTTGGCCGCGGAGCCGTCGACGTGGTCATGGAGACCATACTGGCCGAAGGCGGCGGAGAAGGATCAAGCCTAGGCTGTGTAGTTCGCCTCGTTGAAGTCGAGAACGATCGGCACCCGATTCAGGATGTTGATGTCGTGCACGACCGAGGGAGCAGCGGGCTCGGTCTCAACGCGGAGGGTGTAGGGCAGCAGCGATTCAGCGTCGGAGTTGTCGGAGGCCAACAATGAGGAAGAAGAGGAGCTCATGGCGGCGGCAAGAGGGAAGTGGAGACGGAGAAATTTAGGATCGATGAGCGGCTGATACCATGTAAGAGATGGAAAGAAAGAATGATGACAACTCAATCTGTATTGATCATCGGTTTCCAAACTTATACATGTACAACACAAGTCAGTTAGCCTATCACTAGCTATACTCAAGGGCAGCCACAGAACGTGGCGTGCAGCTCGCTAACACCTACTTCCTCGCGATCTCGTGGTTCTTCTTTGCCGGGGTAGGAGGGGTCATGTCCGCCGTAGTCTGCATGGCCACCACCACCCACCTCCGCGACCGCGACCGCGACCGCGACACCACCACTGGGAGGAAACTCATGCACGTTCTCCTCGCCTGGCTGGCCTCCGTCGTCGGCGCCGTGTTCAGCACCACGACCGCGCTGGGGATGCTCGGACTCGCCGCCTTAAATATTGCAGTGCACGGATTTGAATTACGTATTCAAATTTGATGTAAGAATTGAGGCCTCACCTTAATTTGACTTTGTTTTTTTTTAACTTTTGCGAACAGATGAGCTGGTTTGGTTTTTGTGGTGAAATCTTCCAACAGGGTTTAAGTCCTTTATTAATTGGCGCGGCGGGCTAACTTTTTTCAGAAGTACGCTCATTCTGGATCTTTTTTTTTTATATTTGTTTTATAACTTGACGTGGGCAGGATCGAAAAGGCACATTTGACACTCCCAGGGTGAGCGAACAATGTTCACGAAGATAGGAAAGGTTGAGCTCGCAATGACACTCCACGACAGTGGTAGCAAAGACTGAGCAAACAAGGTGTCTGGGGCCGGAGCCCCTACAGCGATTACACTAAGATCTAATACTAAAGAGGCAAAATTTCTGATTTTTTGTTTTCGTCCAGCCCTCTCCAATATCGGCTCGGTCTCGCCTCCCACGGTTAGGTTAACATTGCAGAGATAAGGACCGGAGAAGAGAATAGAAAGAAATACGGGGTTCCAGATGTAAAGATGCTAGAGAGAAAGAAAAGGTGAAAGGGCCTTAATAGTTTTTTAAATAGATCGGAGTTCCTGATGCAAAATGTTCAGATCCAAATGGGCCTGCTTTTTTTTTAACCTAGGTTGAATTCTTGTAGTTGGGCCGGCTTCGCCGTGGGCTGGACCAAGCCCATGCAAGCCTTTTTCCTTTACTTTCATTTTTCTCTTTTTCTATAAAAACAAAGATCTTGCAAAATTCACCAAAAATTCATAGAAAAATCATAAAAATGTGGGCTTCTTTTTTCAACCTGGGTTGAATCCTTGTAGTTGGGCCGGCTTCGCTGTGGGCCGGACCAAGCCCATGCAAGCCTTTTCCCTTTTCTTTCGTTTTTTCTTTTTCTATAAAATCAAAGATCTTGCAAAATTCACCAAAAATTCATAGAAAAAACAGAAAAATGCCAAACCGGTTTTGTTAGCTTCATAAAAATATGAAGTAATAAGAAGAGAAAAAAAATGAGCTATGAGACCGTGCATCTCGTCGTGGAAGCGAAATAGCGAGGGGAAGAATAGTTGGCAGCGCCTGCATCTACATATAACGTGAGACAGAACAGAAGCGGGATTAGGATATTTGTTGTGCATTGGATGGGCCGCTGAATAGAAAACCACACCTATCTATTCTATCTTTTCCTTTTCTTTTCTTTTCTTTTTTTAATTTTATTAAATGATCTGCACACAAGTAGTGGCTGAGTGTTATGTAGATTCAAAAACGATTTAGTATTCATTTTCTTTTCTTATATCATATTTGGTAGCCTTATATTAAAGCCTAAAAATTCTTTCTTTTGTCTCTGACTCTGTCCCACTCATTCACTCACTCATCTTCAATCCCTTGGTCCATAGTTATTCACTCTCACCTTTCTCGCTTTAATTTGGAGGTGCAAAGTCAGTATTGGCGTTGCAGCACTCATATCATAACATGGCCGTCTCAGCTTGTTCACATAACAACTATCTATTTAAGTTGGCTCAATCTTCTGTCAATTTCTCATGCGAGATTAATCTTTTATTTCATTAGCATATTATAGGCCTAAAATTTATTTGATTTAAGATTGGACCAAACACAATATAAATAAAAAAGCTAGCTTATTATTGGCACAATTACCATATAAAAGATTATATACCCGTTGCAATGCACGGGCATGTTTGCTAGTAATAATAAACAGGCAAAATTTCTCTCCACTTATTTTTTGGTCCGGTCATCCCTTAACTAACTTTGTGAACGTGAAAAACCACCTATAGCCCTATATAACTATGAATCCTAATCCAATTAGATCTCTCCGATTTCTGGTGAATAAGAATCTTAATCTAAATAGAAAAAATATAATAATATGGACAACTAGGAATCTTAATTCAATTAGATCTCTCTAACTCCGAGTAACCGAAATAAAAATCTTAATCCAAATACAAAAAATATAAGAATAGAAATTAATAATTAAAAGGACCTTGATGTCACCTAGAGGGGGTTGAATAGGCCTGTTTAAAATAAAACTCAAACTTGCTGTTAGTATAGGCGCGGCACTGCTGCTCCCAAGGTGCGGCACTGACGCACTGTAGCATTGTCGTACTGAAAAAGCAGCACTGTTGCGCCTGCAGACATGCTCGAACTATAATTCAAAAACCGCCCAAGGAACATTGGATCAGGTAAATTACTGAGCTTCCTGGGGTAGTGTTGAACCTATTCCACCACTTGAATCACAACAGAAGCTTAAGCATTAGTAGATCGGGACCAAACCCTAGAATCACTATAAACACAAGTAAAGCAATGCAAATCACAAGAACACAAGTGAGACACCGATTTATCCCGTGGTTTAGCTCGCCACTAAGGCTTGCCTGTGTCCACGTTGTTGAGGTTGCCACAAAGGCTTTGGTCTCTTTCAACCCTTTCCTCGTTCTCAATTTAAGAGAATGAACTCTTGAGATGAGGGGTGATTTCACTAGCTGTTTGGGGTGATTACAAACCTTCCGCGACGCTCTAGTCGGCTAGGAGCAAGCTCTAAGAGTAACAAACACAATCCACTGGCTTAAACGCGAACCAAGTGCTTTGGCGGTTTAAGAACTGTTGGGGCTGCTCTCTAATGCAGTTTGAAGGCTCAAACTCTCTTGGATTTAGAATGGAATCAAAGGGATAAGCTTGAGGGGCTCCAATGGTGAGTGAGAGAGAGAGAGAGCTGCTTTGGTTGCACCTAGAAAGGAAATGGTCGATCTGAACCAGTGACCGTTGTGGGAGAGAGGAGAAGGTATAAATACCCCGGCTCCCAACGACCAGTTAAGTCGCGGCAGTGCCATGGCTGAACTACGGCAGTGCCTCACCTGAACTGCGGTAGTGCCTCAGTGCAGCAGTGCCTCGCCTCAGCGCGGCAGTGCCTCACCTGCCAGGCAGTACAAAAGATAGGATTGTAAAGCTTGCTGTCTTGGCTAAGGCTTTAAAGATATTTGGTGAGTAAATGAGCACTTGGTTACACATTAAAACTTGTGCATTGTATCTCCCTTTATAGTACGGCTTTTCCTAAATATGAGCTAATTACACTAGTAGAGAATAGACCTTTGATCCTCGGCCAAAATGGGCTCTAGTCCCGGAATTTTTTGCCCCCGGGACTAGAAATACCTTTAGTCCCAGGTTGGAGGCTCCAACCGGGACTAAAGGTCCCTGCCCAACGGCTACTGCGCCAGACAGAGGTGGCAGGGACCTTTAGTCCCGGTTGGAGCCACCAACCGGGACTAAAGGTATACTTTTACTCCCGGTTGGTGGATCCAACCGGGAGTAAAAGTCTACTCCCGGGCCGTGGCTGCGCCCGGGGTTGGAAAGTTACCTTTAGTCCCGGTTGGATCCACCAACCGGGACTAAATGTTCTCCCTTTATATATCGGTCCGTCTCCTTCTTCCTCCCCGAGCCCGAGCTCAGCACATTTTGAAGCTCACTGCACTAGTGTTCTTGCTTCCTCCCTCCCTCCATTGTTCCTCCATCCATTCTTCGATTCCTCCGTCGATTTCTTCGATTCCTCCGTCGATTCTTCAGTTGTAAAGGTTACCAATCTCATACTCTCATTTTTCACCATTTTCTTATGCCATTTTGTTCACTATATATATTTATGGTTCTTTATTGTGGTTTTTTTCATTTGTAAGCAATTTGAGCTCAAAATCACTTCAAGCTTGCATATTTACATGAAAGAAGGTTAAAGTATATATAAATATAAACTTAGAAAATAGTTAGAAAATTATAGCAAATCCGTACTAGTTGAACTTGCGGACCGTGTTCAGCTCAGCGAGCATGTTCTCTGCCGAGCGGTAACGGACAGTCAAGGAGGAGCTTTGATTCTACGAGGGAGAGCGACAACGGTCGTGGAAGATCCGTGTTCCCTTCCTCGTAGAATCAGAGCTCTTCCTTGACCAAGTACGGTGCCGTCCGGTGGAGAAATGCTCGCCGAGATGATCACGTAAGCAAGGTCAACTAGTATGGATGGTTATTTATTCACATGTCCTGATATCGTCGCAGTAGTCTGTCAATCACCGTACCTAAACGTAGTATATATAAATATAAACTTAGAAAATAGTTAGAAAATTATAGAAAATCCGTATTAGTTGAACTTGCGGACCGTGTTCATCTCGGCTATCATGTTCTCTGCCGAGCAGGTAACGGATATCAAGGAGGAGCTTTGATTCTACGAGGGAGAGCGACAACGGTCGTGGAAGACCGTGTTCCCTTCCTCGTAGAATCGGAGCTCTTCCTTGACCAAGTACGGTGCCGTCCGGTGGAGAAATGCTCGCCGAGATGATCACGTAAGCAAGGTCAACTAGTACGGATGGTTATTTATTAAAACATGTTTTTGAGCTATAATGTATTAAAAATGAGTATAGAGATCTAGATAATTTTATAGTTTCTTAATTTTATTTGTTTATAAAAGGAGAAATTTATAGTGTATTAAAAAATGAGTATAGAGAGTAGATGGCAACTGCTTCCGGGTCCTCGGCCTCTCATGGGTTTCCAAAGCGACTTAGGCCGGGCCTCCCTCTCATTCCATGCGGCAAGTGTCGTGATGAGACGAAGATTGTGATAGAGTACCGAGTGAAGAAGGAGGGTCCCAACAAGGATCGTATCTTCTACAAGTGTCCAGGATCGCAATGTGAGTTATTTTATCATATTTAATGATTATGGTTAGTTTATACCTATTTTCATGATGGTTGTGATTAAAGTTCTAATTTTTTGTTTTAATTTCAGTGGGATGGCAGTGGACGATGTTCAGGCTTCTACTGGGAGGAAGAGTATGTTGAACTCGTGCAAAAATATCTTGCACAACAGGCAGATACGGCGGCTAATGAGGCAGTGATCCAGCCGAAGAAGCCCAAAGATGTTGCACAATCAGGGGATCTGTCTGTTTTAGTTGAGATTGGTCGCGAAATCCTTGTGCTCCTGAAATGTATTTTAGCTTTAGTTCTTTTAGTGGTAGTTGGGATTGTCTACATTGTAGCGATGCTTTCATAAATTTGTATCTTTTGTGGTGGCACGCATGTTGTATAAATAATTAATTATGATCTAGGTTTTAATATGATATTTATGTCATGTAATGCAGATGAGCCATCATTGGATGTATAATGCTGATCGCCGCTCCCAAGAGTTCATTGACGGCAGTACATTCTTTGTTACAGTGCGGCCGAGGCAAACAAACGCGATGGTTTCATGTGCTGCCCATGTGCCATATGTAAGAATACGGTGGAATATCCTTGCTCAAGGACTCTTCATTCACACTTGTTCAAGTCGGGTTTCATGCCAAACTATATTTGTTGGACAAAGCACGGAGAAACCGGTGTTGTAATGGAAGAAGGTGAAGAAGAACAATGGGACGACAATGATATTATTCCCGATGGTGCGTGCTTCAATGATACTGCAATGGGAGAAGCTGAAGAAGAGGTAGCCGCAGAAGATGAGCCGGCTGATGATCTTTCTCAGGTCATTCGTGACTGCACAAAGAGAATGTGAAAGTGAAAAGGAGAAGATCAAGTTCGAGCGGATGCTAGAAGATCACAAGAAATTGTTGTACCCAACTTGTGATGCAGGGCAGAAAAAGTTGGGAACCACACTAGAATTGCTGCAATGGAAGGCAAAGAATGGTGTATCTGACAAGGGATTTGGAGAGTTACTAAAAATCCAAAAGAAGATGCTTCTGAAGTACAATGAATTGCCCTGCCACTACCTACGAAGCAAAACAAGTTGTCTGTCCTATGGGGCTAGAAATAGGGAAGATACATGCATGTCCTAATGACTGCATCCTGTACCGTGGCAAAGAGTACGAGAAATTGGATGCATGCCCGGTATGCCATGCGTCGCGGTATAAGATCAGGCGAGATGACCCTGGTGATGTTGAGGGCGAACGTCCGTGTAAGAAAATCCCTGCCAAGGTTATGTGGTATGCTCCTATAATACCACGCTTGAAATAGTCTGTTCAGAAACAAAGAACATGCAAAATTGTTGCGATGGCACAAAGAAGACCGTAAGGTAGACAATATGTTAAGACACCCTGCTGATGGGTCCCAGTGGAGAGCAATCGACAGAGAATTCCCGGAGTTTGCAAATGACGCAAGAAACTTAAGGTTTGCTTTAAGTACAGATGGTATCAATCCTTTTGGAGAGCAGAATAGTAGTCATAGCACTTGGCCTGTTACTCTAAGTATCTACAACATTCCTCCTTGGTTATGCATGAAGCGGAAGTTCATTATGATGCCTGTGCTCATCCAAGGCCCGAAGCAACCTGGCAATGACATCGATGTGTACCTGAGACCACTTATTGATGAACTTCTCATTTTGTGGAATAAAGAAGGTGTACGTGTGTGGGATGAGTACAAACAGGAACACTTTGATCTGCGAGCATTGTTGTTCGTAACAATCAATGATTGGCCTGCTCTAAGTAATCTTTCAGGACAGTCAAACAAGGGATATAATGCATGCACACACTGCTTCGGTGATATTAGAGGTGTATTCTTGAAAAAATGTCGAAAGGTCGTGTACCTTGGCCATCGTCGATTTCTTCCTGCAAATCACCCCGTAAGAAAGAAAGGCAAGCATTTTAAAGGGAAGGCAGACCACCTGACCAAGCCTCGCAACCGAACCGGTGAGGATGTACTCGATATGGTCAATGATGTGAAAGTCGTCTTTGGAAAAGGACATGGAAGCCAACCTGTTCCGAAAGACGCTAACAGGTCACGCACCCATGTGGAAGAAGAAGTCCATATTTTGGGACCTACCCTATTGGCAAGTCCTAGAGGTCCACAGCTCGATCGACGTGATGCACCTAATGAAGAATCTTTCGTGTGAACCTGCTAGGCTTTATGGGTGTGTATGGAAAGCCTAAGGACACATTTGAAGCACGACAGGACCTGCGTCGTTTGAGAGAAAGAGACAACCTGCATCCAGAGAAGACAGATGATGGACGCCATTACTTACGTCCTGCTAGCTACACTCTAAGCAAAGAGGAGAAGGAAATCATGTTTGAATGCTTAAACAACATCAAGGTACCATCTAGGATTCTCCTCGAATATAAAGGGTATTATAAATGTGCTAGAGAAGAAATTCTGTAACTTAAAGTCCCATGACTGTCACGTTCTCATGATGCAATTACTTCCTAGTTGCATTAAGAGGAATTCTACCTCCAAATGTACGTCTAGCCACCGTGAAGCTATATGCATTCCTCAATGCAATTTCTCAGAAGGCAATTGATCCAACTGATCTAGCTAAACTACAGAATGATGTGGTTCAATGTCTCGTCAGCTTTGAGTTGGTGTTCCCTCCTTCCTTCTTTGATATTATGACACACCTCCTAGTTCACCTAGTCAAGGAGATTTTCACTCTCGGTCCTGTGTTCCTACACAACATGTTCCCCTTAGAGAGATTCATGGGAGTCCTGAAGAAATATGTTCACAACCGTGCTCGCCCAGAAGGAAGCATCGCCAAGGGCTATGGAACAGAAGAGGTCATTGAGTTCTGTGTTGACTTTATTCCCGACCTTGACTCGATTGGTGTTCCTGAATCGAGACATGAGGGGAGACTAAGCGGAAAGGGGACACTAGGGAGGAAAACATATATTGGTACGGATGATGATTATTTCAATAAAGCGCACTACACAGTTCTACAGAACTCCTCTTTGGTAGATCCGTATATTGAGACACACAAGGATCTCTTACGATCTGAGTTTCTAGGGAAGACTGAAGCTTGGATTACGCGTAAGCACATGGAAACTTTCGGCGGTTGGTTGCGAAAAAAATGTCAAGGTGATGAGAGCATCCATGAGCAACTGTATTTATTGGCTATGCAACCATCATGGCATATCGTCATATACAAAGGGTACGAGATAAATGGGAACATATTCTACACAGTAGCCCTAAGATAAAAGGAGTACCAACCAAAACAGTGGTAGTCCGCATAGATGCCACAGACCCGAATGGGAATAAGCAGACATATTATGGACGCATAGATGAAATATGGGAACTAGAATATGCACCTACTTTGAAGATCCCATTGTTCAAGTGCCAATGGGTCAAGGTGACCGGAGGCGGGGTAACAGTAGACAACGAGTATGGAATGACAACAGTAGACCTTAGTAATATTGGGTACAAAGACGAACCATTCATCCTTGCCAAGGATGTGAATCAGGTGTTCTATGTCAATGATATGTCTACCAAACCTAAAAAGAGGGAAAAACGATAATGACTCAACTAAAGAGCCAAAGCGCCACATAGTTCTTTTAGGGAAAAGAGTCATCGTGGGAATTGAGGACAAGTCGGACATGTCAGAAGATTATGAAAAGGATGACCGAATTCCGCCCTTCAAAGTGAACAAAGACCCTAGCATCTTAGTAAATGATGAGGACACTCCATGGTTACGAAGCGATCATAACCAAGGGACATACGTAAAGAAGAAGTTCACTGCTGTGCCCACTTGATGATATAGTGATTTAATGTAGTGTGTGTTTGAGATATTATATAATAATTGTGAATTCAGATGTTTATTATGTCATGTTTCAAATTAAATCAATGTTTGATTTGGTGGGATTTCTCTCTCAAAAAGGTAAATTAGGATATTGAGTGATGAAAAATTAAAATATTAACGTTAAAATGATGTGAAAACAAATTTCCTGTCCAAAACCAATAGTTTTAATAATTTTAATTAAACACTACATTTTTGCATTAACAAAATAATAAATATTAGTTACATTATGTTTTATAATTGTAACAAAAAATAAAAAAAAGTTAGGTTATAGATTTTTCCTATGTGCAATAAAGAAAAAGAAAATCCATATTTTTAACAAAATAATTTTATGCCTTTTATTTAATTTACTATGTATTTAACAAGAAAATCCATATTTCTATTAAAAAAGTCTGCTCAAAACAGGCGGGAAACGAAACTGCATGCCACCTTTACTCCCGGGTGGGAAGCCCACCCGGGAGTAAAGGTGGGCTGCAGTTTTGTGGCCCGCTAAAAAAAACTCTTTACTTCCGGTGCGTGTTACCAACTGGTTGATAACACGCACCGGGAGTAAAAAGACCTTTACTCCCGGTTGGTAAGATGCACCGGGAGTAAAGGATCTTTACTCCCGGTTGGTGGCTGGCATCGGGAGTAAATCTCCCTGATATATAATCTCCAGCGCCAGGCGTAGATCGATCCGCTCTCTTCTTCCTCGTCGAACACCGCCACCCTCTAGCTTCCTCGCGCCGCCGTCCGTTTGCCTTCTGTGACACCATCGCCGTCTTCTTCCTCGTGCGGCGTCCACCGCGCGCGCCCGTGGCCCCTCCTCCGCGCGCGCCCATGGCCCTCCACCGCACCCTCCTTCATGCCCGAGGCCCTCCATCGCGCCCGAGGCCCTCCACCGCGCCCGTGGCCCTCCACTGCCGAGCTCGAGGTGATATGTTCGTCGATCTCTTTGTACATTCTCAGACGGTGGCCGGAAACTGAACATTGTTTCATGAATCTAGAACACTGCCTTTGCTTAATAGAAGAATTTTTTCTATCTTCATAGATCAATGTTTGTTAACGAAATTTTATCCAAATATATTCATGTAGGGTCTTTTTTTTGAAGGATTTGTTGTAGGATATATAATGGTCAAATAGGAACTCAATTTGGATACCCAGTTTGTAAACTAAGTGTTTTTTAGTTTATAAAAAATATCACATGTGATGATGTAAGCATGGTTGGACTTGCATGCATGGCTACAGACAATGAAGGAAAACTTCAACGTTTCTTCATTTGTGAACTTTGAATATACAGATATAATATATTAATGTTGCTAAAGTAATATGAGCATTACATATTTTTTCCAGGAAGACTATCTTCAAACTTTATATTATAGCATCAGAGATCACCTGTAGAAGAAGAAAATAAATTCTTATCATTTCAGAAATAGTAATGGTTATATTAGCAATAAGACACATATACTTACATTTCATAATGACTTATACTTACATTATCAGCATAGAATTTTCTCATATGATGAATGACTACATGGTTCACATGGTACATAGGATCACAACATCACGCACCGACACCGCCCCGGCCCGCCTCACGTCGTCGTCGTCGTCAGCACGCCGGCCCGCCTCACGTCATCGTCATTAGCACACCGACCATCGCGCCGACACGTATATATACGTCATTTGTATTCATATGCATGTATATATACGTCGCAGAGCACCGCCGCCCTCATTCGCCCATGCATTTCTATGTATACGGCGGAGCACCGCCGCCCTCGTTCACCCATGTGTACAGACATATATACGGCGGAGTGGAGCACCGCCACTCTTGTCACACCGCCCTCTCTCGTGGCCTAGTTGATCAACATTCAGTATTATCGTTATCGTTAATGCTAAACAATCACACCAGGGCGAACCGCGTTGTTGATGTCACCGACGTGGTTCACCCTAGTCACCGACGCAATTCGCCCTCGGCCATTTATGTATAGCCCTAATTCGCCCTAGTACCGACGTAGTTCGCCCTAGTGTGGCGAATTGCGTCCGTGACCGAGGGGCAAGATTTAATAATGCATATTGTTCGTAGATTTTACGCATGTAAGCAAAGATTTGACGTACTATATATTGGTTTTGTTTTTTGAAGCTAGATGGCCGACCCAAGAAACATGGATGAGGAGGAGTTGATGCTGAATTTGATCAACACTGGCACTCAAGTTGCCGGCGATGATGGTGCTAAAAATAACGTGCAAGAGGATGCAGATGACGGGAGTCAGTACTTAGCTCTTGAACAAAATGAGCAACAACATATTGGCCAAGTATATATTTTTTATTATTAGCTATATATATTATCATATGTCTTATGTGTGCTCATGACATTAAAAATAATGTTTATGTTTTGTAGCCCTCTGGATCGACATCAACAACTACAACGAAGAGTAAAAATGTTCAAGGTCCCAAAAAGCCATTGGAGGGCCGCTTCATCATCTCGGAGTTCAATGTGGAAACAGGAGAACCGGGGGGGCGAATAAAATGAAATTTGTGCATCACTGTGGTTACCTTGTACGGGACCAGCTCCCGATTAGTACCCGTGAATGGAAGAAGAAGACCAATGCTCCTCATATCAGTTTTGTCTCCGATCGTGACAAGGCATTAATTTGGAAAGATGTCTTGGTACATTTCATGCTCCAAACAGATGGTTATGATGATATAATAGATGGTGATGAATTGAAGGAGCGAGTTAGGGATTGGGCAATGAAGAAGATGGCCACCCAGTTTCAGACTTGGAAGAAACACCTATACACGACGTATGTCAAGAAGAACATAGCACCAGATTTTGCTGTCCTAGGCCCGATCTCAAAGCAGAGGCCCTATTGGGATGAGTTTGTACAGTACAAGACTTCGAAAGAGGGTGTGAGTCGGGTGATAAAGAACCAATGTAATGCCCAACAGAAGACATACCACCATAACTTGGGATCAGGTGGCTACCCGACTGCCATTAAGAAGTGGAACAAAATCGAAGCAGACCTTCTTACCAAGGGTATCAGACCAGAATCACTCGAGTGGAGAGAACGTGCAAAGAATTGGTTTTTCGCTCATGGGAAACACTAGACCAGGAGACAGGGAAGTGCGTTTATGGCGCAAGACTGCAAGAAGCAGCAGAAAGATTGTTTTATGCTCAGAGAGCTACTGCTAGTGGTGTGTTCAAGCCCAACAGAGAGAAGGATGAGCTGACATACGCCATCGGGACTATTGAACATGGTGGCTGAACTAGAGGCAAAGGAAGTGTCTCGTGGGAGCATGGATTCCCTTAGGACAGACCTTCCTACAGAAGTCGCTAGAGAAAGAAGGAAGAAGAGGCACAGTGGCTCCAGAGGTTGGAGGAAGCGGTGCGTGAAGCACAAGAGCGGGAAAAAAACCTTAAAGCGAGAATGCAGGAGGAAATCAGAAGGCAAGTGCAAATAGCAGTGAGTGCAAGCAAGCAGACATCAGAGCTAGGAATCAACATTAGCCAATCTATTCAGTTGAAAAGCAGCTGCGCTTCCACGGAGATACCAAATCAAGGGGACACAGGACTGCGCTTCCCTGTGGATGACGTCACTGAACCTTGTACAACGTGTGAGCTACACATTCTGAAGGAGAATTCCACAATCAAGGTGGCTATCGGTCTTGTTAATCCTATCGACCGAACCAAGACACCAAGGATTCATGGGAATATAATCCAAGAAGGATATGCTACCATCTCGGTAGATAAAGCTGAAAAAGGTTTTAGTGATTTGCCTCTTGACATTCCTGGAGGTGATGGCGAGAAGACTCTAGGAGAAGCGGAGAAGACATTCATTCTATGGCGCAAGCGCTACATCATCATTCCAGAGATGTCGGCTCCACCTCCTCCTGAACTACCTCACCATAGGTACGTGCGGATGAAAACACTACATCATTAATTTGTATTGGCTTAAATAATTAACAATCTGCTCATAATAATATATCATTCCTTTTTTTGTAGCAGATCCTCCCCCAACCTAAATCCAATTGTTCAATCGCCAGATCAACATAGTGCTCTGTACAATGACATTGTGTTGGAAGACGAGGCTGCATCCACACCATCTCCAAAGAGGTCTCCAACGCCACAGCCGCCACCTCCAAGGAGGTCTCCAACGCCGCTACCAACACCTCCAAGGAGGTCTCCAACGCCTCCCCCGCCCCCACCTACCAAGAAGCCTAGCAAGAGGCTAGCCCCTCAAACGAAGAACCAGTCCCCGCCTGTAAAGAAAGCCACCGTGAAACCAAGGGCTATTCCCAAAATAATATCTGAAGAGAAGGAAGAAGGAACTGATGCATATAAAAAAGACATGTCTAGATTCTATGACAAACTTAAAATGAATCAAGAAGCAAGGAGAAACCCGGAGAAACCGTACTTCTTCGTAGCTCCAGATATTCTAAGAAAAAAGGTGATTTCTTACCAGCAACAACAGCGGGAATCTCGTAAGCCATCCAAATCAACGTTATCGGACTATGACCGCACTCTCACCAAGTCAATTGAGGCGGCACAGAAAAAGAAGCGGGCAGGGAAAGGAGTTGCCCAACTCGGACAACAAGCGCACCAATCAATCCCCCCGCTAGTTGTTGGTAATGAATATGGTTCAAATTTAGGATTAATGCATCAGGCAAACATACCTCCGGATGTCGATTTGGATCACCTTGGTGAATTTATTGATGAGACTGGTCTCAACCTTTACCAGATGTTTGGTGATGGAAACATTGAGAGTGCGGCGGAGGTTGATATTTGGAAGAAAAAATTTGTACTAGGCCAGAGTCTATACAACCCTCAAGCCTTATCTGATCTAGGGACGCAAATGTACCTGCTAAACAAGTGGTACATGCAGGCGTCTACCAGTGGAGACTTCTGCGTTGGTGTCAGAATTAGAGACGAACATTGGTTCCGTGGCGATGATGTTATGTATGTTGACTTTGTAGAATTTCATCAACTATGCCACCTGACCTCTCTGGACAAAGTTATCATTAGCTGCTATTGCCTGTAAGTAATAATTCTTTCGATCTATTATTAAACTCATCATATGTGTGTGTATATGCATATAAATTATCCTAACAAGTACTATATATATGTAGATTTACAATGACAGAGCTCAGAAAGGAAGGCTGCAATGAAATTGGTTTTGTTGATCCCCATATAGTATTCAAAGACCCAATTACTCCAAAGACTAATTGGAAGAATGAGTCAGAGAGTAACCTCATGAACTTCTTAGTGAACCAACGCCACAAGAAGGATATACTCTTTCCCTATAACTTCAAGTGAGTGTTAATCATGTCGATCATCCTTAATGGCTCATATGTTGATTCTAGTTAATTAATGAGTATTATGCGTTATATCCTATAAACACATGCAGCAATCACTGGATATTGATGGACATCGATCTGGTGAAAAGTCACTTGATAATCTATGACTCGATGAGAAAACCACAACAAGACTACCAAGATATGATAGATATTATCCAGAGGTAATTTCGGGATCTCTAGCAACTATATATACACACAAACATGATGATTAACTATATCTGATGACGTGGCAAATTTTTTATTGGACAGTGTTTGGAAAACCTTTATTGAGAAGCAACACATGGAAAAATGCAAAGCGCCACTGAATGTAATCCCTTTGAAAGTAAGTCCCCTGAATCGCATCATCTTTATTAATTAAACATATAGCTTTCACCGGATCACCAGATTGGATGACAAATCTTTTTCTCGTAAAGTGGTGTCTGAGGCAGGAACAGGGGAACAACTACTGTGGTTACTATGTTTGCAAGTTTATCAAGGTGGTCTCCCAAAGAACTCCTACAGAGAGACTCAAAGTGCGTTAAAAATACACTATATATTCATTTAATTATTATTATTGATTGTGTTACTATGTCTTTATATATATATATGTACATATATTAATTTATTTTCCTTTAATTCAAACCTGTAGACTCAATGGTTGGAGAAAAAGGTCATACGGCAAGACCAAATCAAAGCAATTCAAGAGTCTATAGCCGGATTTTTTAATGAACAGGTCATCGATTCCAAGGGCGAATTCTACTTCGACCCAACACTGCCATTGAAGCCAAGCTAGAGGATGAGAGGAAACTTGTTATATCACAACAACTGTAATGCAATCTTTTATAATATATGCACATGAAATAATATAATGTAAAATACACATATGCATGCATGCATGTAAATATATATATGATGCATGCATGCATATATATATATATATATATATATATATATATATATATATATGTATATATATATATATATATATATATATATATATATATATATATATATATATATATATATATATTTCTATGCTTGAATTGTGTGATTTAATACGTTCATTGTGCTTGAACCGAAACATACTATACGCGCGTATAAATGTATAATTAGCAGCGTACAATACGACTTTGAAAACCTATTTTGAAAAGAAAACAAAAAAATGAAAAGAAAAGAAAAAAGAAAAAAACTTTTAGTCCCGGTTCATATTACCAACCGGGACTAAAGGTGCCGGCCATCGTGGCATGTCAGGAGGCACCTTTAGTCCCGGTTGGTGTTACCCACCGGGACTAAAGGTCCTCCTTTAGTCCCGATTCCTGACCCGGGACTAAAGGACCCCCTTTAGTCCCGGATGCTTGCTCCCGGGTGAGGAACCGGGACTAGAGGGGGTTCTCCACCGGGAGTAAAGCTCGGTTCTCTACCAGTGTTATAAAACTAATTGTATAAGCCATGACTAATTCACAAGATAAATTTATTAAGCCTAAGTAATTTATGATTAGCATATGTTTGCTGTAGCATCACATTCGCTAATCATAAACAAATTAGGCTTAATAGATTTGTCTTGCCAATTAGCCTTCATTTATGCAATTAGTTTTGTAATTAGTCTATATTTAATACTCATAATTAGTATCAAGCATCTGATGTGAAGTTTAGTCACAAGCATCAAACACCCCAGCGATGGGTAGGACTAAGGGTAGGTACATTGCTACACGTATATGTCTCGTATGCCGTCTCATGCAGTGCCAACTAGGATTTTTGTTGATGTTGAGGAAAGAGAGAGGGAAAGAGAAAGAGGTGATTGTTCATAAGCTAAAATTTAGGACTATGAGACAACTATTCTACCATTGTATGAGTTGTTGTTATCATACAACTCATAACTTTATTTTTATTCTATGCACAAATTAAGGTACTACGAGTTAGTACGAGATAACTTTTAAAATAATCATTATTTATGTTGTCTATTAAACCATCGCACTACGTGAAACTATATTCGGACAAGATCAATGTACTTGTCCTAACTGGAACGATCGCTTTACGCTCTTGGCCATTCACATTTCCATTACGATTTGACTCGCTGCCATCGCTTGACACGCTTTTTTTAACGCTTCATCGTGATCGTGACTTGAATTTGAAAACTTGAACCGCCATATTCATCGTGATCGTGACTTGAATTTGGAAACTTGAACCCCCATATTTCGCCGTGTTAGGACTCGCTGTCATCGTGACCCCCGTCGCCACCCGTACTTACCCCTCTCCCGCCCCGCACCCCGGCGCACCCGTACTTACCGCTCTCCCGCCCCGCACCACGGCGCCACCCGTACTTGCCCCGAGATAAATACCCCCGAGCGAGCCCCATCCGCCCAACACACAGCAAGTGCCGCCGCGTTGCCGCCATGTCGACCACCCTGCAGCTCCGCACCAACGGCGACGACGGTGCCGTCTCGATCGGCATAAGCCCGAGCGAAGCTGCGGGTGCTGGAGGCGGCGGCAACTCCATGCAGCTCCAGCGATGGCTGTGCTCATCGGGCTTGGCCACGCTGATCATGGATGCGGCCACCGCGTTCTATAGATCGCCGCACGGAGTGGTCTTCGAGCAGCACAGGTTTGCTTACTACGCCACCCTCGCCGGAATTTTCGCTGCCGGGCTTGGCGAAGTCGGTACGGCCTGCTGGCTGGCCAGCTCCGGCCAGCAAGGCCGAGGCCGCAGTCGGGCGTTCAGAGCGGGCGTCGTCTGCGCCTCCGTCGTGCCTCTCGTTGCCATCATCGCACTCGGTGGATTCTCCGTCGTCATGAAGGGCTAAGCCGGGAGGGAAGCGTCGGTGACTTGGCCAGGTGTGGTTTGGCGGTGATCAGCTGATTATTTGTTACTGCTCTGCATGCATGGTTGCCCGTTCGATCCGGCGTTGCGTCTTCTTTTCGTATGTAAAGATGAAAAAGGTATTGATTTGGTTATATATACAAGTACTCCTATATTGTAACAGGAGTCAGCAAGGGATTGTAGCAGCAGAATAATTTTACCACGGTATTGTAGTATTTAGTGTTGAAGTCAGTAATGACGCGAGCTTGTGTTTGTGTTGTGTTGTGTTGAATCGAGCTATTTTAATAGAGTTTAATTCGTATCCTCTACTGTCGATGCAATTTGTCATTCAGAATTCCTTGCAAGCCAGGCCTACCTCGATCTATGGACCAAGTCCAAATACAAATTCAAGCAATGCGTTCGTAGGAAAAATCGAATGAGCTTTTGCAATTATGTTTTCCCATGATCCTATATGGGCCGGGCCGTCCGTAGCAGCCTCGAACCCAAAGCCCAGTCCACCTCAGTGATAAGCAGAGAGAGAGAGAGAGAGAGCGCAATTTATACACGATAACACAAGGCCACAAGCCATGAGAATATCAGATTAGTTTTTATAGTGAGAGACGGTCACGGTATATATGAAAAAAATAGGTTGGAGCAGAGTGATGCACAGAGCGTGTGTGCCGTCATGTTTGGGCGTTTTGCCATCACTAATGTCTAACGCTATACCAAGGGAAGAGTGTACTGATACGTTACTGCTTGTTTTTGCGCCTGTGATCATCACAAAAGCTACGTAGGCCTGGTCAAAGCAGGAGCACACATGCTTATGCAATATGCTGCTAAGAGGGCTTCTAGATATGCATTAGATGTGGCACAATATAAAAGTTGTAAGATGATGAGGCGACTGCACAAACTTAATGTCGATAAAAAGGATGAGGGAAGAGATGTCTTTTGCTGGTGATATACAATATAATAAAGGATTAAGTCCACTTTTTGCCCCTCAACTATCATGTTGGTCTAATTTTGACCCTCAACTACAAAACCGTCTGATCCAAGCACTGAAACTTTCAAAACCGTTTAGTTTTAGCACCTCGGCGCGATTGAGGCGGTTTGCGCTGACGTGTGGCATTGACCGCCATGTAGGACGGCCGCGCAGGTCAAAACAGGAGCTGGCCCGCTCAGCTCTCTCTCTCCCTCTCAGTTCCTCTCCCACGAACCCTAGACGCCACCGGTAGCCGCGACCGCATCCTCTCCTGAAGTTTAGTATCAAGCATCTGATGTGAAGTTTAGTCACAAGCATCAAACACCCCAGCGACGGGAAGGACTAAGGGTAGGTACATTGCTACACGTACCTGTCTCGTACGCCATCTCATGCAGTGCCAACTAGGATTTTTTCTGATGTTGATGGAAGGGAGAGGGAAAGAGAAAGAGGTGATTGTTCATGAGCTAAAATTTAGGACTATGAGACAACTATTCTACTATTGTATGAGTTGTTGTTACCATACAACTCATAACTTTACCTTTATTCTATGCACAAATTAAGGTACTACGAGATAACTTTTAAAATGATCATTGTTTATGTTGTCTATTAAACCATCGCACTACGTGAAGATCAATGTACTTGTCCTAACTGGAACGATCGCTTTACGCTCTTGGCCATTCAATAACCCACATTTCCATTTGGCCGTATTACGCTTTGACTCGCTGCCATCGCTTGACACGCTTTTTTTTGATCGAACACCTGACCACACATTTAACGCTTCATCGTGATCGTGACTTGAACCCCCATATTGATCGTGACTTGAAACCCCCGTATTTCGTCGTCATCGTGACTTTACCCACACAACCCCCCCCCCCCCCCCCCCCCCCACCACACACACACACACGCACACGCACACGCGCGCGCGCGTGCGCGGCCATCGTGACTTGAACCCACATATTTCACCACGCATAAATACCAGCAGGACACTACGTAAAAAATGATTTTTAGCAACGGTTCGATTTTTTTTAGGGGCAACTGGTGATGGAGCCGCCCCTACAAATGGAACAGTAGGGACGACTGGTGTTACGAGCCGCCCCTACAAATGTGGTCTGATTTGTAGGGACGGTTCAATGACCAGCCGCCTCTGGAAATGCTATTTGTAGGGGCGGCTGATGATTGAGCCGCCCCTACAAATGGCCCCGTATTTATAGCACCGATTTGTAGGGGCGGCTCAATCATCAGCCGCCCCTACAAATGCCTCCATATAAAACAGATGCAACACCTTCTTCCTCCTCGGGTCACTCACTCCAACCCGTGAAAAAAAGGTAGAGAGGCCTTGGGCACCTCCCAAAAATTGCTCTACTAAGGGGGGAAGGTTTTGGTCTCAAATCCTTTGGTGGAGAGGTTGTAGAAGGTAAGAAAATGTTATTCCATACTTTTTTTTGAAGTTTTAATGGTTGGTTAGTGAGTAATTAGAGTTTTATTTTTCTCTCTCTTCTATGGTGCTTGAGCTATTTATGAAGCAAATTAGACCCAACTTTTAAATGTACTAGGGTAAATTAGGGAAGGAGACAAAACCATACCTTTATTTGGTCTATGTTTCTTGATTTTAGTGAACAATTAGTTAGTTTTATGGATGTTTCATGTGCATGTGGATCTAGATCTAGGGTTTGTTTTTTTTATTAATTTTATTTTTGTAAATTTATGTTTGATGAAATTGGACTAGGGTTTGTATGAAAGATATTGGGTAAAGTATAATTCTTGCTAATTGTTGTCTTTGAAATTATTTATTGTAATCAATAAATATGTATTTTCATTATTTATGGATAAATGGGCCGTTAATTAATTTTCTTTTACCATGGTGTGTTTGTATGCTTCATGTAATTATATTAGATTTATATTCATATATATCTGAAGTATATACAATTATTCTCAAGTAATTATTAATTTGTTTCATTTTTATATATATCTGAATAAGTACTCCTTTAATGTTTGTTTTGTTGTTGTTGTAAAAGATGGAGTACAGGAATTTTTGGATGTATGGTTCGTTAAGGTTCAAGGCAGGTTTCCGTGAAGAGGTAGATAAATTTATTGAAGCCGCAAAGAAGCATGCAACAACATTGAAAGAGAATAATGATACAATTATTTACCCATGTAAAGATTGCAAGAACCGTATGGCATGGACAGATGTGACTATCATCAGATCACATTTGATTATGCGAGGATTTGTTGAGGACTACACAGTGTGGATTCATCATGGTGAAACGGTTATTGTTAACGACGAGGATGAGGAGGAATACGACGACGAAACCATAGAATCCCTGTCCCAATATTCAGCAGAGCTTGATGCACGAATGGATTTCGAGTTTGGCAATGAACAAGGTGGTGATGCTGGTGGTTGGGATGATAACGACGAAGGTGGTGCCAATAATAATGGTGGAGCACTTGTCGGGGATGAAGATGATTTGGAGGACATGATTCGAGCCCTTGGACTAGAGATTTTACTAAATAGCCCGAAAGGTCTAGAAAATTTGGAAAGAGTGACAAAAGCATCGAAGGAGACTGTGTATGGTGTTGAAATGGGTTGTCCGATACATTGGACATTGCTACGTTTTGTGCTTGAGCTGCTCATCCTGAAGGCTAAGTATGGCTAGTCAGACTGTAGTTTCAATGATCTATTGCATCTCCTATCATGGGTGCTGCTACAACCAAACTCAGTTTCCACCAACACATACTAAGCGAAGAAGGTCATCAGTCCATTGACAATGGGGGTTGAAAAATCCATGCATGCCCCAACCACTGTATACTTTTTCGTGGCGAAACGTTCAAGTCACTGGATAAATGTCCCCGGTGTGGGGCCAGCCGGTACAAGAACAATGATCTTTACGGTGGGGACGAAGCCTCCATAGGGAAAAAGAGGAATAAGAAGGGTACCAAAAAGGTGGTACAAGAATCTCAGCCCCCAGAGGACACTCCATTAGGCAACGATGCAAAGCAGAGAAGAATTCCTGCCCTGGTAATGTGGTACCTGCCAGTGACCGAGCGCTTGAGACGTATCTTCGTAAATTCTAAAGAAGCCGCACTCATGACATGGTGGGATGATGAGCGCAAGGTGGATGATGATAAGATTGCACACCCGGCTGATTGTAGTCAGTGGCAAAGGTTTGATGAGAAGCATAAAGAATTCAGCGATGACCCAAGAAATGTAAGGTTTGGCTTGAGCACCGATGGAATGAATCCCTTCAATGAGAGGATGAGCGACCACAGCACATGGCCAGTGATCTTGACCATGTACAACATCCCAATATGGCTGTGTCAAAAGAGAAAGTACCTTCTCCTCACTATTCTTATTTCTGGCCCTAAACAACCAGGCATTGATATAGACGTGTTCCTCGAGCCCTTGATGCAAGAAATGGAGAGGCTATGGAGGCATGGGGAGCAGATGTACGATGCGTTCCGAAAGGAGGACTTCATATATAGAGCAATAATATTTGTTACTACCAATGATTACCCCGCATTGTTTGCTTTGTCTGGACAGATCAAAGGGAAGATGGGATGCTTGGTTTGTTTGGATGGTACTACATGGGTGTACCTGGATGCATCCAAGAATATAGTTTACCTAAGGAACCGACGCTTCTTAAAGATAAGTCACAAGTACCGTAGCAAATTGTTCTTTAGATTTTATGACAACGCCCCGAAAATTGAACCCCCTCCGGAGAGACGTCATAACGAAGAACACGTGTACAGAATGGTGAAAAACATACGCGTCGTCTATGGAAAGAAGAATCCGGATGGGACGAACAAAGATAGAAGCACACCTCCTATCGAAGGCGTACCTTTCAAGAAACAATTGATCTTTTTTCAATATCTGCCTTATTGGCCAGACTTGGAGGTCCCCCATGCCATTGATGCTATGCACATGCAGAAGAATGTCTTTGAGAGTCCCATTGCTACTTTGATGGACACAGGCAAGTCAAAGGATGGTCTGAAAGCACGGAAAGACATGGTGCAGCTAAACGTGGTGCCACAGCTTCACCCGGTACCTGAGGCTAATGGAAAATACACTCTGCCCGTGGCATGCTTCAACCTAACACCAGACAAGAAGAGAGCTATATGCACTTTCCTAAGAGGGATCAAAGTCCCGACTAGGTTTTTAACAAATGTGAAGAAGCTAGTGTCGATGAAGGACTTGTCAATAACACACTGCAAGGCTCACGATTGCCATGTGATGCTGACAATATTTCTACCTATTGCAATCAGGGCTATAAAGCCAGAGTTCTTGAAAATGGCCATCACCCGCATGTGCTACTTCTTTTCGAAGATCTCACAGAAGACGATTGGCAAGGAAGAGCTGAGTGACCTACATGAATTTGTGGTGGAGACACAAAACCAACTGGAGATGTGTTTACCTTCTGCTTTTTTTGATATAATGCCACATCTCATGATTCACATGGTTCATCAAATATAGGCGCTTGGCCCTTGCTACTTGCATGAAATGTGGTCCTATGAGCGGTTCATGTCGGTTCTAAGTCGATACGTGCATAATCGAGCATACCCAGAGGGCTCCATGATAGAGGGTTACAGTATTGAAGAAGTCGTCGAGTACTGTCAAGAGTACCTAAAAGTATAGAAAAGGATTGATAAACTCGATTCTTGTCACAAGGGTAGGCTGGCTGGGAAGGGCACCAGTGGTAGAAAAGTGTTCATCGACCATGATTACAAAGAGGTGAGTCGGGCGCATTACAGTGTCTTGCAGAGTACACAACTGATGCAACCGTATATTGATGAACACTTGGCTATCATTATGGTGGAGAGAAATGGCCGTTCGGATGATTGGGTCATGAAACAACACAAGCAACGACTAACTACATGGTTGAAGGACCAAAACATACCGCCTGGAGAAACCATAGACTCTATTACCATCAGTAGGTTGGCGAACGGGCCATCGAGACAAGTGACATCTTGGAATGCTTATGACATCAATGGGTATGCGTACTATACCCACGCAAAGGATAGTAAATATGTGAACCAAAACAGCAGCGTTTGAATAGAGGCTCTCAATGGATTAGGGTGAAAGATCCAATACTTTGGCATCATTGAAGAGATATGGGAACTTGACTATGGAAGGGATATAACGGTGGCCCTATTTCGATGCCGCTGGATCAAACAACACCAACTGAACGAGATCGAATTGAGAGTCCTGGACCTCGAGAATCTAGGCTACCAAGATGACCCTTGGGTGCTCGCTTCACGTGTCACACAAGTTTTCTATATGTCTGACCCACAAAGTAACATCCTCCCGAAGAAGAAGACAAAGCACGTGGTTGCCTCCGGAAAATAGCACATTATTGAAGTTGATGGCGTGGACGATGTTGAAGCTTACAATAACTACGATGAGATGTCGCTATTCATAGATTTTTCTAAGAAGATCAGTGTTGTGGAAAAGAACCTCCCCAAAGACATAATGCCATGGGAACAAAAAGGTGACAAGGGAAAAGTCGTTACAGCGGGCTAGCTAGTTGTTGAACGTGGAGTGTTTGTGTAAGTGTGTGTTTGTAAAACTTCATTTATGCATGCGTGTGAGACTATATATTTATGTATGTGTGTAAGATTATATATTTTTGTATGTGTGTGAGACTACATTTTATGCATGTGAGACTACCCTTTGCAACATCCAGATAACTCTATTTGAACATCCACTCTATTACTACTAAAACTTTATGAAATGAAAAAATGACCAAAATAAAAGTAGGAGATCTTGATGAGTTATACAACTCTTATATTCATCACCTTTACAGCTGAAATCATTTAGTGTTTGAAAATCAGGTTTGAAGCTGTCATTTTTTGAAATTTAAAATTTGAATTGTTACATGAAGAAGTGATCAAAATAAAAGTTGTAGACAGTGAGGAGTTCAACGACTTTTATTGTTGAAATCATTTAAGGTTTCAAAATTTTGTTTGAAGTTGCCATTTAGTGAAATTCAAAATTACAACGGTTCAAATTTGGTCAAATGAAAATTTGATCAAAATAAAAGTTGTACATATTGATGAGTTGTACAACATTGGTATTCATGAGTTTTCATCTGAAATCATTTACTCTTTCAAAATATTGTTTCAAGTTGAAATTGTTTGAATTTCAAAATTTGAATCGTTCAAACAAAGTCATATGACAAGATGACCAAAATAAAAGTTGTACATGTCGATGAGTTATACAACTTTTATGTTTACAACATTTTCATTTTATTTAATTTAAAGTCATAAAATTGTAGTCGAAGTTTTAAAATTCAAATTTATAATTTTTGTTTTTTCTGTTTTCTATATTGTTTTGACTACAATTGTTTTTATATTACTTTTATTTTGGTCACAATTGTTTTATATATACACAATTGTTTTTATAATACATAATTAACAATTTAAAAAAATAAAAATATATTTCTAGGGGCGGTTGGATCAGGAACCGCCCCTACAAATATATTTGTAGGGGCGGCTGGATCAGGAACCGCCCCTACAAATGCATTTCTAGGGGCGGCTGGATCAAAAAACACCCCTACAAATCATCATGTCTATATATACGAGGGCGCACGGGTGTTGTCTTCATTTGGGCGCTCTCTTCTCCTCCGACGCCGTCAGGCTACCCCGCCGACGCTGGCCCGCGCCCCTTCCCCGCCGACGCCGGCCCGCGCCACTTCCCCTCACCCGCGCGCCCCATCTCCGCCCCCGCGCGCCTGCTCCTTCCCCGCACCCGCGCGCTTGCTCCTCCCTGCCCTAGGTTTCTGACCCCACCGCCGACACCCGCCCGCTCCCCGGTGGTTGGCCCCCGCCGGCCAGCCGCTTCCCCTCACCCGCGTGCCCCATCTCCGCCCCTGCGCGCCTGCTCCTTCCCCGCACCCGCGCGCCTGCTCCTCCCTGCCCTAGGGTTTCTGACCCCGCCGCCGACGCCCGCCCGCTCCCCGGTGGTTGGCCCCCGCCGACCGGCCACTTCCCCTTACTGCCCTAGTGCCTCGGCGCCATCTGCGGCATGGTGCTCGTCAAGGCGTTCCAGAGCGCCTACTTCGATAGGTACGGCGCCGGCGCCAACTCGCTCGCGTCGGGGTACTCCCGCGGGATGGGGCTCGACGCAGAGATCATCGGCACCTTCGTGCTCGTCTACACCGTCTTCTCCGCCACCGACCCCAAGCGCGGCGCCTGAGACTCCCATGTCCCGGTGAGCACCCGCCCAACGTCACTGCCTCTTCCTTTTTTTCTTTTAGCTTTGTGTCTCAATTTGCTGCTACCTGCTTAGTTGAGAGTATACTATTTTGTAGCTTAAAAGTTGGCTTGTTTTAATACTTGGCATCACTCGTAAGTTGAGTCCTAGGCGAGCTTAATTAGAGCTCAAGTCATGCTAGCTAATCACATGCTCAAATCTTGGCAACGTACATGGCAGACACTCTCAAATTTCAAATCTGGCACATTACATGATTACAACAGATAAGTGGGAAAAGACTAAACAGAACTCTAATTAAAATATTGTTACTGCATCGATGTGTGGTGTCATCAAACAATTCTAGTTTTGGAATAAAGCAATCCTAGCAGATTCCGAGCAAAGTGTGTGCTTGAGAGTTTGTCACCTAATCTAGCTAGAGCTCTTTTGCTCGCTAGTGAGGATTTCTATCTTTGGAGTTTAACCAGCGCTAGAGGCGTTTCAATCCTCCTTGCCGTTGTTGAGTTGAGTTTTTTAGGTCATGTCGTTTTTACCTTGGGCAAAGGCGCTATTGTTGTATGCGTGTGAGTTTGTGTTGAGTTCGTGCGGATTTGTAAGGGCTCTCACCCCTTTTTTCTCTTCTTAATATAATGATACACAGCTCTCCTCTACATGTTCGAGAGAAAAAAAATCTTGCTCATAACACTAAAAAAATGATCCGAGTATAACTTACAGATCCATCCATGGAGCTTCCTAAGAAGTAGTTCTCATCTGATGAGAGTGTAACCAAACTGTGCAACAATGTCGGTTTTAGTACTAGGGAACATAAACATTGTCCAGCACTAAGGAAAGAACATTAGTGTTACCTACAAACTGTTGACGACATAGAAATAACTCTTGAAAATTTATCCATGCCAGCCTGCATGACAAGTTTCCAAGAGACAACAATAGCATCACAGTGGAAAAATTATGCATTCAAAATAAATAAATATATTTCCCATCATGCATTTTATTGTAGCTCTATGTCAACTAGGAGGAACCTAACTTGACCAGTTTAATAGATGGTGATTCACAGTGGCTACAGTAAACACCTGTTACAGAATTGAAATTGAAATATCTAAATTTTTCCAATCCCTTTAATCATTTAGGATGTCATGTGAACACAGTGCTCTAAAAAACTTGCTCCACCTGCACTGTGAGTATGACCTCTGACACAATAAGCCTATAAAACAGAGAAGTCAGCATATAGATCTTGGACCTATCCTGTCCTGTGCCCTAGATAACCACTTCAACAAACGAATCAACTGATTCCATGTGGCAGACATGTATGGTAATAATGGGTGTTGTTTACTAGTATTACACACCTGGTTTCTCTTCTTCCCAGCATGCCTAGTGGGCAGAATGGGAACTGTCCTCCTAGCATTGCTAGATGAAGCCACTCCAGTAGGCTGATTATGCTGCTTTTGTCGTACATCAACAGGGGCTATACTCCCATTCCGTAGACCACATAGCACAACTTTTAGATCGTCACTTTTAGATCGACATAGCCACGATAATCCCCTTGTTTCCAAATCGAGTAGACCAGCACAAATGTCTGAACCTAGAAATAAGATGAACAAGTGAAAAGTAAATCCCAAGCGAAAAGGATGTTGTATTGTGCCAGTAACATAAGCAGGCTGCGAATTGCAAAAACTGTAAGAATGAGAACATCTTGTTATCCATCTATCACTAAGAGTAACATGCCTAATTCCTATCGAGACTGCATATCCTAGGTAATGTCTGACTTCCAAAGACGACGTTCTTCATTCAGTCCAGAGCTCCAGCAAACCCAGTATGTTCAGTGGTCTCGCGTTCTTTCGGAATACAGCCACCATTTGCTCCAGCCTCCACGGCTCCAAGTTAGTAGTGTAGTAGTACTAGTCCAGAATCGGATCACTCAAGTACCATGCATATAAAACAGCCCAGCACGTGATCCCAACCAAGCTCCCCAGCTGTGGTTTAGATCAAACAGCGAAGAACTGCACAAGTCATGGCTGCTTTCGGGCCAACAAAATGTCATGATGAGAGTGTCTGCCATGCTCTGTGCAAATAGTAGCTCCCCTGTTTTGATGCTCCAAATGCGAACAGTGCAGTCTTGACAGGATAAACATGCTTCATAGATTTTTTGTCGACTGAAAGTGGCAAGCTACACCTTGGTAAATTCTTTTAGCTTTATAGAAATATATGGATAGAACATTGGTACCTTGACAAATGGATAATCGACAAGAAGTCGAGAAGCAACAGATGGGAATGATTGGAGCAATCCATCATACATCTCCTTTGATGCTCAACTAGCTATAGATTCATGCATTCTGTATTGTGTTGTTAATGTCGTAGTGAGCAGTCCATCATGTAGTGATGAAGCCCTCTCTAACAAAGACATTCCTGGCCCACCTTCCATAGCCTCTCTTGATAATACTACTGGTGCAAGCTGACGGTGATCACCAGCAAGAATGAAACGTTTTCCCTGTAATATAGGGATCCAACATGAGTATTTTTGGTGTTCTAACAGATGGCAGATTTTTGGTGTTGTTAGTTTCTGTAACTATTGTATTCTAGAGTTCTGGTTAGGACGATGAGTGCAAGTCTTCATGATCTGGAGGTTATCTGTGCGTTTGAGTATTGAGTGGCATTTCCTCTTCTTGTTTTACTGTGGGTTCCAATTAGGGGCACACAATACACCCCCTCAATGCATCCTCCCAGTCTAATTAGCACTATTTCCTAATGGTATTTATGGACTGATTAGTAGCTTTGATGAGAACTTGGGTTATTAATTGAGACCTAAGGCACTTTGCAATGATGTTTCTATACATTCTTAATAGTATTATTTCCCATCTGTGAACTGTTGGTACTCGTTTCCTGCCATTTGCAACAGCTCATTAGCTCATTAATCCTAGCTGTTCTTTCATTGTATGCTTGCAGCCTTGCCCTTGTTTGTTTAATTAGTGGGACTTCGATTCATCCAGTTTCATTTTTTTGGGAATAAATATCTGTTGAGTAGAAATAATCCTTGCATTTATATTATTCTTCTTACATTGTCATTTGTATGCTTGCAGCCTTGCACTTGTTTGTTTATATTATTGTGGCCGGTGGCTGCTAATCTTCTCTGTACTTGCTATCTTCTCTGTACTCCTCTTCTACTACTACTCTCCTCTACTCCACTCTACTCCTCTCCTCTCCTAAGCAGCTGTTGCTTTTTTTGCTACTTCTACTACTTCCCTACTACTACTGTCTACTACTTCTGATTGTCCGATCTGCTTATCAGGTTCGAAAGATATTAAGCATATGATGTTTTTACATTGTCATGTTGCTTTTTCTAGGAAGCAGCACCTGCTTTTTTTTGCCAAATCTCCCCTCTCCTCTATTTGTTGCTACCTTTCCCATCCTCTATGTTTTGGAAGCAGCACCTGCTTTTTTTTTGCCAAATCTCCCCTCTCCTCTCCTCTCCTTTGTTTTGCCGATGATGAAATCATCCAAGTCCATACATTATATGGAATATGAGCTGATGATTAAGAACTTGTGAGGAACTTGGCATCATTAGCAGCCGCCCCTACATTACCTTCTCCTCTCTTCTCTGTTATGATGCCTTGATACTCCAAGTTCAAGATCAGATGATGTTTGATATGTTTCTAAGGCCTCTACCACTGCTACTTCTCATTTTTTATATATTGTTGTTTTATAGGACTACTTTGGTTTATAGACCTTTTTGATTTCTTATACCTTCTCGCGTACCTAAAGCACACTTTCTTGCATTTATTAGAACAAAGTGCGAAATAATGTCATGGACACCAGACAGTGCAACCCGATGCCCCGAGCATGATGAGCAGCCAACCCTTGAGGAGCAAGCACTAGAGGACCAGCTTACTTAGGAACAGTTCAATAAGGAGGTACAAAATGATCTAGAAGTGATGCTTACTCAGGAGCAGTGTGACGAGGAGGAAGGCCTCGAAGGAGAGGCTGCTGAAGGCGAAGAAGAAGAGGATGATGCTGATGATGACTCAGAAGAGGGATATGTAAGTCCCAAGGATCCTTTCCCACGTGAAGCCAGAAGGAGGCCAATGGAGGAAGATTTGGACAAGGACTTTGACCCGAACAAGGAGGTAGGGAAAAAGCCTTAGCTTGTAAATTTTGCTAAAGCTTTGGCTATGTTACCTCTGCTAACACTTTGACCTATCGTATATATAGGCCCCTCCTAAAACTCGGAAAAGACGACATCGACGTCCGCGACATCTCGCTGGACAAGACGGAGCAGAGGAAAGGAGAATAGAGGCAACAGCCACAGAGACAGATCACGATGCCTCTGCTCCACAACCTAAAGACATAACCACGACTACCAAGCCTAAGAGGAAACGAGGGGATAAAAAAATCTATATCCAGATAAGGCATGCTATGTGATAACGGAGGTCGGGCCAGTAGGGGAGGTCCTTGAGCCAAAGGAATTAAGAGGATGATTCCGTAATGCGATCGGGGCCCTAGTTAGAGATCAATTGAACCTAGCAATCCCTAACTGGAAAGAGGTACCAGAGAACAAAAAGAATGAACTATAGGATAGGAACCTGAGGGTCAATTTTAGATTTCTGGAGGGTAAGCACAAACTGATAAAAAAATGCTTTCAAGATGATGGGAGAGGTATTCCGACGTTGGAGGTCGGAGCTCAACACGAAGTATATCCAAAAGGGGTTAACTCCCTTCAAAGAGTTTGGCAAAATAACTCCTAGTCAATGGGAGGAGCTCGTGGCTCAGAAGACTTCACCGGAGGCATTAGAGCTCAGTGCCCGTAACACCGAGCTAGCGAAGAGGAACAAACACCACCATCATCTAGGCCCCGGTGGCTACTATGCCAAGGAAGAGCAGTTTAAGAAGATGGACGAAGAGGCCACAGCTGCTGGGAATATCGATGTGATGAATCTAAAGGTACGCTCAAGGAACTAGATATATGCGAGGACTACAGAATCATCTAGCGGTAATCTTAAGTTTGATAAGCCGAAGACCCAAGAGACGGTATCAAGGATATCGAAATATGCTGAAGACAAGGAGAAGGGCTCCTTCAATCCTTCTAGAGAGAGGGACGAGCTTAGCCTTGGCTTGGGAATAAGGAGCACATAGGCCGCACCAGGGGGCTAGGGAAAAGGACGACCTGGAAGCAAGGATTCGAAGAGGACAGGCACATATACAAGAAACATGGCTGAGACCAGGAGACTAGTCTTGAGCTCCAAGTGAAGGCTCTAGTTGCGAAGGCGCTGGAGGAGCAAGGACTGTCTACAGAGCCATGGATATTAGTGACGTCGCTGGGAGAACTGGCATTAGTTGGCAGCCCTCCGAAAGTTCCTAGCAGCCAAGGTTCCACTACAGCCTCAACCCCCGTCGATCGCATATGGGAACCAACTAGTTGCACCTTGGTGTTTCTAAGCGGCCGATAGAACATTGTGATGGAGGTGGCAACAGGTGTGGCACATCCTCCCGGTGGCTTACACCACAATAATAAGATACTGCCAGACTACACTAGGGTCGAGGTGCATACCGTGAAGCCCGAGTTCATGCAGTGGAGGATAGACTACACAACTCCCGAGGGGCTGGTGTTACTCAGAGACGTTATTGGGTAGTTCATCCTTTGGCACAAATGGGACATTATATTGACTGCTTCTTCGCCGCCTCCCCCTCTCTCAAATTTGGAGCGAGTTGTTGAGGTTGGGGAGATATTTTCACCGTCTCGTGACCACCACATACCTGAGATGCCACATTCTTCCCCGCCTCCTAGCGAGCATGTGCCTGATGAGATGCCACAACCTTCTCCAGCTCGTACCAAGCAAGTGCATGATGAGATGCCACAGTCTTCTCAACAAGCACAGCCGATACATGAACAACGAGTGCCTCCTGAAGAAGGTGATGCACAAGAAGACAAGGACGTGCCTGAATGGGAACTTCGAAAGAAGATTCCAATCAACATAAGGCCAATTTATGTTCTGGTAAAAGACGTCTCGTCGGTGTCCAAGTGGTATTCACATGACCAGTTCAAGCCTGAGAACCAAGTTAAACAAGTCCTAGAACAGGGTTCTGAGGAGGCCGTAACTAGCAAACTCCACCAAATTACAAAGCAGTATCCAAATGTTGATGACATCAAATGGTCAAAGGATTGCCCGAAAACATATGAAAGAGGCAAGCCCTTTATACCAAACCGGGACATCCGGCGCCTACCACTTGGAATGAGAAGGTTCCATGATTGGTACTTGCGTGTTCTCCCAACGAGCATAGATCTCGTACAAGCATGCTTCCCCACTAGCACATTTGGAAGCTTAGCCAGGAAAATTGTCTTTGACTTCAATGACATGCACACGTGCTTTCACCTGGGAGAAATGGAGATGAATCTAATTCGCATGTGGTGCTTGTAAGTCCTTGTCCTCCCAATATGATATGAATGTAATCTTTGAATTTTGTTGTAACTAACCAACGCCGTGATTTGTAGAATGCAAGTGCACATTGTCAAACAAATGCCAAGTCTGAAAGTCGGGTATGTAGACCCTCAAGCTATAGCCCAACCAAATTTTAATTACCCTAAACAGTGGACAATGGATGCCAAAGAGCTAGCTGCTGTAAAGACTCTTTGGGAGAAAGAGCGCATCTGTACAGCGAAACTAAAGGAAGAGTCCCTTAAGGTTGTGGCATACATTGCTCTGGCTTTCAAAAATCTACAACAACACTCTACTATATGGCTACCATACAACTTCGAGTAAGTTCAACTATATACTTAAAGCTTTGTTCGATATATTTTATTCGATGCAAAAGAGCTTATCTAGTTCTATGATTAAATCCATGCAGCAACCACTGGATTTGTATAGCCGTCGATGTCGGGAGGAGCATGGCATGGGTCTTTGATTCAATAGATAAGGACCCAGCGACATACAAAGACTTCATATCGATTCTCAAGACGTATACATATCGACAATCCTCATTAGCTTATATGTTTGTATACATACTTGTAACATTCACTTATGGATACTAACAAGTTGTATTTGCTAAAATAATTTGAACAGGGCATTTAGGTTCTATGTCACTCATCATCATGGAAGGCATGATCTAGCGAGGAAGGAAAAGCTGGCTATAAAAACACTATGTGCGGTAAGTGTAACTTACTTCTTCAGTACTCCGTTACATGGCTGTCAAAAGCATTACCTAACATTTTCATATGCAAAAACACACAGTGCCCCAAGCAGAGGCCTGGGAGTGTACATTGTGGATACTATATATGTTCTATAATGAGTAACACCAGTGCCTACAGGAGACACCCCTTAAGGGTAAGTTTAAACCTCTTCATCGGTAGTATAAAAACTGCGTACATGGTATGAAATACTAAACCAAAACTTGTTCTCTTGTAGTGGAGAGAAGAGAAAGGAATGAAAAAAGACCCATACAAGGATGACCAACTCTTAGAGCTCGTCGGCAACCTTTGCAACTTCATATTGGACCAGATTGTACACGTCAAAGGCGCCTACCATGACCGAGAGTCTGACTTAGGTAGAAATCCTCAGTACCAACACCTTCGTGAGACTAAAAGGCTAGCTCTAGGACGTTGATAACAATGTTTATGGAATTTTATATTAAATGATGGATTGTATATATCCTTATGAATTGGACTTATAATTGTAGTTGATATAATACTATTGTGCTGGTAGTCACGTTCGGAACGTTGGTCGCGGGGCGTTCGGCAACGCGAACGCTGGATGGAATACGCAGAAACAAATAGTTCTGGTCGAATTTGAATTGTAAATTTGAATTTTTTTTGTGGGAAAACGTAAACAGGTATTATAGAGGCGTCTGGCACTACAGCCGCCCCTATAAATTGATTTGTAGGGGCGGTTGGTTATTGAGCCGCCCCTACAAATTGATTTGTAGGAGCGGTTCGTAATACCAGCCCCAATCACCAACCGCCCCTACAAATCAATTTGTAGGGGCAGCCTAGGAATCACCCCTACAAATACATAATTTGTAGAGACGGTTCGGTAGGGGCGGTTGGCCAAACTGCCCCTACAAAGGGTTACCAGCCGCCCCTAAAAATGCTTTTTGCAGTAGTGGGACTTGACTCGCCCCTCTCCCACCCCGCCCCCTGCGCCCCCAAGATAAATACCACCGAGCGAGCCCCATCCGACCAACACACAGCGAGTGCTACCGTGTTGCCGCCATATCGACCACCCTGTAGCTCCGCACCAATGGCGACGACGGTGCCGTCTCGATCGGCATAAGCCCGAGCGAAGCTATGGGTGCTGTAGGCGGCGACAACTCCATGTAGCTCTAGCTCTGGCTGTGCTCATCGGGCTTGCCCACGCTTACCATGGATGCGGCCACTGCGCTCTATAGATCACCGCACGGAGTGGTCTTCGAGCAGCATAGGTTTGTTTACTACGCCACCCTCACCGAAATTTTCGCTGCCGGGCTTGGCGAGGTCGGTATGACCTACTGGCTGGCTAGCTCCGGCCAGCAAGGCCGAGGCCACAGTTAGGAGTTCAGAGCGGGCATCGTCTGCTCCTCCATCGTGCCTCTCGTTGCCATCATCGCACTCGGTGGATTCTCTGTCGTCATGAAGGGCTAAGCCAGGAGGGAAGCATCGGTGAGTTGGCCAGGTGTGGTTTGGTGGTGATCAGCTGATTATTTGTTACTGCTCTACATGCATGGTTGCTCATTCAATCCGACGTTGCGTCTTCTTTTCATATGTAAAGATGAAAAAGGTATTGATTTGGTATATATACAAGTACTCCTATATTGTAACAGGAGTCAGCAAGGGATTGTAGTAGTAGAATAATTTTACCACGGTGTTGTAGTATTTAGTGTTGAAGTTAGTAATCACATGAGCTTGTGTTTGTGTTGTGTTATGTTGAATTGAGCTGTTTTAATAGAGTTTAATTCGTATCCTCGACTATCGATGCAATTTGTCATTTAGAATTCCTTGCAAGCCAGGCCTACCTAGATCTATGGACCAAGTCCAAATACAAATTCAAGCAATGCGTTCGTAGGAAAAATCGAATGAGCTTTTGCAATTATGTTTTCCCATGATCCTATATGGGCTGGGCCATCCGTAGCAGCCTCGAACCCAAAGCCCAGTCCACCTCAGTGATAAGCAAAGAGAGAGAGAGCAATTTATACATGATAACACAAGGCCACAAGCCATGAGAATATCAGATTAGTTTTTATAGTGAGAGACGGTCACGGTATATATGAAAAATAGGTTGGAGCAGAGTGATGCACAGAGCATGTGTGCCGTCTTGTTTGGGCGTTTTGCCATCACTAATGTCTAACGCTATACCAAGGGAAGAGTGTACTGATATGTTACTGCTTGTTTTTGCGCCTGTGATCATCACAAAAGCTATGTAGGCCTGGTCAAAGCAGGAGCACACATGCTTATGCAATATGCTGCTAAGAGGGCTTCTAGATATGCATTAGATGTGGCACAATATAAAAGTTGTAAAATGATGAGGCGCCTACACAAACTTAATGTCGATAAAAAAGGGTGAGGGAAGAGATGTCTTTTGTTGGTGATATACAATATAATAAAGAATTAAGTCCACTTTTGGCTCCTCAACTATCATGTTGGTCTAATTTTGACCCTCAACTACAAAACCGTCTGATCCAGGCACTGAAACTTTAAAAACCGTTCAGTTTTAGCACATATGTAGGGGGAGCAATTACTACCATTTGGAGTTCATGAAACTTGTCTATATTCTTTTACACATGGTAGATATGCTTGGGCAAGCAATGTGAATTCAATTAAATCTCAATTCATATCTTTGTGAAAGGGTTGTCATCAATTACCAAACAGGAGAGATTGAAAGCTCTAGTTTGATTTTGGTTAATTGATGAAACCCTAAGTGCTAACCTAGTTTATCAAAGTGATTATAAGATAGGTAGCACTACTCCAAGTGATGAAGCAATGGCGAAGATCATGACGATGGTGATGGCATGGTGATGATCAAATGCTTAAACTTGGAAAAGAAGAAAGAGAAAAACAAAAGGCTCATGGCAAAGGTAAAATTATAGGAGCTATTTTGTTTTAGTGATCAAGACACTTAGCGAGTGTGATCACATTTAGGATCGATAGACATACTATTAAGAGGGGTGGAACTCGTATCGAAATGCGGTTATCAAAGTGCCACTAGATGCTCTAACTCATTGCATATGCATTTAGGATCCAGTGGAGTGCTAACACCCTTGAAAATGTTTGTGAAAATAAGCTAACACATGTGCACAAGGTGATACACTTGGTGGTTAGCACATTTGAGCAAGGGTAGGACCCTTCACTGGCGCCCTAGACAAAAAATATGGAGGTCACTATAAGTGACCGGACGCTGGTCTGTGTTGGACCGGCGTGTCCGGTCAGTAGCAGCAGTGAGCACGTGTTTCGGTCTTCGATCGGACGCTGGAGCTAAAAGTGACCGAACGCTGGCAGGGTGCGTCCGGTCAGTGCTGACATACGCTAAAATGACCGGACGCTGAGGTCTAGTGTTCGGTCACTTTCTAACTGACGCGTCCAGTCATCACTTGACCGTTGAAATCGGGTGAACGACATTTGAAGCCAATGACACATGGTGCACATCGCATGACCAGACGCTGAGGTCCAGCGTTCGGTCAATCTGACCGGAGCGTCTGGTCGGCCCGTGTTCAGTGCAGTGAGGAGCCCAACGGCTCTATTTCATGGGGGCTTCTATTTAGGCCCCATGACCGGCTCAAGCTCACTCTCTTGACCATTTGCATTGACATAGCAACCTTGTGAGCTTAGCCAAAGCCCTCCCACTCATCTCCATCATTGATCCATCATCATTGTGAGATTGGGAGAGAATCTAAGTGCATTGCTTGAGTGATTGCATCTAGAGGCACTTGGTATTCGTGTTTCGCTGTAGGTTTCACTTGTTTCTCTTGGTGGTTGCCGCCACCTAGATGGCTTGGAGTAGCGAGGATCGTTGAGCGGAGGTTGGTGATTGTCTCCGGCTCGGATCGTGGTGATTGTGAGGGGTCTTGTGCCTTCCCTGGTAGAGCGCTGAAAGGTAACTCTAGTGGATTGCTCGTGTCATTGAGTTACCTCACTTGTGGGTAGGTTCTTGTGGTGTCCTATTGTGTAGACGAGGTTCGTGCAACACCTCTTAGCCGCCGAACCACCAAGTGTTGATTGACACAACGGGGACTAGCATGCCGGCAAGCACGTGAACCTCGGGAGAAAAATTGGTTGTCTCTTGCCCTTTGGAATTCTCCTGGTGATTGATTTAGTATTCATATTGTGATTGGTTCACTCCTCTACACGACGGTATAATCACCCTACTCACTCATTTATATTCTTGCAAACTAGTTGTGATAAGCTCTTTAGTGTAATTAGGATTGAGAGCTTGCTTTGTTATTTTAAGTTCTTCTAGTGGAGCTGTTTAGAGTAGCAAGATTGAGAGCTCTTAGTGAGTAGTAACATTGCAAGTTGTGTGCCTAGTAATCATTGCAACTAGAATTATTGGATAGGTGGCTTGCAACCCTTGTAGAGCAAGAGCAAGTTTGCATTTTGCTATTTGTCAAACTAATCAAATTGCTCTAGTTGATTTGTAGATTTTTTAATAGGCTATTCACCCTCCCCCCTCTAGCCATATTAGGACCTTTCACAAAGTGCCCTTGGATTTTGCATCTGTCAAAGACATCAAGGGCAAGTAGTTGGCATATAGTCACATGTAAAGATGTGCACACATGCCCATCAAGGAGAGACAACTCTTTAGTGACATCAAGGAGAATAGCAGATAAATATGAGAAGTTGATATTGGCTAACCCATAGTGGTCAGTTGAGAGTATGAGAGAAACAATTTAGGAGGAAATGTTTGCAGATGTCAGTATTTCAAAGATTAAGAGAGCCAAATCAATTGTGATGCAAAGGATGTATGATGCAACCAAGGGGGGGTTTGCTCTGGTGTTTGACTACCAGCTTGAACTACTGAGAAGCAATCCTGGGAGTACAACAGTAGTGAATCTTAACACTGAAGAACTTGAACCCGTGTTCATGAGGTTTTATGTCTGCTTTGATGCATGCAAGAAGGGGTTCCTTGCTGGTTGCAGGAAGGTCATTGGACTAGATGGTTGTTTTTTAAGGGATTAACCAATGGAGAACTGCTTTGTGCACTAGGTAGAGATGCCAACAATCAAATGTACCCAATAGCATGGGCAGTTGTAGAGAGGGAGACCAAGGAGTCATGGGACTTTTTCTTATCTTTGCTGAGCACCGACCTGCAGTTTGGTGATGGTGATGGCTGGGTATTTATTTCTGATCAACAGAAGGGGCTCATCAATGCTATAAACAAGTGGGCACCTAAGGTGGAGCATAGGATGGGTGCCAGGCATATCTATGCTAACTGGAGGAAGAAGTTCACTAACAAGAAGTATCAGAAGATTTTTTTGGAGATGTGCAAAGTCTTCATCAATGAATCTATTCAACTACAACATGAACAAGCTAAGGGAAGAGACACCACATGGGGCTGATGCTATTTTGAGAACTGTTCTTGAGCATTGGAGTAGAGCATGGTTCAAAATTGGGTCATTTTGTGATTCTGTGGACAATAACATGTGTGAGTGCTTCAACCACTGGATTCTGAAAGTAAGGTTCCTTCCAATCATAAGCATGCTTGAAGGTATAAGGCGCCAAGTTATGGTAAGAATCCATGAGAATAGGAACAAGGCAGAAAGGTGGACAAGTCTCATATGTCCAAACACCTACAAGAAGCTGATGACATATGTCATAGCTAGTGGATTCTGCCATGCTATTAGCAATGGCAACAATTGCTATGAAGTAACCTACTAGGATCACTGATTCACTGTGAATTTGGATGAGAGAACTTGCTCCTGTAGGTTCTGGTAGTTGTCAGGTTTGCCCTGCCCTCATGCTATTTCCTGCATCAACTATGCATCCAGGCCTTTAGAAGAATTCATAACCAAGTGTTATTCCGTTGAGGAGTACAACAGGACATATGCACACTGCCTGCAACCAGTGGAAGGCAAGGCCTTCTGGCCAGTATCAAATAGAGAAAAGCCATTGCCCCCTAGGTATGTAAGGATGCCTGAAAGACCAAAGAAGGAGAGGAAAAGGCAAGATGGGGAGAAGAACAAGCCACCTCAGGGTAAGTTATCCAAGAAAGGAATAGTTATAAGGTATAGAGTATGTAAAGGGATTGGACACAATAGGACAACTTGTAGCAGAAGGACAAGTTCTGGTAATGCAAGTGTTGGTGCTTCACAGTCTGCTAAAGGAAGTGGTGGTGCTTCTCAGTCTATTAGGGATAGTGGTGGTGCATCATAGTCTTCTAGAGGAAGTGCTGGTGCATCATAGTCTGTTAGAGGAAGTGCTAGTGCATCATAGTCTGTTAGAGGAAGTGTTGGTGCTTCACAGTCTGGTAGAGGAACAACTTCAAAAAGGAAGTCATGCCCTTCATCTACTACTGCTAGTATGTGGGGGGTACAACCCTAGATACCCATGGTAGACTACATGGGCTACGCTCCTAGGGGCGGTTCAGCCCACAAGATGAAGACCTACGGTGCACCGCAAGACATTAAGGGTGATATCCTGAAGATACTACGAGATCTGTTAGGATACGTTCGATCCCATGATTCTTGTAATCTGTTATTACTTTCTGGTTATCTCCTAGATCTAACCGACTTATAACCCTGCCCCCTCCTAGACTATATAAGGTGGGCAGGGACTCCCTCAAAACACATGCAACATCATATCATAGCCAATACAATCCAACAGGCCATAAGAGTAGGGTATTACGTTGCACTGATGACCCAAACTTGTAGAGCATTAGGTGCTACAATATCATAGTACATAGTTTCCTCATTAACACCTACATGTCCATTCTGTAGTTTAGGATTCCTAAGGTAATCATCCTCATCTGCATCATCATTGTCTATTTTGTCATTGTCTATGTTGTCCTTAGGTTGGGTACCCACACCAAAATCCCACTCTGTGACAGGCTCATATGGATCAGAATGACCTCGATATACAACAAACATGATGACAACCTTTCTCTTTAAATGTTTATCAAACATAGACATCAACTCTTGGTCAGTTTTTACTTCTAGGAAAGATTTTAGACCTTTGTCATAATATTAAATATGAGCTACTTCCAAATAACCAGGCGGGTACTTCTCTACCACTGATTCAACAAGATCCTCATAATTTATTTTGTCTGAATCAACAACCATGTCAAAGCTAAAACATTTCATATCTTGTCTACACTTCTTACGGTTGCCCAACAATTTAATTTTCAGCTTGAATCTAGAATTCGGATCCATGTTGTTATTCAAAATTAAAATCGTGTTTCGGGACTTAGTAAACCAGCAACTACTTCTAGGAGTAAAAAAATGTGAACTCACTCTTGTAGCTAGTCATCTTCTTTAGAGTCGATGCCATCTTGGTCGGAGACGACGGTGCCCTGCTCGGGCTGGACCAGCCCGTCCTCCACTTGCTAGCTGCAGGAGGGGCCAACTGGAGCCGCGCGAGCCTCGCTACGGGATGGGCCAGCTGTGTTGAGAGGTGCTGGCCGGTTCTCGCTGGAGTTCCTAGCTGCGCCGGGCTTCCTAAAGGGGAGGCCACCTACTACCAAGCCATGCTGGCCACCCTCACCGGAGGTGGTGGCCGCGTCGGCCTGGACACAGCCAGGGCCGCCTAGTGCCACGCGGACAAGTCCTGGGCGGGTGCGCTCGACGACTCGAGTAGCGGCTCCTCCACCACAGTGGCCAAGGTTTGGAGTGGATCCGGGCGCAGCAGGTGGATCTACACTACTAGGGATGTGTACATCAATGATGCTCTTCTTTCATCACTGAAGACTCTAAATTCGTCACATATATTATTTTATGACGAATTTGTGATGATATGGTATTCGTCATTGAATGCGCGTCATATTTTACCTACTGTGACGAAACGTCTATTTTTGTCATAGATGTGCATTTGTTCTATGACGAAATGGCCGTCATCATAGAAGTGTATTCTTTCTATGATGATCTATTTTCGTCATTGATATAGCCCCTTTTTGTCATGACTTGTCGTCTGTTAGGCGGCCAGACGACGTCTGCCACGCTGGCAGCTGACGTGTCTTGTCCACGTGGTGCATCCACATTGCAGGTGATGTGTTCGACCATGTGGTAGCTGACGTGGCCAGTGATGTGGATGGTCCACGTGTCCACTTTTTATTGGGCCACAAGGCTTGCTATGATAGGTTTTCATTTTTGTCACTGAAGTAAATAGAAATTCATCACAGAATCAATTACCAAATCATCACAGAAAGGTCAGATAATTCATCACAAGTGCACATGCTGATTTCATTACAGAATGCAAATAATACTAGAATGACCAAAAGCTTCCATAAATTAACAGATCCAGTATTCCAATGACCAACAACTTAATCAACAATTCTAAACTCGGTTCACATAACTCACTAGACATCACATTTGAACTACTAGTTTCATCTCAGTTCACATTAACATCATAGGAAATAATAAAAAGTTGCCAACCACCAGCAACATAAGTTACTACATAAATAAAATCACCAATAGACCCCTTGCTTAATGAACCAGTAGCTATGAGCAGCGCTCATGTCAAAGAAGCATTGTTGATGGCCAAGATACGCTTGAGCAGCGCATTGTTCTCCTCAATTGCCTTGTTGTTGATCTCTGTCAGCTTCTTGTACTCCTCCATCTCCTTTTGTGTCCTCGCCAGCTTTTCCTCAGCTTCTTCACTTCTCTTCCTGAGTTCATCGATTTCACCTTGTACAGCAGCCGTAGCTTCAGCTGCTAGTTGCTCCCGAAGCTCGCTTTCATTTGATGATGATGATTTGGAGGATGGCACTGGTTTGATGCCAACACTCTTCAGGAAAAGGTTTGAGCTATTCTGGGAGAGCACCTGGGACACAACCTGCACATTGGACACTGATGTCTCACCTTCAGCAACAGGGTCTGTCCTCAAAGCTTCCATATTTGACTAAAACAGCAATGACCCATCATTAGTTGATACTTATTGCATTAATTTGAGGAGGAAATATCACACAAGATGTATTTTAAAAAATAAAAACCTATGCTGCATTCACAGAAACTGATGCCAAATAGGTATGCAATCATGAGTCATTTATTTGTTGTCAGGTAACTGAATACAAGTAGAAGTCAACAACATAGGATTATTATTTAGCAAGTATGTCTAGCTATATTGGATTATGACCAGTTTTGAGCAAAAGACAGAATACAAAATGTTTGAAACAAGACATATTATCCAATTAATGAATAGTTGTTGGCACAGCAAAACAAATGTCGTGACTTACAACTGCTTCTCTTGCTAGTTCAGTTAGACCATGTTTGGAGCTGGTATGGTAGGTCTTGAAGGCCTCCACCGCATCAAGTTCTTCATTTTGTTCTGTGCTTGGTTCTGCATTGTTTTTCTTCTTCTTCTGTTTCATAGATAACCAATTACAGCAAAGTTTTCTTAGATGAAATGCAAAATAAGTTGTTTAATGCAAATATGTACCGGGTACTCTTTACTTACATATGCATGTAAGTGTGCCACATAGCTGCGAGAACCCATAGCTTGATGATACTTGACTTTACGGCGATTCTGCTTGTTCTTTTCACTTGATTCCTACAAGATAATGAACATGTCAGATGAGATCATAGGTTTAAAATGAGAAGATCCTTTGGAAACCGATTGAGAAAGAATATATGACAAGATACCTATTTATCTGAAAAACAGTAAGATGGTAATTTTTCAACTCCTGCAGAGTTGTCTACTCTTTTATGCCCCTATACAATTTCTATGAAATGTACATCTCAAATTGTCTGAATGCTCACCATGAACTGCCTTTCTATTGTTATGTTCATGATTTTGTCCTTTAGAATATGTTATTCTATCCTTTGATGAATGGACTGATATTTAAGGGTATATTTGTAATCCTTTTTGTTTGCAGGATATATATGACCAACCCTTTTTTCCCAAGTACATTCTGCTAATTGCTCCAATTTAGGAGCTTAGGGAATCTTTATGTTTGAAAATATTTATGTGTTACACTGCTTTTCATTGAAGGGCTTGGGTATAGCAAGAAGGATTGATGAGATGATATGTTTAAAATGAGAAGATCCTTTGGAAACTGAATGAGAAAGAATATATGAGAAGATACCCATACCATGTTTTTTGGATCAGACCACTTTGCAACTAGTGCCTTCCACTGTTCATCAGTCATGCATGCAACTGGAGAAGTTGTCCTAATCTCATTTGCAGGTACACCATTGAAGTATTTATTCTTGAGCCAATAACACATTTGTCGCACCCCAGAGCGCAGCATATCGGTGCAAGCTTCCTCTGTTGGCTTGTCGTCAGGGTTAATGGCCAAGCGCCCCTAGTCATATGACAATTCCATATTTAGTTAGTCAATTCAGGTAAAATAGATATACATGTTAACCATAGAAACAGTAATGCACTTACAGAGAGCTTTCCCACAAAGTTTTTGTAATATTGATCGTCTGTCTTGTATTCTTTCCAATGAGGTAGGACAAGAACCTTATCCCGAATGATGACACCAGCCTCAGATGCAAACTTGGCTGCTTGAACAGGTTCATGAGGCCTTCTTTTGCCTTCAGCAATGCTATGGGCATTCTCCTTCCCATAGCTTTTGTCATCTTGTCCAGCTGTGTTCCCTTGGTGGGTGGCCTAGGTCTCCTTGGGGCTCGCTGTGCAGGAGCTACAAAATAGAATTTGCATTAAAATGATTTAGTTTCATGCAGATAAGCAAAATAGATGACATATTTGAATGACAAAGAAACTATAACTTGCCTTCAGTGTCTTCCTCTCTAGCTACATTGTCTTCATCAGCACCTGTACTGTCTTGAGCACCAGCTCCACTGACTTCCTCTGCAGCTGTATTGTCCTGACCACCAGCTCCATTGCCTTCCTCTGCATCTATATAAGATCTTTGTGGTGGTATTTCATCATGACCATCTGTAGAATCCTCTACATTCTGGCCATCTCTCGCTGAAGGTTGAAGCCTTTTTTATGATCTTGTTTGGGATTCAGGAGGTTGCACCTATGATCCTTGAGATGCCCTCACTCTCTTACTAGCCCTAACTCCTGGTGCCATGGTGGGACCTATCTTCTTCTTTTTTGAAGCTAGGACTTTTCGACTATGCCCTATAGGATACTATGGAAAAAAATCAAGTAAGTCATGTGCATTAATAAGCAAGACCATATATTAAAGAACAGGTATGCAAGAAACAAGATGCATCTAAAAGCAAGGGCATATATTAAAGAACAGATTAAAAACATTCAAATGCAATGCAAATATTCCCCATCTAGTACTTTGAAGATAGAAGAAGCACCTTAGTTGCCAGGGGTTGTGGCTGCTCATCAGATTCAGTGTCATCATCATCACTATCTCCTTGATCATCATCTTCAAGGAGATACTCCGATGAATCTGAATCTTCACTATTTGTTTTCTTGTTTGCTGATTTTTTCACCTTCTTTGATGCAGATTGTGATACAGAGTTATTAAATTCAATAGATAGTTTTTTAGGCCGAATTCTTGCATCTTCTTTAAATTGTTCGCCACGCGTGTATCCCAGCGTCTCTCATAATCAGTTTTTGGAGGTTCTTACAAAAACAAGCAAATTGTGTCTATTAGAAAATAAAAAGGAGTGAACTAAGTACTAAGAGGTAGTAATACTAGATGCTAGATAGATAAGAGGTAGGAGCTAGTAGTGCCTGCTGAAGAGCTAAGGGATAAGAGGTGATAGGTTATAGGCAACAAGTAATAGGTCAGAGGTAAGAGGTACAACTTTTTTTGTACTAAAGCACAAATACTCTAAATTATCTGAAAATTTTGAAGATAGCTTGTACTGAACTACTCTTTTCCTATCAACACACATGCATGCACTCTGCTATATCCAAATCCAGATCATTAAAATGGTCAAACAGACCATGCCAAAATCTATTTGAAGTCAAGAGTCACAGCTACTTTCAGAATTGTACTACAATTGCTTTCAGAAAACATCACTGCTGCTTCTATTTCAGACAAATACAAGTGCAAAATAGATTACTAATTGCACATCAATACATAAATATAGATCCAAGATTCAGAATGCAATTTGATTGAATGGTTAGCAAACCAAGACTAGGTACTATTCATACACAGCAGAGTATATAGCAACACACTTGTACAGGCAGATATGGGACAGTGGGTACTATTCATACAATTTGACTGAATGGTTAGCAAACCAAGATTCATTTAGCAAAGCATTTCATTCTGGAACTAAAACAGATCAGGTTCTCTTGCAAAAACAAGGACTGATTGTCTGACACACCAGATACAACTAAGTCTGAACTGAACCTACATTTTTACAGGCACATATGGGACAGTGCGTGGTAGTCCCACAGCTAGAGGCACTGCAAAAGAATTGCTTATGGAGCTAACTAGATACCAGGGCAATAGAATTGTACAATAGAATTCATCAATACAGAAGAGTTTTGCTTACCTTGTCCTTGTTCTGCAGGTCGCTTCCTACCTAGCCCCCTTGTTGCCACCATTGCGGTTGTGGCTAGGTTGCGGATGTAGACCACGTGCTCGTCGTCGGTGGTCGTCAAAGGGGAAGCAACCCTGGTGTGGTGAACCCTAGTCGACGGGGAAGCAGATCCAGTGCGGTGACGACCCACAATCCGACGGTGGTTAGGGTTAGGTTGAGGCGAGAAAGAGGTGGATGGGGCAAGATAGGTGCATGGGGCGATGAGAGAGGGGAGGGATGCGGCGATTGATGTCGGTGAGGACGCAGCTCGTGGGCGGGGACACAGCTCGTCGACGGTGGTTGTGTCCCGGCGGTGGTGGATAGGGTTTGAGAAATGGGGGGAAGAGAGAATGAGTGGCCGAGGAGGTGATGAGTGTGGGAAATGAGTAAATATACCGGTGTTTTTGGTGGAATTTTTTGACGAGGGAAATTGTTTTGGTGCCTTGAGGCGCGAGAGGTTGCGGTCTTCTTTTTTTGGCATTGCGGGATCTGTTTATCAAAGACTGCGCTCGAGAACTAATGAAACCACTTGAGTAGCGCAATGGTATGGCCGTTTGAGTTTGATCCCGAGCTCCTGGGTTCGAACCCGATGATAGCCATTTTTTTGGGTTTTTTTCATTTTTTGGGTTTTGTCAACATTTATTGTGTTTATTCCTTTTTTTATTTCTCCGTGTTCATTTTTTTGCCAGATTTTTAATTAGTACAATATAGCTTAATGATTTACCTCGTTTATTTTCAACTATTTATTAAATTTTTTTGCTATTACTGTAGTTATTTATTGAATGACTCAAGGATAAAAGCTACAATACCTTAAGTTAGATAGAAAAATCTAAAAATTTGGTCCAATTGAAACCACATATTCATAGTGTTTTTGATTTGCTCCTTAGTGCATTTGGCTGATGCTGATGATCACCTTGGTTTTGCACTGAACATGGAACGGGGAAGGGGAACTGAACGAGGCACACAGTTTCAGAGACTTATGTGTATTGCAGTGACTGTGTGAATGGTCGAGGGAATTGTTCGCCTTGGCTTCCAAATCCTCGCTTCCTTTCTGTTGTGAATTCAGTGTATCTGTGGTTTATTCGGCACATTTATTCGAGCTATGATATTCCAGTCTTGAGCTTCTTTGTTCCAAAAAACGAATTGTAGCAGCAATGCATATCTGATGCAATATGTTTGCAGGATGGCTAAACAATTCCAAATGCGGTGTTGCTGTTTGGAATGGCCACCAAGTTGAGCTCTTAAAGAACACACGTAATCAGAAAGGGATGAGGTCATATGTCATGTTCAAAGATGATACTCTCTCAGCAGGAGTTGCTGGAGGGGCAGCCAAAGAAAATGCACATGAGGAAAGAATGGACACTGATGACAGTGAAGGCTAAGGAGCCAAAGCATGAGCCGAAGCAAATAGTGATTGATTTTTCCTTGTGTTGTGGGCTTTGTAGGTGTCTTGATTGCTGTTATGGTTGCCTGTAAGTCGGCTTTGTATGAGACGATTTTTCAGAAATGCAAGATGGACAAGCTTTGTTCCTTACAAAATTCTTCAAAGTGCCTAGCCGCCTTTCTATTGGGTACATCCATCCATACTGAACAGGTCCTCTTAGCAGTGCCTCATCAGGAAGATGGACAGCCAAGTGCACCATGACATCAAAGAAGGCAGGTGGAAAGATTTTCTCAAGCTTGCATAGGATCAATGGAATTTCTTCTTTTAGCCATTTGACAACATCAATCCTTAGATTTCTATTGCATAGTTCCCTGAAGAAGGTCCTGAGCTCTGCAACTGCTTCATATGCATCCTTCCTCACCAGTCCTCTTAGGCCAACAGGTATGATTCTTTGCAGGAGTATGTGGCAAGAATGTGTTTTTAGCTTTCCCTGCACCTTCGAACCATCTTCACTTATGTATCTTGCTAGGTTAGTCACATATCCATCAGGAAACTTGATACCTTTGAGAAACTTGCAGAACTCGATTTTCTGATCCTTCCCCAAGACATACGGAGCAGGTGGAGCAGTGACTGAGTTGCCATATGCTGCTGTAAGTGCAATTCAGGTCTTATGCCCATATCATGCAAATCTAGCCTAGCATTGGTTGTGTCCTTGGTCTTGCCCTGCACATTGAGTAATGTGCCAAGAATGTTTTCACATATGTTTTTCTCTATGTGCATCACATCGAGATTATGTGGAAGCTTCAAATGTTTCCAATATGGCAATCTCCACAACCCAACTTTGCGGCTATAAATCCTTGGACCCTCATTGCGCTTCCTTTTATTTCCAATAATTTCAAGATGCTTCCCTAGCCTGACATCTTTCACCTTCTCTAGCTCCTCTAGGACCTCCTCCAAAGTGAACTTGCCTGGCTGATCTTTGTTTTCATGCTTACCATCAAAAGCCAAGCTTCTCTGCCATGCATGTGTCCTTGGAAGGTAACGACGATGTCCAATGTAACATATTTTACTCCTTATTGCCCGAGACAACGGATCCTTGTCGCAATGAATACATGCATAATACCCTTTTGTTGTTCGCCCTGATAACGTGCTCAACGCTGGAAAATCATGTATACACCATAGACGGTAGCACGAAGGTTAAACTTTCGACCAGTACATGCATCATAGGTTCTGACACCCTTCTATAGATCGAGCAGTTCTTCAATTAGGGGCTCAAGGAACAAATCAAAATCCTTTCCTAGAGATTTTGGACCTGGGATGAGTAAAGGCATAAAGCAGTTTGCTGGATTCACGCATTCCCATGGTGGGAGATTCAGCGGTGTCAGAAGCATTGGCCACATACTATACTGCATACTCATGTTGCCAAATGGATTGAATCCATCAGTAGCTAAGGCAAGCCTCAGGTTCCTTGAATCATCTACAAAGGTTGGTTCCCTCGTGTCAAACTCCTTCCATGCTTCTCCATCAGCTGTATGACTCATTACATTATCGACTGGTGTCCTCATTTTCTTGTGCCATTGTGTTTCCTCAGAAGTGTGCTTTGAAGCAAAAATTCTTTTCAACCTTAGCAAAAGTGGAAAATGCCTCAATACCTTGTGTGGAACCCGCTTGTTCCCAGTTTCATCTTTCCATCTAGACGCCTTGCATACTGGGCACACATTCTCTTTATAATACCTCTTCCGAAACAACACATAATTGTTCTTACACACATGGATGTTTTCGAAACCAAGGCCCAGTTCTCCAAGATATTTCTTGGCCTCATCATATGATTTTGGCAACTCACTCTAAGGGTTCCTAATGACAACAACTTCAACATTGTGGAAAATGCTGTATTGTCAATTCGATAATGAGACTTGATATACAACATCCTCACCAGAAAAGAGAATTTTGAATGGCTAGATCCTGGGCTAAGTGGCTTTTTCGCATCTTCAAGGACTCTTGCAAACCTTGGTTGTTCTCCATCAGCCTCTGTCACAGCATACAGATCTCCTATCATCTCTAGTACTTCGTGATCCTCATCATAATCATCATCGGCCACATCCACATGTATCCCAAAGTCATGATCACTTCCTTCGACCTCCTGCTCCAAGTTTTCAACTACTACAGTATCTGCCGACTCCCCATGATGAATCCACCTAGTGTATGCAGCTAACATTCCATAAATGTGTATATGGTCATTTACATCATCCTGAGGCCGTAAACTTTGATTAAGACATTTGCTGCACGGACAAAGTATGTGGCTGTCTTTAGGGTATCTTTCACTAACAAATTTCATGAACTCTTCAACTCCTTTCACATATGCAGGTGTGAATTGTGTCCCATAAATCTAGCTTCTATCCATCTGTTTTGAGAGTAAAATAAACCTTGCACTCAGTCCTAAAATTAGAGTAAACTCAACAAAATTCAAAAACACATCCAACACATGCATATATATAAAGAAATTCAAAAACAAATCAAACCTTGTACAGCTCTGTCCCACACACCGCCACTGCTATGTCCCACGATCGTCGATGCTCCTCTGTCACACTCAAACTGCTGCTGCCCTGTCCCACACAAGTCGCCGCTGCCCGGCGCTGCTCTCCTCGCCCCACGATCACCGGCGCTGCTCTGACCACCCCACGATCGCCGACGCTGGTGCACTGACCCACGCACACCGCTGCTGCTCTGTCCCACGAGCGCTGCCGCTACCTAGCGCTCCTCTGCTCGCGCGCCACGCGCTGCTCTACCAGCCCCACGCTTGTCGGCGCTGCTGCACCGTCCCACGCACGCCGCCACTGCTCGGCGCTGCTCTCCTCGCCCCCACGCTCGCTGGCGCTGCCCTCCTTGCTCCACGCTTGCCGGCGCTGCTCTGCCCGCCCAACGATCGCTAGCGCTGCTCTGCCCACCCGACGATCGCCGGCGCTGATCTGCTGTGCTCGCCCGACACTACTCTCACGGTGCGAGGGTTTGTCTACGCCCACGTTCGTGCGATCATGGGTTTAGGGCCCATGAACTATGATCAATTCAATTTAGGGAACCAAGTTTCAATTATCATGTTATATGTTTACAAATAGAAAAACATGCATGCCTTTATCACAAAACGGCGAGTGGTCCAGTGGTAACGCACCAACATGTCTAGCAGCAGGTCACGAGTTTGAATCTCCCTGCGTGCGCTATTTTTTTGGCAAAAAAAAGGGAGGCGGAAGGATGCAGGTCCAACTGGACCATGTGGGCCACGCTGCCCCACTTGTTCGCCGCCACGTCCTCAGGCTAAGACCCGCTGGTGGGACCGCATCGCCATGTCTTTGAGGTTGGGACCCAATGGTGGGACAACATCGCCACATCCTCGAGGTGGGACCTACTGGTGGGACCACGGCGCCACGTCCTCGAGGTGGTACACGAGCCAAACAATCTATGACGATTTAGTTTTGTCGTTTTATGACGATTCTTTTGTTTTCGTCATTATTCTTCGTGCCAAAGCTCCGTCACTTGTTACTTATGACAAAGCTGGAAATTTCGTCATAGAAAGCGCTTGTTCTGTGAAGAAATTTGCTGTCGCAGAACCGACCAATTTATAAGAGTACAAGTATAATGGCAGCCCGCAAGCGATCGCACTGTCATACTTGAACCCATATAAACCCGGTAGTCCGTCGAGTACCACGACGGGTCTCGATAAACTATTTACAACAACCAAGACCATACAGGATTCAACATACATACCACATATTACATAAAGTTCACAGATACATTTCATCATCAGAGTGTGCATAAAAGTTATTACAAACCGAGTTTGATAAATAGAGCGGAAGCAAATAAGTTCAAAATAAAGTTTCCAACATAGTTTAATATAGTGCCAAGTACGATCACGGTCCACAAAAGCAAGGATAGGAATTAATAAGGAAGCCTGCCCAAGGCTTACTCCTCATCCACAGCGGAATAGAAGCAACTCTTGCAATAACCGTAATACACAGTGCCATCTGCAACAATGGGAAATAAAACCCTGAGTACGAGAAGGTACTCAGCTAGACTTACCCGTCATGAACCAAAAATAAAATGACTCCAAGGATTATGCAAGGCCATATAAGTGGACATAAATTGACAACATTTTTGCGTAAAAGCAATTGAATCATGGTACAGTTACAAATTCTTTACCAGGTTAATTATAACTATTCATTTCTAGATTAGCAACTATCCTGTGAGCATACAATAGTAACCATAGCAGGTATTGTAATTCCATATTCATCCGAACCATCATGTTTCATAACACAGTTGCTACGATGTTGGGACTACCAAGTTTCTTACTATCCGGGAGAGACGGCGATTCAAATCGATTTCAACCAGCTAGGAATTTATTCCTAACATAAACCCAGGTCTACCAGCCATGATAGCCTTAGGTCACCTTTGGTATAACTCAGGTACAAATTTCGCAGGTCCATACCACACCGCACAATCTAGAACACCAGATGCCAGGATGCTCAGGCCAAGCCTACCCTTGGGGTCAGTCTGATCGTTCCCCGGAAGGAGCGCACAACAGAATGGTTCCCGGCCTGAGTTGAATTACTCAGCTTCGCGGTCGGAACGAGTTATCTGGCCAGCTAAGTGAAAGGCATGTGTTCAATCTTGTCAGAAGCATCAACAACGGTACGGTCCTTAATTGACACAGATGGGGATAGATCCACACCCAAGACCTCCATGTCTTGTTGCTTCTCTATCGACTTCCCGTCCGGTCTCGATTTACTTTTACTCCATGGTTCTGTTCCACGATAGCAGATATAGCCAACCGTGCTTCGGTATCCACCTACAGCTCGTAGGTGATAGGACATCACCCGACTTCTACCGGTCTAAGCATGGCTAAGCATATATTCGATCCTGGACCTATACCGGTTAAAGGTGTAATATCTGGACAAGGAATTTACATGCATCAAGTGGTTCCATTCAACTCTTATGACATAATGCATCAATCATAAGTACGTAAGTAAACATTTGTAAATTACGGGGAGACTTATAATGCTCCGGGGCTTGCCTCGCAGAAAGGAAGTACGGCGGTGGTCAGGACACTCCGGAAGCTCTTCAGGGTTCTGCTCCACGCCTTCGGGAGCTGCGGCTTGTGGATCCTCCTGCTGATTCCCTTTCTCTGCTTCTTCGAATTCCAGCAACATGATCTTTTCCTCCGATTCTAGATGTATGAGTATGGCATAAGTATTATGAATGCATATATGTTAACAAGTGCATCATGCTTATTGAGTAGGTGCATATCTCTTCTCGATTATTAATTAACTACTTCTATAATGCACCGACCATGCCACAAAACAGTAGCTACTTGTTTCACTCATAACTGGAGTTCTACTAATCCAAATGCAGTGATCCTAGACTTTCTGGAAAGCTTAGCAAATTCTCTACAACTTTATTATTAACCACTTTTACAGTACACATCATTTTCAACATGCAACTTATCAAACCCTAGAATCTATCCGGAAACTATTCAACATGCAATATAGAGTAACACTACTTCTACTTCATGTAATCATTCCAAATTTGACAACATGAAATCTAACAACAGTGTAAGCATACCAAATACATTTTAGATAATATAATGGTGAAGCCCAAACTATTTATTTAAATGCCTTTATTATTTTATTTCGATATCTAGGTTAAATAATAAACATATACCAGATGTCCTTCATAAATTCTTAAAAATTTACAATGCCTTACTAATGCTATCAAAGGACTACTATAAAAATTTCATGTCATTTTACTAAGTAGAACATCCTATACTAAAATGACAAGGAAGCAAGGCTTGAAATAGCATAAATGGAAAATCCTATTGAAAAGTGTCAAGCAACAGATTTCCTATTTTTCTTAACATCCATATGGTACTAGGATTACCTCCAACAAATTTCATGAATTTTGGACTCATAAATAATTTATAAAAATTCATGCAAGGATTAACTATTCATAAAAGAAAAATCTATAACTATAAATCTACACATGCACTGGTCCTCAAATTTTTATCAGAGTTCATATATGCTAAGACTAGCTTACCACAAATATTTCATAATTTTTGGAGCAAAGGAACTCTAGATATAAAATAAATAAATTTGAATGCATTCAAAAGCACATTTCAAATTCCTATTTAAATCTCCAAAAATTCCTACTGTAAATGTTAAAAACATATTTTTCCTAAATACTACACTTCCTAAGGAACACAACCAAATTTATTTCACAATTTTTGAAGCTACCAAACTGAAGATCTAAAAATAACAAAACACATGAAATCAGGATTTAAATCTGAAAAGAATGAACTAGCTTTCTCTTCTTCTGTCGCTGACCGGTGGGACCCGCCTGACAGGGGACCCCACATGCCAGTGAGTCACGAACAGAGCAGCAGCGCTGCTTGGCACTGCGTGGCTACAGCTCGTCGACGGTGAGCTTCGCCGGCGATGACATCTACGCTACATGACCCTCGTGACCTAGCGCATCTATTGAGCCACTTGGCCGGCCCTATCGTCGACTCTATTGATGACGGTGGCGGCCATGGCGGAGCGGCGGGGCTGGACCACGGTAGTACGCTGGTGGAGGCCACGGCGAGGCACAAAGGGGCATGGACGAGCTTCCCTGGACTCAGGCGAACCTAACGCGCACGGCTACACGGTCTACGGTGGAGGGACATGCCCTAGCCACGGTGACGGGCACGGCGGGGAAGCTCCGGCGAGCTAGCGCACGGCGCTACTGCTTACCAGGTGTGGTCAGCAAGCGCGGGTGGAGGCAGTGGGTCACTAGGGATCCTATGGTGCTGCTGTGGTGATGAGAAGGCGACTCGATTTGAGCTTGCACGGGCTATGGCGACGGTGGAGCTGCTCGGTGCTGCGGGAGCTGTGGACGGCGAAGGAGAGCTGGGAAATGCGAACTGAGGGCACGGATAGGAGCAGGCGGGTGCTAGCGGGGTTAAGGCCGTGTTTAGACGTGTCGTGGCCTACACGATCAGGGCGTTGGCGATGCGCGGCCGTCACCACGGACACGCGGCACGCGGGCTCTGCCGGTGGTCAGCCACCGAACGGCTTCGATTCAGTTCGTCAGTCGCACGCGTATTAGCCTGACAGCGAGTATTGCAACGATGACAACTTCGTTACCAATGGCTTTCAGCGAAAACTTAGTACATCAAGGTTGAAGTCTAATGTACCAGCTACAACTTTCGTTCAAGGATCATGCTCTAATTCTCAACTGAGACTGAGTAAAATCACCCTCAAGGTCAGCTTGTCAGGCTGTCAATGATCCAGGACTTAGAAAAATTCATTAAGTCATAAGATGTTGATTTTACTAATTTTTGTGGGACCCATTCAAGCATGTTAGAAGCTAAATCAGTCAATGACCCAAAAATAAAAGTTGTTCCTTATGTCAAACACTACAACTTTGCTTTAGTGAGCTCCTCCATGCAAGGTCTCTAGCACCTAGTTCAACTTTAGTCAAACATGTCACTTTTAAATGATGATACATACTCAAACCATGACTAAATGACCAAATTAGCCCTAGCCCTAAATACCAAAGTTGTTCATAACGATATCCTAAGCATGTTTAAGCAATTTGCAAGGTCATTCAATCATTTCATGTAGTAGTCACTCATAGAGCAAGTTAGGGCAATCACAGGAAACATGCCTTAAAGGCTTGATTATGAAAAGTGACTTTCATGAACAATGCTCTAATTGCTAACCCAAGTGTGGTTACATGTTTTTGTGACTCACATCTACCAAGTACATGTTTTCATTCATGATCATTTGCATATACACAAGGAGACATGAAATAATGAGAAAGGTTGCATATGTTAATGAAACATGCGATAACAAGCAAATGTTGCAGATGTTTCAAGCAAATGTTTCAATTGTAAATGCTTGTTTATGAATGCATGATGATCATGCTCATGTTATGCAAGTCAAGTTAGGCAAGGCTAACACCCGAGGTGTTACAGCCCCTCCCCCTTATAAAAATCTTGTCCCGAGATTTGCAAGACCTACCATTCATGGAAAAAGGCGGGATAAACTTCTCATAGACAATCTTCTCTTTCCCACGTAGCATCTTGTTCACTATGATTGTTCCACACCACTTTATAGAACTTAATAATCTTACTCCGTGTTACTCTCTCCATCTCCTCTAATACTCGAATTGGCTTTTCTTCATAGGTCAAATCTGATTGAAGCTGCATGTTGGTGGGTGCAATAGCTTCTTCCGGTACTCGAAGACATTTCTTTAACTGAGAAACATGGAACACATCAAAGATTGCACTCATCTCTGGTGGAAGTTGTAACTTATATGCAATATTTCCTTTTCGTTCCAAAATTTTGTATGGCCCTACATATCTTGGTGAAAGCTTCTTTTTCATCCTAAATCTTTTCACACCTTTCATGGGTGATACTCTCAAGTATACATAGTCACCTACTTCAAAAGTTAGTGGTCTTCTTCTTCTGTCAGCATAACTCTTCTATCTTGATTGAGCTGCCTTCATGTGTTGTTGGATGATACGTACTTGCTCTTCGGCTTCATTGACAAAGTCAATACCAAAGTATCTCCTTTCACCGGGCTCAATCCAATTCACTGGAGTTCTGCATTTTCTGCCATATAAGGCTTCAAATGGAGCCATCTTGATACTAGCTTGATAACTGTTGTTATAGGAGAATTCAGCTAAAGGTAACCATTTCTCCCATGAACCTTTTGAAGATATAACACAAGCTCTAAGTAAATCTTCTAGGATTTGGTTCACTCGCTCTGTCTGTCCTGAAGTTTGCGGATGATAAGCTAAACTTCTGATTAGCTTGGTTCCCAACGCTTGGTGTAAGTGCTCCTAGAAACGAGCTATGAACTGTGGTCCTCGATCGGAGATTATAGTCCGGGGTACTCCATGCAGTCTCACGATCTAGGAAACATATATCTTAGCGTATTTTCCAACTATATACCGTGTGTTCACGGGTATAAAGTGTGCTGATTTGGTGAGACGACCAACAATAACCCAGATTGAATCGTGACCTTGTGGCGTCATTGGAAGGCCTGTGATAAAATCCATGCTGATTTCCTCCCATTTCCATCCTGGAATCGGCAATGGCTGAAGTAATCCAACGGTTTTCATATGGACGACTTTCACTCTACTGCAGTTATCACACCTAGCAACATATGCTGTGATCTCTTTCTTCATCTTAGTCCACCAAAAATGGGTTTTCAAATCTTGATACATCTTACTACTACTCGGATGGATAGACAATTTGGATGAGTGAGCTTCATCTAAAATTTGATTCGTTAGCTCACGGTCTTTTGGTACCACTAGCCAGTCCTCAAACCATAATACACCTCTTTCGTCCAATCTAAAATGTTTGGTTTCCTGCTCTTGCATTTTTTCTCTTGATGTGACTTATTCCTACATCTGTTCGCTGTAGCTCTATGATTTTGCCCTCAAGTGAACAACTGATTGTGATATTGTGTAGTACCACAGGATGTAATAAGTTGAATCCATCTTCCAATAATGCTTCCATAGTGTTGCAATGGGACTTCCGACTGAGTGCATCGGCTACTACATTAGCTTTACCCAGATGGTAATGCACTTCTAAATTGTAGTCCTTAATCAATTATAACCATCTTCGTTGTCTCATGTTCAGCTCTGGCTGGGTAAAGATATACTTGAGGCTTTTGTGGTCAGTATAGATATGGCATACATTGCCCAACAAGTAATGTCTCCATATCTTTAATGCATGGACAACAGCTGCAAGTTCCAAATCATGTGTAGGGTAGTTGACTTCATGTTTTTTCAATTGCCGAGAAGCATATGCAATTACTCTTCCTTCTTGCATAAGCACACATCCCAAACCTATTCCTGATGCATCACAAAATACATCAAAAGGCTTTTTAATGTCTGGTTATGCTAGCACAGGTGCTGTAGTCAACAAAGTTCTAAGGGTGTGAAAAGCTGCTTCACATTCTGGTGTCCATTTGTACTTCTCATCTTTCTGAAGTAGTCTGGTCATAGGCTTAGCTATCTTTGAGAAATCTAGAATAAACCGACAATAGTATCCTGCTAATCCTAGAAAACTCCAAACTTCATGAATCGAAGTTGGGGCTTTCCAATCCATGACCTCTTGTACTTTTGATGGGTCTACAGAGATTCCATCTTTTGATAAAATGTGACCTAAGAAAGGTACTTTGCTCAACCAAAATTCACATTTGCTAAACTTGGCATATAGTTGATGTTCCCTCAGTCTGGATAGGACAATCCTTAGATGCTCTTCATGATCTGACTCATTTTCTGAATAAATCAATATGTCATCGATAAACACGACCACGAACTTGTCAAGTTCGGGCATGAATACCGAGTTCATTAGGTACATGAAGTAGGCTGGAGCATTTGTTAGTCCGAAAGATATAACCAAATACTCGTGCCGTACCTAGTAGAGAAAGCAGTTTTAGGTATATCCTCCGGTCTGATCTTTATCTGATGGTAACCTGATCTCAAGTCAATTTTAGAGAATACCTTTGCCTTCGCTAGCTGATCGAACAAGATGTCGATGCAGGGTAACGGATATTTGTTCTTGATGGTCACAGCATTGAGTGGTTTGTAATCTACACACATTCTCAGTGACTTATCCTTCTTTTTCACAAACAAGGCTAGACATCCCCATAGAGATGAGCTAGGTTGGATAAGACCCTTGTCCAATAGATCTTGCAATTGAACCTTAAGTTTCACTAACTCATTGGGTGGCATTCTATAGGGCCTTCTGGATATGGGTGCCGTACCTACCACTAACTCGATCTTAAATTCCACGTCCCTATCCAGTGGTAGACCTGGTAATTCTTCTAGAAATACATCCAGAAACTCACAAACCACGGGGATATCACATATTGTGGTGGTTTGGATAGCACAAGCTAAATGTTGGGGTTTGAAATCGCGGGAGAGTGGTACTAGAAAAGCATTCCCTCCCGTGGGTTCTCTCAACATAATAGTACGGGTGCTAGTGTCAATAAGAACACCATGATCCTTCATCCAATTCATGCCTAAGATTACACTTATCGATAACCCCGGCAATATTATCAAATCTGTGGTGTACTCCCTCCCTTGTATAGAGATGAGTACATTTTTGACTATCTTTTTGGTAGTAACAGTTACCCCTGCTGAACTTATGTTAAAACCCCCTTTGCTTACTTCAATTATTTCTTGATCATGTCTAGATGCAAATGCTTGACTCATAAATGAATGAGAAGCTCCCGAATCAAATAAAACAACAGCGGGATGCTTGTTGACAAGAAACATACCAGCCATGACAACTTCTCCAGCGGGCACTTCTTCTATAGCAGTGTAATGCACTTGTCCCTGACATGCCCTGGCATTCACCTGCCTCTGATTGTTCTGATTTGGGTTGCCATTCCTCTTGGGGTGGGGGCATTCCTTGGACCAATGACCCAGTTGGTTGCAGTTGAAACATGGTTGATTACTTCTGAATCCGGTGGAGTTGTCCTGATTGCCATTTCCTTTTGGTAAGGCAATAGTGAACGCCTTACGGAATAGTTTCTATGGCCTGTTATTCTGAGCTTTAGGTGGTGGAGGCCTAAACTTGGGTGTAGGTGGACGGAATTGTGGCCTAGCTATGATAGGCACTTTTGACTGGAAAGATCCGGATGCACCGGCCTCATATGTCCTTTTGCGACCCTTGGCAACTGCATGCATGTTGTTGTGGTTTTCTTGGGTCAAGGCATCACTAATGAACTCATTGTACGTGGCACATTGAGAATTTGCCATCATCTTCATCAGTTTGGTACCCAAACCTCGCTTGAAACTCTCTATCTTTTTCTACTCGATATCCACAAAACTTGGAGCATATCTTGACAAGTTGTTGAATGCGTGCATATATTCCGTGAGCGACTTCGTTCCTTGAGTGAGCCTCATAAATTCGGCTGCTTTCATGCGCATCAGGCCCGGGGGAATATGGTGTCCCCTAAAAGCCAGCTTGAACTGTTCCCAGGTCACTCGCGCATTAGCGGGCAAAGATGATAGGAAGTGTGTCCACCAGATTCTAGCTGGTCCTTGCAATTGATGAGAAGCATACTCTGCTTTCAGATGCTCTGTGACCCTCAACAGACGGAATTTCTACTCAATGGTATTCAGTCACTCATCGGCCTACAGTGGTTCCTCAGCCACCTTGAAGATTAGAGGCTTCGTGTCTAGAAACTCCTTGAATGTACTGTGCTGATTTGGCTCGGCCCCTGGTTGATGTGGGTGGCCACAAGCAGTGTTTTGCGCGATGAGGCGCAAAGCTTCCTCCATTGTCCTCTGGCTACCCAGGAATTGGGTAAAGAACTCCTGAGCAGACGGTGGCGGTGGGGGTGGCAAGTCATCATGGTTGCCATCCTGGCTGCCACCAGCTCCAGCATGGGTGCGCGTCATCTACGATGTTGCAACAATAAGCGATTATTGGTTGATGTCAAGAGATTGCAGATGAATTAGGTACTCATGCCAAACTGAAATTACTGGAGAAAATTCTCAAAATCATAATAAAAACAGAGGCATAACAATTCATTCTCGCAACATGACATCACCAATTTGACCACTTATCACGCTCATAACGCATGCAAATTTAAATCATGATTACCAACAAAGGACTGGAATTGCATTGATGTTCAACCAAACGCGCAATTTAATCAACATTACATGATAATCGGGTTACTAATGCCAAATTCGAACTACAGGTCCATTACATGAATAAAGGTGATACATTAGACCTTCCACTAAGTACTACGCGATCTAATCCTCATCATGATCACTATCGAGGTCAGACGTAGGATCATCTCCTTCCTCAGGTTCCACTTCTTCTTTAGACTCCACTTCTTCTTCTTCCTCGTACCCTTCTAGATCCATTTCTGCGGCTTCAGGTGGGACATAAGGGTGGAGCTGATTATTCAGCAGATGAACCTCTTCATGTAGATTATCGTTGTATTCTTCCGCATTGGCCAGCTGCTGCACTAGCTTGAACTGTCGAGCTCTCAGAACATCTTCCCTGGTCCAGGCCGCATTCCTTTGGTGAGTTAACCAAGTCATCTCTTTAGTGAGCCTCTCAATCTCGGTGTCATGCTCCCTCTGAAGCTGACGTCGGTCCTCGCGGGCATGACCAAGAGCACCAGACACACGTCTGAGGCTACCTTCTACTCCATCTAACACTCTCATCACTGCGAACATAGCGCTCATGGAAGGGTTATCGCTGTTCTGCCCTTCTGCTGCACCAATCTCCAAAGATCTTCCTCTTGCCTGCTGCCATGAGTCAGTGGAGGGGTTACCCCTTGGAAAGACTCCAACCAAAGCGGCTACCAGCTCCTGAGGAAAACGATCCATGATGTCCCTCAGGATCCCAAAGGCTGCCCTGCCAGCTGCTTCTTCAGTAGTCCTGCCAGTTGACTCATAACACCAGCCTATCCACTCAGAATTGTCACCTCGGGGATGAACAATGGCCTCCACAGTAACTAAGAGACCTTCTCCCAACTGCTCATTTGCCCAGAAGTAGCGGGGTTCCATTCCGTCAGGATAGCCTACATAGCTGAGCACTCTCCACAAGAGTGTAGGCATCCCAAACTCTCCAAGGAACGTGTGACATTAACGGGTACGTGGAGCAAGCTGACAGCTGGGAGCTCTGCCTCTGGTGGACTTGCGAGCAGTCTGCTTGGTGCATGCCATCTACACCATTAACATGTACCTTTTGGTGAGACAATGCCATAATGGATAAGAGTTACATAATCGAGTAAGAATTTTATAAGGGGAGGAACAATGTAATTATGTGAATGGTAATTAACATGATGCATGCTCGTGCCGTACATCCTCACAAACTTAGGAAAAATTTGTTTCTAACGGTAGACACGGTGGCATACATACGTTCTCTCATAAATAGCGTAACTAGTCGAGCTACACATTTCGTTGTTAGTGTACCTGCATAAAATTTCATTTCAGCCCTAAACCCATAATGAATATGCAGAATGTACTTGTAAATACTTCCATATATGTATACCCATACATATACTTCCGTATCAATCTACCCGACAATAATTTAAACCCACAATTAAATACGTACCATATACACATGCAAGCATGCCTACATAGCCGTACCAAGACTAACTCTCCCCGACCGCACGCTCACATCTTGCGGTCATACACTCATCATCTTACCTTGGTGTAGAGGCATTTCATCCATACATTACCACTCAACTGAATGGTATCCATACAATAGCACACCGTATGGACGACGAAGTAAAAAACCCCATGTTAGTACTTAAATAGCCACCTAATAGTTCTTAATTTGGGCATAAGGAAAGTGATCATTGGCACACTTTAGATTTCAAATACCTATTATATAACTATTAGTTGCTAGAGAAGGGTTTTTTTTGGAAAACAAAAACTTTTGTTTTAAATACACTTGCGACAAATAACGTTGAATCTTGCTCTGATGCCAGCTGTCGCAGAACCAACCAATTTATAAGAGTACAAGTACAATGGCAGCCCACAAGCGGTCGCACTGTCATACTTGAACCTATATAAACCCGGTAGTCCGTCGAGTACCACGACGGGTCTCGATAAACGATTTACAACAACCAAGACCGTACAGGATTCAACATACATGCCATATATTACATAAAGTTTACAGATACATTTTGTCATCAGAGTGCGCATAAAAGTTATTACAAACTGAGTTTGATAAATAGAGCGGAAGCAAATAAGTTCAAAATAAAGTTTCCAACATAGTTTAATACAGTGCCAAGTATGATCATGGTCCACAAAAGCAAGGATAGGAATTAATAAGGAAGCCTGCCCAAGGCTTACTCCTCATCCACAGTGGGATAGAAGCAACTTTTGCAATAACCATGATACACAGTGCCATCTGCAACAATGGGAAATAAAACCCTGAGTACGAGAAGATACTCAGCTAGACTTACCCGTCATGAACCAGAAATAAAATGACTCCAAGGATTATGCAAGGCTATATAAGTGGACGTAACTTGATAACATTTTTGCGTAAAAGCAATTGAATCATGGTACAGTTACAAATTCTTTACCAGGTTAATTATAACTATCCATTTCTAGATTAGCAACTATCATGTGCCAAACATGTGGTATATCATTTAGAAGCATACAATAGTAACCATAGCAGGTATTGTAATTCCATATTCATCCGAACCATCATGTTTCATAACAAAGTTGCTATGATGTTGGGACTAGCCAAGTTTCTCACTATTTGGGAGAGACGGCGATTCGAATCGATTTCAACCAGCTAGGAATTTATTCCTAACACAAACCCAGGTCTACCAGCCATGATAGCCTTAGGTCACCTTTGGTACAACTCAGGTACACATTTCGCGGGTCCGTACCGCACCGCACAATCTGGAACACCAGATGCTAGGATGCTCAGGCCAAGCCTGCCCTTGGGCTCAGTCTGATCGTTCCTCGGAAGGAGCACACAACAGAACGGTTCCTGGCCTGAGTTGAATTACTCAGCTTCGCGGTCGGAATGAGTTATCCGGCTAGCTAAGTGAAAGGCATGCGTTCAATCTTGTCAGAAGCACCAACAACGGTATGGTCCTTAATCGACACAGATAGGGATAGATCCACACCCAAGACCTCCATGTCTTGTTGCTTCTCTATCGACTTCCCGTCCGATCTCGATTTACTTTTACTCCATGGTTCTGTTCCACGATAGCAGATATAGCCAACCGTGCTCCGGTATCCACCTATAGCTCGCAGGTGACAGGACATCACCCGACTTCTACCGGTCTAAGCATGGCTAAGCATATATTTGATCCTGGACCTATACCGGTTAAAGGTGTAATATCTAGACAAGGAATTTATATGCATCAAGTGGTTCCATTCAACTCTTATGACCTAATGCATCAATCATAAGTATGTAAGTAAACATTTGTAAATTACGGGGAGACTTATAATGCTCCAGGGCTTGCCTCGCAAAAAGGAAGTAGGGCGGTGGTCAGGACACTTCGGAAGCTCTTCAGGGTTCTGCTCCACGCCTTCGGGACTGCGGCTTGCGGATCCTCCTGCTAATTCCCTTCCTCTGCTTCTTCGAATTCCAGCAACGTGATCTCTTCCTCCGATCCTAGATGTATGAGTATGGCATAAGTATTACGAATGCATATATGTTAACAAGTGCATCATGCTTATTGAGTAGGTGCATATCTCTTCTCGATTATTAATTAACTACTTCTACAATGCACCGACCATGCCACAAAACAGTAGCTACTTGTTTCACTCATAACTGGAGTTCTACTAATCCAAATGCAGTGATCCTGGACTTTCTGGAAAGCTTAGCAAATTCTCTACAACTTTGTTATTAACCACTTTTATAGTACACATCATTTTCAACATGCAACTTATCAAACCCTAGAATCTGTCCGGAAACTATTCAACATGCAATATAGAGTAACACTACTTCTACTTCATGTAATCATTCCAAATTTGACAACATGAAATCTAACAATAGTGTAAGCATACTAAATACATTTTAGATAATATAATGGTGAAGCCCAAACTATTTATTTAAATGCCTTTATTATTTTATTTCGATATCTAGGTTAAATAATAAACATATACCAGATGTTCTTCATAAATTCTTAAAAATTTACAGTGCCTTACTGATGCTATCAAAGGACTACTATAAAAATTTCATGTCATTTTACTAAGTAGAACATCCTATACAAAAATGACAAGGAAGCAAGGCTTGAAATAGCATAAATGGAAAATCCTATTGAAAAGTGTCAAGCAATAGATTTCCTATTTTTCTTAACATCCATATGGTACTAGGATTACCTCCAACAAATTTCATGAATTTTGGACTCATAAATAATTTATAAAAAATCATGCAAGGATTAACTATTCATAAAAGAAAAATCTATAACTATAAATCTACACATGCACTGGTCCTCAAATTTTTATCAGAGTTCATATATGCTAAGACTAGCTTACCACAAATATTTCATAATTTTTGGAGCACAGAAACTCTAGATATAAAATAAACAAATTTGAATGCATTCAAAAGCACATTTCAAATTCCTATTTAAATCTCCAAAAATTTCTACTGTAAATGTTAAAAACATATTTTTCCTAAATACTACACTTCCTAAGGAACACAACCAAATTTATTTCACAATTTTTGAAGCTACCAAACTGAAGATCTAAAAATAACAAAACACATGAAATCAGGATTTAAATCTGAAAAGAATGAACTAGCTTTCTCTTCTTCTGTCGCTGAGCGGTGGGACCCGCCTGACAGGGGACCCCACATGCCAGTGAGCCACGAACAGAGCAGTGGCGCTGCTCGGCACTGCGCGGCTACGGCTCATCGACGGCGAGCTTCGCCGGCGATGACATCTACGCTACATGACCCTCGTGACCTAGCGCATCTATTGAGCCACTTGGCTGGCCCTATCGTCGACTCTAGTGATAACGGCGGCGGCCATGGCGGAGCGACGGGGCTGGACCACGGCGGTACGTCGGTGGAGGCCACGGCGAGGCACAAAGGGGCACGGACGAGCTTCCCTGGACTCAGGCGAACCTAACGCGCACGGCTACATGCTCTACGGTGGAGGGACGTGCCCCAGCCACGGTGACGAGTGCGGCGGGGAAGCTCTGGCGAGCTAGCGCACGGCGCTGCTGCTTACCAGGTGTGGTCAGCAAGCGCGGGTGGAGGCAGTGGGTCGCTGGGGATCCTGTGGTGCTGCTGTGGTGACGAGAAGGCGGCTCGGTGCGAGCTTGCGCGGGCTATGGCGACGACGGAGCTGCTCGGCACTGCAGGAGCTGCGGACGGCAAAGGAGAGCCGGGAAATGCGAACTGAGGGCGCGGACAGGAGCGGGCGGGTGCTGGCGGGGTTAAGGCCGCGTTTAGGCGCGTCGTGGCCTGCGCGATCAGGGCGTTGGCGACGCGCGGCCGTCGCCGTGGACACGCGGCGCGCGGGCTCTGCCTGTGGTCGGCCACCGAACGGCTTTGATTCAGTTCGTCAGTCGCGCGCGTATTAGCCTGACAGCGAGTATTGCAACGATGACAATTTCGTTACCAATGGCTTTCAGCGAAAACTTAGTACATCAAGGTTGAAGTCTAATGTACCAGCTACAACTTTCGTTCAAGGATTATGCTCCAATTCTCAACCGAGACTGAGTAAAATCACCCTCAAGGTCAGCTTGTCAGGCTGTCAATGATCCAGGACTTAGAAAAATTCGTTAAGTCATAAGATGTGGATTTTACTGATTTTTGTGGGACCCATTCAAGCATGTTAGAAGCTAAATCAGTCAATGACCCAAAAATAAAAGTTGTTCCTTATGTCAAACACTACAACTTTGCTTCAGTGAGCTCCTCCATGCAAGGTCTCTAGCACCTAGTTCAACTTTAGTCAAACATGTCACTTTTAATTGATGATACATACTCAAACCATGACTAAATGACCAAATTAGCCCTAGCCCTAAATACCAAAGTTGTTCATAACGATATCCTAAGCATGTTTAAGCAATTTGCAAGGTCATTCAATCATTTCATGTAGTAGTCACTCATAGAGCTAGTTAGGGCAATCACAGGAAACATGCCTTGAAGGCTTGATTATGAAAAGTGACTTTCATGAACAATGCTCTAATTGCTAACCCAAGTGTGGTTACATGTTTTTGTGACTCACATCTACCAAGTACATGTTTTCATTCATGATCATTTGCATATACACAAGGTGACATGAAATAACGAGAAAGGTTGCATATGTTAATGAAACATGCGATAACAAGCAAATGTTGCAGATGTTTCAATCAAATGTTTCAATTGTAAATGCTTGTTTATGAATGCGTGATGATCATGCTCATGTTATGCAAGTCAAGTTAGGCAAGGCTAACACCCGAGGTGTTACATTTGTAAGCGTCACGACTGAATCGTCATTGATGAACACATTTCTAGTAGTGCTAGGGCCGGCGGACGCCCCAGGTCGGCGGCGGCGGCGGCGGCGCTCTGGCCGGCTACGGCGGCGCCGCTCTGGCTGGCGGCGGCGGCACCCTCCAGCATCGGTGTCACGTCGCGGTGCCCTACTCGGTCTCGCGTCGCGATAGCGCCCGCTCGGTTCCTCACTCCGTGTCGCTGGATGCGGCGGCCCCTTCAGAAACACAGAAGGGTAGTTTAGTCTTTTCGCGTATCCACCAGTGGGCAAACTAACAAAGTACCCTAACTTGACAAAAGGCCATAGAAGGAATGAAAGTTCGTTTCAGGGTCATAGAGGTAAGTTTAAAAAAAATGGCCATACAAGGAGCCATTTTTTTCAGGGCCATACAGATAAAAAGCTCTTGTTTAATTCGGTTCGGATCCCATAGCGGTTAAGTACAACAACTTTAGTCCTCGTACATAAATTACTGAGTATAATATAACACGTTTCCTCAACTTCAGTCGCCTGAGCTTTCAGGCGACGAGTTCAGAGCACTATGTGCCGCTTTGCTGCTAAGCTGATGGAAGGAAGCAGAAAGCGGATGATCACAGGCTAGCACACGTCGCCTGATTTTCTTGAAAAAAGCAGGCGTATGTGCAATAGCAAGTCCCTATAATATAATAGTCCCGGCTAACAACTTTTCTGAACAACTTTATAACAGTTTAACTAGCAAAAAGTTATGTATCTTACAAGCCCAACAATTCAACTCAGCTCCAAATCTCATACTTTGGAGTTTAAATTAGCAAGGCTAAATTCATCGTAGGCGCAAAAGGAAGAAGATTCAGTTGTTAGTTAAGTAGTGAACTTTATCGATACAAAGATGCCATAGAAAACAGCAAACTTTAAGCTTATATTAGGGCCGTTTGGATCCGTTCAAAGTTCCTAAGTAGGCCTATTTGGCTGGCCCATGAACTGCAAACCTGAGATTCCAGGCCCTTCTACGGTCCGAGAGGCCGAGATGGCAGGCAGCCCTCGTCAAATTCCGGGCCGTGGTCCAGATCCGGGAGAAGGGAATGCTGACTGCTGAGGCCGGGACGTGGGGATGCATGAATGCGGCCCGGCCAGTAGAAGCGTTCTCTGCTCCGAGGTCCCATTCGGCCCTTGTTCCGGGCTTCAGGCCATCGGTTGTGAGTTAGTTTTGCTCAAGGGTACCTGCTCCAAGCATCCTCTTTGCCGTGCAGTTGTGAGCAATCGGCTATTGCAGATCCAATACACTGTTTCTGGCATCTCAATAAACCGTTACGTGATGAAATGTTGGTCAGGTTGCAACCAGTAGATTTTCTAGCTAGTTAGTCCTCTGGGATCATAGCGGACGGTGAATGCTAGTTTCTGAGCCATGTAACATGTAACAACTCCCCTGGAAGTGCTATAACCTAGAACAGTGAATCTGGCTGTTGATTGAGTTAACAGATAGTCATTGAAATGACGTGTGCCTATTTGACCATGTGTACAAGTAACTGAAATGTTCTTTTGGGTGGCCACATTGAGTGGATAATGTAAACTATCACTATGCCAGAAAACGTTATCAGTGACACGACGATTCGTGACACAAAAACTAAACGCGTCACCAATAATCTATCCGTGACGCGGGTTCACGAGACGCGTCACCGATTAGTTGTTGCCCATGCCCCAGGAGCAAGACGCGTCACTAATAACGATGTATTCGTGACGCGCGTTAACAAGACGCGTCACGGATAAAAATGTGACACGTATTGTCAAGGCGCGTCACAGATAGATTGTAGTATTGGTGATGCTGGTTAACAAAACGCGTCACAGATAAGGCATGTGACGCGTTTTTGCTGGACGCGTCACCAATAGGAAAGCATATCCGTGACACTTCTCGATAACACGAGTCACAGATAATAAATGTGACACGTGTTCTAAAGACGCGTCACTGAGTTGTGGCAGGGGACACATCTACAGCACCGATCTTAACTCATGTTTATTAGCTTCGTCCCCTAAAAAAATGTCCCGGTCGAAATAAAAAACGCGTGGAGCTCTGACCGCCGACCGTCGCCGTCGACCTGCAGCTCCAGCCGGTGCCCTGTGGAGTCCCCACACCATGGCACCTACAGCTCCGGCCGGAGGTAGCCCCACCCCACCCCGGTGGACTCCCAATCCCGGCGCGTCCAGAGCTCTGGCAGTCGCCGCGCGCCGCGCGCCCACCTCGGCTCCTCCAGCTCCGGCCGTCGCGGTCGCCCATCTCGGCACCTACATCTCTGGCCAGAGCCCCCCACCTCTGCGCCGCCCCATCACTCGAGCCCAGGCCCCGGCGGTCACATGTCGGCGGCGGCCTCCAGGGCGCAGCATCGTCGGACCAGAGCACGACCGTCTTCGTATCAGCAAGGGCGAGATTCGCTCGCGTCCATCGCCCACCTCGAGCAGAGGTACAACATCGCTCACTTCTTTTCCCTTTTTCCCTTCGGCTGTGTTCTTGATTGTGCGAGAAATGGATCCGGTGCTGTCATGTGGAAGCGTTCAGAGAGTCTGTAACTGTCAATTGACAGCAATCTGTAGTGTACACACTATTGCTCGGATGCAGAATTATCTCTAGTGTCAGGTACAGGTACTATTGCTTATCTCTAGTGTCAATTGAAGCTTTACACCAAAAAAAATAGTGTCAATTGAAGCCCCACTATTGCTCGTCTCCTGGAATTAACTTTGAGATGCAGGCTTGTTTGGATGGAATCATGGAAGCGTGGCTAGCTAGACAGTAGTAGACTTGTGCAATATCCATCCATCCAATGATTCAAAAAGTTCAAAACTGCTACTTAGAATTGATGTTAAATTGCAATAGCTTCGCAGTCTAAAATGTGTTGCCTACGTGGCTCCCAGAAAAAGAACTATGGGAAGACATCTGCATGTTCTTTCTTGTTTCTGGCAAACAAACACTGACTGCTACTAATAGGTAGTCTACTTTGTCAGGCAAAATTATCAAGTCCCGTTATGTTCCATTGTTTCTCTGCTACAAACGTGGAATTAGTCCAAAACTAAACTAACCAAAGACAGATTTCAGTTTCTGTTATATATATGCCTATGATTATATATATGAGGTTCCTAATGTTTCTCTGCTATGGTCAAATAACCAATACTGCCAGACAGTACTTAGCAACAAAATTTCTTGAGGTCGTGCCTATACTAAACCAGTTACTCGAATGCTTGTGTGTTCAGATTAATAATATCCGATATGCTTGATTTCTGCAGGGAGCAAAGCATCAGATACTCAAGGAATAGCAAAGCCTGATTCCTGACAACTACGTTTGTTCCAAGCTACAAATGCTTTACTGCTTGAAATAATCAATGGAGGATAGGAGTGCTGAACACCACTAGCCAAGAAGTCTACTAGTCGGAGGAAGCTGCTACTGTCCAAGTAGGTATTTTCTGCTGATTTAGCATCTTCCCAATTGGGTCCTCACGGTGTATTATTGGTTGTTGGATTGAGACATAGTGGGATTGCAAACATAAAGTCTAAAATTTAGTATTTTTTGGATTATTTTTGTTGGGATGGATTGGACTGATGTCGTGAGGGACTGGTTAAAATTCCAGCAGTTTTAGTTTTGAAAATTTCATTGCAAAATAGACAGTAGGTGTGCTCTCTGTTCAGTTTAATGCATAATATTTTTCTATCAGTGGTATACAGCTTAGTACCCTGTTCTAGCTAGTTGTTGTCTTCTTTGGCTGTTAGTTCAATATCAGGTCTGACTGAACTCACATAGCCAAGCTAAGCTCTACTTCAGTGCAACTTGTTTTTCATAGAGCTTTGGCTAGTCATATCTTTTTCTTTGGAGTGTCACACTGATGCAATAGTAAATTTACTATTCAAGTAATTTATAGGATTTTCATGCAAGGATTAGTTGATTTCATTTGTTTTCATACTTTTGTAGATATGGAGGATCGGAGCTGGATGTCTCTTCGCAACCGTGCATGTGCTCAGTACTTAGATGGTCTGAAATTATTCATAAGAGCTACAGAGGCGGATATGTTGAATCGGCACAAGACAACTATGTGGTGTCCATGCATTGATTGTGAGAATAAGAAGCAGTTCTCGAGTTCATTAACACTCCATGCCCACCTGATCCTCCGAGGATTCATGGATCACTACAGATGTTGAAACAAGCATGGAGAAGGAGTTAATGATCGAGACTTGCAAGCTGGTTGTATGGACCAAGGATTCTCTGGTGACCTACGTCAGGATGATGGAACTCATGGTGCTGGTCAGGACAACGAGGAAGGACCCTTTTGCATCCCGGATCTCACCGATGACAAGTAGCAGATATCAGTGCCAATTATGCCCAGAAGTCACAGGACCTTGAGGAGATGGTGCGTGATGCCATGGGCTTTGATGAGTACACTAAGGCGGAGATGAAGAAGCTGAAGAGGTTGATGGCAGACCTGTCTTTTCGTTTTGGGGAGTGATCTGAGGTATTCATATCTAAACTTTGGATGTGCAAATATAATGGCCCATGGTTGTTTGAGTGTGTGTGACTGTGTCATGTCCTAGTATAGTTTTTAGCCCATGGTACTTGTTTTGCTACCTGTCTTTTTCTATCTCAAGAGAAGAGAAAAGGTGGAGGCTTTATTTGTATTGCTACCTGTCTTTTCGTTTTGGGGAGTGATCTGATGAGGGTGGAGGAGCAGGTGCCAGCTCTGTGCTTTTGCAGCTGAACCTCCTTATGCTCCAGGTAGTTTAGTGATTGGATTAGGAGCATGCAGCTAGCTAACAGATTATTTTCTCTGATTGTTTATTTGTTTCCTAGCACTCAGATATAGTGTGGCCATTGTCGCAGTGGCCAGTTTGTGTTTTAATTTGAGTATCATTATTCGGTAATAGTGGCACTAGCCGATTGCTCATAGTCTTGATGAAAAAGTTTGTGTGGCCTCAGCATTCTGTCTTCAAATCAGTCTCAAGGAAACAGTCCTGCGTGTCCAGAAAAAAGTCTCAAGTAACAGTTGTATTTCAAACCTTAATGCGATTTCACTACATTTGTAGGCTATTCCCTTGATGTAGAAGAAAACTCTGCAGTTTCTTTTCAGTGGAAACATGCACAGTACTACTTTAGTCATAAGCTCGAATGCTCGATGCTTTACGCTGCCTATATATTTTACTCAGTGATAGACATAGGCACAACACCATCTGCTTGCTAATGAATTTCCACATCTACGGATGTTCCTATGTCCCTTGATTGTTTGCATCAAGCTTAGCAACTATGATTTTTTACATTGATTGTCTATATTGTCCTGTACATTGTACTGTACCATGTTTTCTTTTTTACCAAAGTTCTATCTTGACACAGGAATTTGAAGTGTTGACGACGCCCATCGATATGCTCATGATTAGAGAAAAGCTAGCCAGGTTCTTAGTGGAACAAGTCATCGAGAAGAAAGGAGAGTTCCATCATGACCCGTGATGTGTGTTTGCCATTATCAGTGTGAGTCCAGTGATGTAGTGTGTGACTAAATAAATTAAGCCCAATGTTTAGATGGATTTCGAACAAGTTGTGATGGATTTTGAACAAGTTGTGAACATTTGATATAAATGTGAATCTGTTGAACTTGATGTCTATCTCGTGTGAACATGTTACATATTGATGACTTATATATATATATTTCTTCTGTGAACGATGTGGGGTTCTGATGAGCAATGTGTACATTTGTTATATGCTATCAGTGACACATTAGATAGACATGAGTCACTGATATCAAATTATCAGTGACGCAAATCAGTGACGCATATTCTTAGTATGTGTCACTCATATATCCTTATTCGTGACGTGTGTTACCACAACGTGTCGCTGATATAGACTTATTAGTGACGCGGGTTCCCACAGCGTGTCGCTGATATGGATTTATCAGTGACGCGTGTTCCCGTTTTCAGTGACGCGTATTCTGAATAAGCGTCACTCTATTTCCTTATCAGTGACGCGTCTTACAGTTATCGGTGACGCATGTTCGCGTTATCAGTGACTCGTGTTCTAAATATGCGTCATGGATAGTTTCCTATCAGTGACGCGTTTTTACGCGTCACTAATGTGCCCTTATCACAGACGCAAGAATAGTGACGCGTGTTTTACGCGTCACTGATGACCCTCTACACGCGTCACTGATAAGGTTTTCTGGCATAGTGTATATTTCTATTGATGCTCATGTTGTTCTCAAATTTGATCTCAAAATTCAAAACCATTGTTCCATATGCAAACGATCACTCAACTATGACCTTGTTTAGATTGGGGATAGGAATCAGTATTTGGCACTGTAGCACTTTCGTTTGTATTTGACAATTATTGTCCAATCATGGCCTAACTAGGCTCAAAAGATTCGTCTCGTAATTTACAATCAAACTGTGTAATTAGTTATTTTTTTATCTACATTTAATACTCCATACATGTGTCCAAAGATTTGATGTGATGGAGAGAGAGTGAAAAAACTTGCAATCTAAACGAGGCCTATATCAAAAAAAAAAAAAAATTGCATGGACGGCTGAAGGGGATCTGGATTGCGGTCCGCGATGCAGCCTGGGAGAGCGACGACAACGACGCAAACGGACGCGCGCGGGCAGCACGCGGTGGCCCACGTACGTACGGCTGAAGGCGCACACGTGAAATATCCTCCCTTTACTTGGAAGGAACTTGTTTTGTTGTTGCCACCAATGTCAACAGCGAAATAGCGAACTAATTAATAAAGTTCAAATCAAAATTGAGATCACATGATGATTAGTCCAGTTTGGAGCACGCCACCGGCCGGTAAAACTAAGGCGGGGCCGTGCAGAATTACAGATAGCTGACGTTGCCAAGAGGATATATATATGTATATATATGTGTGTGTGTGTGTGTGTGTGTGTGTATATATATATATATATATATATATATATATATATATATATATATATATATATATAAAAGCCTTTTCAGACCACAGTGCTGTGCAAGCCAATAGGCATCCATCCCTTCTGATACTCAGTCGAAGAAGTAGCTTTCAAAAAGAGAAATACCCACTGTGCTTGAAAGGAATTTATATTGGACCGCGTATAGAAGATTGGAAACCGCAGCAGGGAATGCCAGCCCCTACGAACTTACTTCCTCAAACAAAACGTAGGACTTGTTTACGAGATGGTATATGAGCTAGAACCGGGCAAGGCTGGCTATTCGAAATAGAGATGTCCGCGAAGTCAAAGCAGATACATACATGGGCCGCAGCTGGGCCTGGGCAGGACGCACGACACGACTTTACGAGGGTGCAGCGTCAAAGTCGTCGTCTACAAAATCCTCGCACGATTGGAAAAATCAGTGTGAACCGCGACGCATGCAGGGGCGCAGCAGTTGCGTACTTGTGTGTTCTCAAGGTTCGAGCTAGATCGAAATACGTACTTGTGTGTTCTCACGATCGGATTAGTAATTAATCCGATGACGGTGACTTATGAAGCTTCCTCGCTCCCGAGTGGAGACGCACACTCGTACTTGTGTGTGCCTCCTTGTGATGTTTTCTTTCCCGCCGCCTCCGCCTCCGCCAAGTTTCTACCTTTTTTCTCCTCCATCGGAAAGGGACGGGGAGGGCTTCCAGCGGCCGGTGCTTGGGCGCTATATATTCTGACACAAATGTCCCCTCGATCCCACACATAGCCCCAGCCAGCAAGCTCACCTGCAGGAGCGAATGGTGACGCTCATGAGCCATCAGTCTGCAAGGCGGGAGCGGCAGGGCGACACCGACGCCGACGGCGCCTCCGCGACCAGCTGGTTCCCCGCGGGCGCGGCACTGGGGGTTGCAGGCCTCGCCACCGCTTCCACGGCCATCACCACCTGCATGGCCATTTCGTCCCAGCCGTCCGACCCGCCGGCGGCGGTGGACGACTCCAGCCGCTGCTACCTCCTCCTCGCGCTCTCGGGGCTCTTCTACGCGGGGATCGCCGAGCTCGGCGCTGCCGTCTGGGTGATGGCCGAACCCCGCGGGCGCGGCGCTGCCGGGAGGAAGCTCGTGTACGCGTCCCTCGTCCCGCTGACGGCCGCCGTCGGCCTAGCCGTGGCCACGCTCTTCAGCTGGTGACGTGCGTATACGTCGTACGACGTTCGGTCGTCGTCGTCTCGGTTGCATGCGTTGCGTTGTCCAGCTAATAATATAAGTGGATGAGGCCGTGCTTATCGGCCAGTATTTTTTTCTCACAATAAAACAGCATCAGCTGACTTATAAATCACAGAAACGATCAAGCGATGATATTCTCCATTCTGGGAGGTGATGATCACGCACGTGTCGCTTTGTTCCACTACCATTCAAGGGTCGTGCGTGCGTGTGTACGGTTGCGTCCAGGTCCAGTGATCAAGTCGTCGTCGAGTCGAGTTTATTTAATTAATTATTACTCAGTCTCATATATATTACCGTATGTGCCCTCGTGTTTCCTGTACTACAACTGAAAATATGATGCTGCATTCTTTCAAGTTTCAACTCTACCGTACCTTTCGGTGAAGAGACGATCCGACGGAGGCACGTATTCTACAACTAATTTTAGATCTCCAAGGGACTCCATCTTTGTAGTTTCATTCCGAAACTGTTTACAAATTTGGATATCAAAATCTAAGAATTTAAAACGAATCTTTAATGCTTGAAATGACTTTAAATAAAAAAAATTTGTTTGTAGATCTCGCCGACCACTGCAACTTTGGTATTGACTATGTCAACATCAAAAAGTCGTTTGAAAAATCTAATAGCTTAAATACATATTTAGGGTTCTAAACAACTTTAAATAAAAAATTTGTCAACTACAAAGTTCTAGATCACGTTGAGAGCTACAACCGGTCAATTCCATGTCACTATTTAAGATCATTCGAATATTCTAAATTTTGAATTTCAAAATCTAAGAACTTAGAATAAAATTTTGATACTCGTATCATATGCAAAAGTTACCAAATTTGTTGGTGATAACTATTTATAGAGGCGGACATTTGAATATGTCCGCTTTTGTCAATAAATTTATAGGCCCACGAAGCAAAAGCTACAGAGGCTTGATTTGTTTTGTTTTCTTTTCCACAAAGTAAAAAACGCAAGTCTCTGTTGGGCCCGAAGGCTGGAGGTGACTGGGCCGGGCCACCACATGGGACGCCTCTTGTGCATGCGGTGGGCCAAGTCCTAGACTACTAGCTAAGGCAGCGGCGCATCCAACGGTGGGGGGCGGGGGCTCAAGCCCCCCTACCCATACCGAAACAGTGGAACCTTCTGTGGAGCCCCCATGAATTTTTAGGCAAAGTTTTATAGTGTAGAGGAAGCTGAGACTTAAGATCGAGCAGCAGTATTGTTCAGTTCCCCTAAAATATTTCCTAGATCTACCGTTGAGCTAAGGATATGGTTAGCTAGGAGTAGATGCTTAGCGCGACGCGGGAAATGCCAGAGAGCCGGCCATGGCAAGACCACGTCGTATTACACGCTGACCCAATCGATGATATCTGGGGAACTGAGAATCGGCGATAAGCTAGGTGCACGTACGTTCCACGCCACAAAGCAGCCAGAAATGTGCTCCCTGGTCGCGCACATTGGCTGAGATCCCAATTAATTAAGTTGTATGCAAAGAGGGGAACGTTACATACATACCACTGGCCACGGCTGCTGAGACGATCCCAACCAGGCTGTATGCAAACAAGGAGACAGACAGCCAGACAGACAATTAGATATATAGATGCACATGACGCGGCATCTCGTCCAGTGCCGTATTTATTTTTGTATATTACTGTCTTCACAGTTGAAAACAATTCAGGGAGGTTGCCCGTTGCCATCGTTCACCGTTGTTGTCTCCGCGCTTTGCCTGTGCTCCCCCGTCGCCGTCGGTACTCTCCAAGTCTCCTCGACACCAGCCGGCGGCGTCGAGCTTTTTCAGTTTGGAAGTAAGTAGAACGCTGACAAGCATAATAACCTTGTGACTTGTGAGCCATAAGCCATCGATCGAGATGGGCTGGGCACCTGGAGGGAAGAGGAACAGAATGTTTGACGTTTCCTGCTAGTCTATAGTTTATTATACTACTACCTTCCTTATTACGTATTATTATTAGTATTATAGCGTGGTGTTGTTATCTGTCGCGTCTAGCTATCAATAGTATTAGTATCATGTGTCTGAGGTATTTTCCTTTTTCCCTTGTCTCTCCGGGAAAAGGAAAGATTGTTCGCCTATCACGTCGTTCTATGCTAAATGTACACGGCTTGTTATTTTTAAATTTATACTTATACCACCGAACTAGACGATGGAAGATTAAAACCTTCAGTTGAAGCGTCGGTAAAGTCCACTACTATAGCTTTTCTGCGGTAGAAGCGACTGGGATGCCTCTACATAGACGGCTCTAGTAATTGGATTTTGTAGAGACGGCTAGGAATAACAGCTATCTCTATAAATATATTTTCAGAGATAGTTGGGCTCTAGAGCCACATTTACAAATAATTTTTACAAAGACGACTGGTTTGCCACAGCTGCCCCTATTGTTCAGTTCCGACATAACATATTTATTCGTTCGAGACATCCGGCACCATTCCAGAATCATACACCATTCCATACATACACACAGATAAAAATATACACCATTCCATAGACATATACATAGACCATCAGTTAAATGGTTCATAGATGGCATGATAGTTGACATCTACAAGTTCCGGATAAATAATTAATAATGGATGGCATGATAAGTTTCACACGTGACTGTATTACAAGTTCCAAGTTTCCAGCCATGTATAGTGGCTCGGAGGCACACTAGATGCAAATGCAAGCGCATAAACGAAAACGTCGGGAGCAGAAAGAGAGAGAGAGAAGAAAAGAAGCAGAAACCAGAGCAAATGAAAAAACAGAGTAAGATGCTCAAGAGAGGCGTGTTGGGCCATTTGTTTGACCATGGCCGGTGTGCCTCTAGGCCTCTCGGCCCACATGCGACGGCACAAATAATGGAAGGGAAGAAGTCTAATTTACCTCATTCAACCATCTCGATCGTTTCTGCTAAAAAAAACTATCTTGATCGTTTGATTTTCTTCTCTTATCTACAAATAAAACCAGTTTTTCTTAACTCCCTTAACTTTTGAAAACCGCTCACTTTTGTACTCTAGCGGTTTTGATGATGGTTTTGCTCAGCCAAATCGGACTACAAATATTTTTATAAAAAAATTCTAAAAATTACTAAAAAATCAAAAAATTATTCAAATAAAATTTTACATGGAAAGATAATGCAATTAAAAATCCTAAAACTTTGTTTAATCTTGAAAACTCATAGAAAATTCATTTTAATTTGAAAAATTATGAAACTTGCTTAAGATTTTTTAAAATCATGCACTATGTTACGTTGCCTTGTTTGAAATTGTCTGAATTTTGATGGATTCATTTTAGTGCTTATTTACTAGTAGAAGCTCTCGTATCTATTATAATTAGTTGACATTGATCATCCGAACTACAAAGCATCACAGTGAAGCATCATCACGACGGTAGTGGGCACTGGTTCCCTGACCTAGATAAATTTTCGCATCACAGTGAAGCATCATCACAACGGTAGTGGGCACTGGTTCCTGACCTAGAAAATTTTTCGAAGTATCTTTGCTAGTCTACGTTGCTACATGCACCCCAACGCACATATGCATGCATGTATCTTGATGGATTCATGGCGCTAACCTCTAGCTATGTCAGCGCCACATCACCAGCCACGCCAATTTGACCTCAAACCTCGGCGCCATGGTCTATGGCGCCGAGACGTGTTATCTTGACGCCAAGCTTAAGGTCCAAAGATGGGTTTTTAACGTCCAGTAAATGTGAATTTTTAATAGAAAAGGGCTAAATTAAAAAAAAATCGGTCGCTAATACCACTATCACCTGACAAATTGATGGGAGTTCGTTCATCCACGCGTCCTTGCTAAAAAAAATGGTTTCCATGCAGTGCGGGGTCAAGCACGTTGGCCTGCACGTGGCCAACGTCGTGGTGCCATGCATGCGTGAACGGGGCTACGGTGCACGGCCCACGGCCCACGGGAAAGCGATCGTGCATGCTCTGTACTCCTGGTCCTGGACAGTGGACAAGATGTCGCTCAAGATGTTCTGTCTGTGAATGATGGACAATGGTATGCACAATTGTCGTTGAATGTAGTGACATTGATGGGACGAGAGACCAGAACAATGCACTTGCTTCATTTGTTATATAGGGGCAAAAAAGTCTTTTCCAGTCTCACTCGACAGCAAATGTGGCTAACCTATGACAACGGTGGCACGTAACGAAAGGAAGATTAAGACTAATGGTAACAATCAAGGGAAGCTATACTTACATACTTTTGAATGGCATACAGGAGATCCGGAGACGTATAAATTTTGATGGCAGACAAGAATTTGGAATGCAGGGTAGTATTGAAACATTGATCTTTCATTGACATGGTCTAAATTAATAATCGAGAAAGAATCTAGACGTTTGGGTAGGATTTTCGTTTACTGACCGATTAATTTCTTATAACGTACTTTTTTTATCTTTACAAAATAAGCCAGCAAACATGGATGTTTTTCTAAAAGTTTTCGTAGACCTCTTTTAGATGAAAAATCTTTTTTTTATGTAATTCTAAATGTGAATCAAGTCTCCGTGTCTTATTGGTGAAACTGAATACTTGAAATTCAAGTATTCATTGTTTTGTTTTTTTATTTAACCATAAATCAACATTTTTTTTTTCTAATCTAGAATCCAAGTTTAATCGAAACAAACACACCAGTAAACTCTTTTTTTTAATCACTGGCACCTATACTGTACTAGGAACGAATGAATGGCTGAGGTTCCACACGCTGATGCAAGAAATGCTAAGTTGGATCCGGCCAAGGTTCAGAACTTGCACCTGTGTCTGTGCCTCTGTGGGCAAACAGAGACAGCGAAATAGAGAACTTGGAAGGAACTTGTTTTGTTGTTGCCACCAATGTCAACAGCGAAATAGCGAACTAATAAAGTTCAAATCAAAATTTAGATCACATGATGATTAGTCGAGTTTGGAGCACGCCACCGGCCGGTAAAACCAAGGCCGGGCCGTGCAGAATTACAGATAGCTGACGTTGCCAAGAGGGGATATATATATATATATATATATATATATATATATATATATATATATATATATATATATATATATATATATATATATATATATCTATATATATATATATATATATATATATATATATAGAACTACTACTCTGTAGCTGGCTACAAAATAACTTATTCTGTAGCCACTTTGAGTTACGATAATTACTATATTAATTTATGAGATTATAGTAACTCCTTACTAAGTGGTTTACTATAACGTTATGGTAAATATCCTCGTGTGTTATAGTAACCCAACTATAGTAAATATATATTGACATTATGGTAAATTAGTATATAAAATTATGGTAAATAGAGGTGGCTACAGAATAACTTATTCTGTAGCTCGCTACTGAATAGCCTCTCCCATATATATATATATATATATATATATATATATATATATATATATATATATATATATATATATATATATATATATATATATATATATATGGGAGAGGCTATTCAGTAGCCGGCTACAAAATAAGTTATTCTGTAGCCACCTCCATTTACTATAATTTTATATACTAATTTATCGTAATGTCAATACATATTTACGATAGTTGGGTTACTATAACACATAGGGATATTTACCATAACATTATATTAAACCACTTAGTAAGGAGTTACTATAATCTCGTAAATTAACATAGTAATTATCGTAACTCAAAGTAGCTACAGAATAAGTTATTCTGTAGCCAGCTACAGGATAGTAGTTATATATATATATATATATATATATATATATATATATATATATATATATATATATATATATATATATATATAAAGAGAGAGAGAGAGAGAGACGGGCCGCAGCTAGGCCTGGGCAGGACGCACGACACGACTTTTACAAGGTTGCAGCGTCAAAGTCGTCGTCTACAAAATCCTAGCACGATTGGAAAAATCAGTGTGAATCGCGACGCATGCAGCGGCGCAGCAGTTGCGTAGCTAGATAGAAATACGTATGTGTATCTTCTGCAATTAAAAAGAACAAAGCGTGGATATTTTTTTTATGATATTCTGACGTGGGTCCATCTTCCTGCATGTTGCGTTCTCGCATCCTCGCTCCTATTGCGTGGCCGTGCGAGAAAAAAAAAATCCACACCCCCCTCACCCCCATGCCTCCCACCCCGCGCTCGACTCTCCCACTCCCCCGACGCCTCTCCTCCCACGCGTGCGACTCCTCCTCCTCCATCTCTCCCCCACGGACGAGGCACCAGCCCACCAGGCGAGAGTGCACGGCATGGCGGCCACCCTCATTCTCCTCCACGCCCCTTCCTCCTCGCGCCGCAAGGGCGGGGCGACGGCGGCCCTCCTCGGGTGCTGCGCCGGTGCAGCGGTTCGCCGTCCCCGGCCGCGACGAGCCCCCACGACGGCGGTCCCCGGGCACGACGCCGCCGGGCGGTCCCTACCGGTGCTCCCCAGTGTGGCTCCCCCCCTGATGCGGCATCGTCTCGCCAGACGCCGCGTCTTCTTCTGTGCTCCTTGAAACCCTAGGTGCCTGTCTCTTCCTCTCTCTCTCTCCCTCTCCCTCTCCCTGCAGTGATTTTGGCTGATAGTTTCACTGAGCTACTGTCCGAATCCATCAATTGCATGCTATTCTGATCATCTACAATTTAGACCCTATTCTAAGTTATAGGCAACACTGAATTTCTGTTAGTAAATACTAACAATGTACTAATTGGCACTGACTGTGTGTTTGCTTCATTGATTTGTGATATTGAGATGGCTGATGTAGGATGATAGTTGAGGTGTTAATGGATCCAGAGATCAGGCTCTACACGAAATCACATTTACAAGGAATTGCAATATGTTAATCGGCTTGCTCAAACGAGTTACAAATTACACGTCATGTGCTGCTGCTTGCTTTCTTACTATGAAAAGTAAAATAGAAAGTGTTCATAGCATTTTTAATTTCTTGCTCCACAAACCTGGTGTTACTACTTCACTCTCTATTTATTGTGCCTTCAATTGAGCGCTTATGGTACTGATTCTAAAATTTCCAACCAACTTTCAGCTCGTATGTTTCTGAAACGTTGTTTTATTAATTGCCAGCTGTTGCCATAGCTGTTACATCCATAGTAGTTCAAATGATTTCTCCAGAAGCCTAGAGAGAAAATAAACATTATTTTGTGGTTGTTTATCATCTCTTAACGCTCCTTTTGCAATCATAGATTTCAGCAGCTCGGTTTAGCTGTCCCTCTTGGTTTTCAGCTGGAGCCAAAAACCTGATTAGCAGAATTCTTAATCCCAATCCTATAGCTGTAGGTCTTTTAATCTATTTCCCTAATACTTTTTTTGTCCGGTCACTTCACCTAACAAACAAGTATACATGAAAGATAAGCTGCAGATTTGTTGAGATAATCTATGGCTATGGGGGTATGGCCCTCGGTATCTACAAGACAAGACATGGGCCGCACCATCGGAGGTGGCCCAGCCCACAAGATCAAGGCGTGCACGGCGCTGCTCGGCGTGCACCGCAAGACATTGTATAGTACCAAATAGGCTACTTTACTTGTAACCCTGCCCCTCCAGAGTATATAAGGAGAGGTATGGGTCCCCTAGTGGATATCTCCAATGATCTCATTTACATACAGCAATACAATCAGACGCATGACGTAGGTATTACGTCTTCACGGCGGTCGAACCTGGATAAAACCTCATGTCTGTCTTGCATCATCATCTCGTTCGTAGCTTGCGCACCTATCTGCCGATAATCTACTACCTTGGGCATACCCCTAGGTAGACTACCGACCATATTTCGTCGACAGTGGCGCGCCAGGTAGGGGGTGTGCATACTGCTCCCCAGACGAACAAGATGGTCATCATCCCCGGTTCCATGGCTACGCCGAACGGCCTCACGTTCACCATCGGCCAGATCACCTGGACCACTGGCTTCGACAACTTCATCGCCATGACCACGGAGGAGGCGCAGATCCAATCTGCGTCGACCACTGCTTCACCAGCATCAGCTACGGCTTCGACCACGTTGGATCTGGCTCCGGCCACACCAGCATCGTCTTCAGCCACGCCGACAACCCGTCGTTCGCTTCCTCGCTACAAAGGGAGGCAGATCGACAACACCGACCTGCTCGACTCCATCGATCAGGACGACGTCGCCCGGACTACTTACTCCGACCACCTGCCGCGTCGCAATGATGATCGCCGCGAAGAACGGCACCGTGACAACCGCGACTGCCGCCATGATGACAGTTTGGAAAGCTCGAGCGCCGGGCAACTTCGTCAATGCCGACGAGATAATGCCATACGCCACCGACCAGGCGTTCTATCTAAAGCTAAGTGACGCTTTAATATTTTTCTAAATATTCTCCAATCTTCGTATATCAGCATAATGTTTCCTCAAGCTGTTTTCTCTATGTTTGCTCTCCAAACGTTTTTCTTTCATGTATACCATCTTAAAGATGACATACAGCTAAGTCTAAGGCGAACCCTCGAACAGTCATGTTGATGCTCGGATGCCTCCAGAGACAGCCCTGTCTTCGGCTCCTCCCTACACATGCTACAGGCTCCGCGCTCTACGTTATGGGTGGTCGGGAGCGGCTCCTTGGTCATGCCTGTTCCTCCTACACGTGCACGAGCTCCGCGCTCCGCGTTATGGTTAACGGGCTAGTTAGGGCTAGAGACTCAGCTACACACTAACTGCTCGGGCGGTTTATATTAAACATAAATATATTTCCACGCCAACTGGTCGTTGAACTGCATACGCCGTTTCATCACCATTGCTGATTTTTTCTCCAGGGTTCATTTATTTTTACATCATGTACTACCCGTTCTACATGTTTGTATTGCAGGATCATCGTCCAGGTGATCGAATCACCTGGTGCTTGGGCTTCTCCACCGATCAACTGGTCGGACCGCTCAGTTCATGGACTCCATCGCCGACCAGTTGATCGGACTATTCGCCGGTCGCCTCTACTTGATGCTCACTTCACCGCCGACCAGTTGACCAGACTGTTTGTCGCTCTTGCTTCATCGCCAGCTACGCCGGTTTCTCCTCAGCGCTCGGATTCTTCGTGCTCGAGGACTAAGTGGGCACACTTCACCGCATGAACGTCGTCAGCTATGTCGGTGCTCGGACCTCGCCGCCTACGCCGAGGACTCCTCGGTGCTCGGACATCGCCGCCTACGCCGGGGACTCCTCGGTGCTCGGACCTCGCCGCCTACGCCGAGGACTCCTCGGTGCTCGGACCTCGCCGCCTACGCCGAGGACTCCTTGGTGCTCGGACCTCGCCGCCTACGCCGAGGACTCCTCGGTGCTCGGACCTCACCGCCTACGCCGAGGACTCCTCGGTGCTCGGACATCGCCGCCTACGCCGGGGATTCCTCGGTGCTCGGACCTCGCCGCCTACGCCGGGGACTCCTAGGTGCTCGGACCTCGCCGCCTACGCCGAGGACTCCTCGGTGCTCGGACCTCGCCGCCTACGCCGAGGACTCCTCGGTGCTCGGACATCGCTGCCAACAACGTCGGGGACTCCTCGGTGCTCGGTCATCGCCAGCGACGCCGGGGACTCCTCGCTCCTCGGTGCTCGGACATCGCCACCTATGCCGGGGACTCCTCGGTGCTCGGTCATCGCCAGCGACGCCGGGGACTCCTCGCTCCTCGGTGCTAGGACATCGCCGCCTATGCCGGGGACTCCTCGGTGCTCGGTCATCGCCGGTGACGCTGGGGACTCCTCGCTCCTCGGTCATCACCGGCGACGCCGGGAACTCCTCGCTCCTCGGTGCTCGGACATCGCCAGCGACGCCGGGAACTCCTCGCTCCTCGGTGCTCGGTCATCGCCAGCGACGCTGGGGACTCCCTTGCTGCTCGGATCTTGCTACGTCTCATCGGTGTGCTATCAAGCTGCTCCATGCTGTTCGGATCAGGGTGCTGATCTTGGGCAACACATCTGGGGTCTTGATACGCGCATGTTGGACGACGTCGGCAAAGCTTTCAGACTTCTTTTTCTTTGACCTTGCTACAAGATTCATTCTTCATCTTCCAGTAGGCTCGGGGACTAAGTGGGCACACTTCACCTTGTGGTGAATGTGCTTGTTCTCATCTCGAGGCTACGCTCGGGGACTGGCTGCCTGCTCGGTTGGTCTTCTACTTTCTGACCCTGGCACCACGCGACTACGTCACCTACTGTCAGGCTCGGGGACTAGCTGTGGGATTATAGCCCTCGGTATCTACAAGATAAGACATGGGCTGCACCATCGGAGGTGGCTCCGCCCACAAGATCAAGGCGTGCACGATGCTGCTCGGCGTGCACCGCAAGACATTGTATAGTACCAAATAGGCTACTTTACTTGTAACCCTGCCCCTCCAGAGTATATAAAGAGAGGCAGGGGTCCCCTAGTGGATATCTCCAATGATCTCATTTACATACAGCAATACAATCAGACGCAGGACGTAGGTATTACGCCTTCACGGCGGCCGAACCTGGATAAAACCTCGTGTCTATCTTGCGTCACCATCTCGTTCGTAGCTTGCGCACCTGTCTGCCGATAATCTACTACCTTGGGCATACCCCTAGGTAGACTGCCGACCATATTTCGTCGACAATGGCGTAAGAGGAACCCGCAATTTCTGATAGTATTTAAAAAAAATCAAACATAGATAATGGTTGTATGAATCTTACATCTTGTACCGTTACTTTTTCTGCCATTTCAGATCGTGTGCTGTTCTTAATTATTTTTCAACCTATAAATTAAACATGAGGACGAAACCTATATTATGTTTAATCTATATATATTTGCCTATCGTTCTTTGTTTTAATTTTGCAAGGTGGGAGCTAATAACTAGATGGATTTTCTTCCTCTATTGAACTGAAGGTATGGATCTACAGGCTACAAAGATAAATTTACAAATTACAATTGAACTGAAGGTATTGGCACCATTCCTTTCTTGCATCTCTTGTTGCTTTGTCTTTGCCTAATTTTCAAATATATATATCAATACCACAACTGCTGCTTAGTGTGTTAGTACTTGCAGTTATAGGCTTCCGAAGAAAACTAGGAGTACCCTGCCATGGTGAGCTACTGCCTTCACAACTCTTCCATTGACAGTCAAAAAATATAGTCCTTTCACATGGCTGCAATATTTCTTTGCTTGTACTAGGTTTTCGTATGCCTATGTTTGCTGAAAATACAAGGCAACCATATAGAATTAGCGGTTACCTTGATAAGAGGATTTGGCAATAAATTTTATGCTTGTGAATGCTTTGTTATGCTATTATCTTCAGAATATGGTTTTGCATCCTTATGTGCTCATAAACCATCGTGAGGTTTATTTGTAACCTTCGTAGTTTGCATCCATCTTTGTTATAGGAGAACAAGAGCGCTGGAATATTGGTGTCCTTCTTCGAATGTTGATAGAGTTGGAGCTCTCTGCACTGGGTACGCCCTTTTTTTATTGGTCCTGAATTATCGCCTGAACTATATGCAACTTATAATGTGTACACTTAATCAACATACTGTGACTAAATGGTTTCTACTATTTTGGTCAGCTGTCCATTATTGGTCCTGTCATTCAGAAATTTGGTATATTAGTTGCAGACTATATGAAATAATGCCTTAGATAAGCTGAGAGTTGTTCAGCCAATTTAACTAATATGTGAATTAGTGAACTGCATAATTATCTGCTTTTTGAAATCTTTCATTTGTGTTTGCAAGCTGACACCTCTCACATGTATTTCATCATCTGTCAGTTGTTTCAGTTGCTCCACCATCTCTTCAGTTACCTAATATGAATTGTCATTGTCATCATTACACAGTTTAATACACCTCTGATAAGCATCAAGGCTGTTGTGTGCCATCAAGGCGTTTGTTTTCAGCTGCAGTCCTACAAATATTGGTACTCCATTTGCAGGTAAATTCTGTGACTGATGGATAATTGGCATGATTCTTTTTTACTTTTGAGTCCCTAATATATGCCCGATGATACATACAGCAGAGAAAAGCTTATTTGGTGCACATGATAAAATATGGGAGCTAAATTTGAGGAAAAAAAAGAACTTTCCAGATGATTCTTAAATCGAAGCTAATAACTGAACTTCTTTTAGAATCATGTTTGTATGGACAGAGTAGTGCTGCATTCTAAAACATATAAATTGCTCATGAAGCTAAGCAATTAAAAAACCAGCCTCTACTTAATCATGGTCCACTAAATGCTTAATCCATGGAATGGTAAGCAATAAATTCTCAATTTGACTGTGAACCGTATGTGGATAGGAGAAATGACAGCCATGGCCTTAGATCTGGCAGCTTTGCAATAGAGCAGTGGCAGCCATGGCTTGTCCAACTTTCTGAAATTGGCATATTAGTAAGCATCGGATCTACATGTATCGTCAATGAAAATCCTTTTAACATTACACGGGTTTACTCCTGAAGTTTCATAGAATCCATAGATATATCTTTTTTGTTTAAGCAAAATATCAAGATCTCTGAATTGCGAGTCAGCATAATCTTGTCTTGTGATAATATGGACTTGCTGATGCTCTGGTACACTATTTTTTACCCCAAATATTTGCGCATTAGTAATTACCATGCATGAAGCTCAGAAGTACTATTCTGGTTTAGAAAAGCAATAGGTCTGAACTCTGAAGTTGAAAGAGTAATGGCTAACTAATGCAGTGGCACAAGCAGTAACAGTCCATAGATTTTTTCTATAAAAAAAATCTGATTTTCAGGAGTAGTGGATTCAGAAGTCCAATTACTGGTCTTCAGAAATAAAACTTGATTTAGTGGACCTGAACTTGTGTGATCTATAGTTTCCTCGAGTTACTTCATTCGCTTTCCCAGCTTCCTGCTGTGAAGATTTTTCATGCATCCTTCAACTACATAGGGAAGATGTATGTTAAAAATCTAATCCAATAATATGATATTTCTATTACTGATTGAAAGCAGCCAAACATGGTTTTTTACTGGTCTGAGGTGCTTAATACATCAATGTTTAGATTCAGGATCTGCTGTAACATTTTTTGGGCCACCTAAAAAGCAAGTTAGTAGTGATATTTTTTGGGATACTGTCAATTACATGCGACACAGTGGCAATAGTTATCTCCTACAACTAAAAAGAAAGAAAGTAAGACCACCGTTTCGTGCGACAATTGTCGCTCCGTCGGTCCGCCCTCGCCCCTTGCGATACCGCACGCGCCCCCTACGCCCATCTCCCGAAAAGAAACGTCGCAAAAACAAAACCCGCTCCCGTGATTCTGGCTGCGCCGCCACCGTGCCCCCATCGCGCACACCCTGCTCCCGTGCCCGCCCGCAGCAGGCCGCGACGCCGCCGCACGCGCCGCCTGCACGCGCACCATCGTCGCCCGCGTTAAAGGAAACAAATCTCCGTCCGCCTCGACGTCTCCGCGACAAAGCACCGTACCTTGCCGCCTCCGCCTCCGCTTTCCGCTTCTGCATCCTCGCCTTGCATGCGTGCATGTCCTTCCCGCGATGACCGCCCCTCCCGAACTACGATCCCGGTGAAAAGGCAACAGAAATCAGTACGCCGCCTCTCCTTCCCCTTTCTTTACTTGTCCTTCATAGAGCATACCTCCCCTTCTCCTTCTTCCTTTACCTGTCCTTCATCACCTTCCTCCGTAGATACGAGATCCACAGGAGCGACTCTTCGTAAACGTTGGCACTGGCCGCTTCATTCATAAGGACCTGCCGCTGCTCCATGCAGAGCAACGCGTGGCTCGTCGTCAACGTCAAAACAGGCCGCTTCATCTGTATGGATCTACCGCTGCTCCGCAGGTACTTCCGCGGTGGCCATATGAAATTTTGATTGCTTCATTGTTTCTTGCTTGTCCTGTTTAAAACATATTCAGAGTTGCATACTTGTTACAGCCGGTCTCTTGATTGGAGGCTTGGAGCCATTGCATTTGAGTATTTGACCACAAAAAACATGATTTGCAAGTACTCAAACTACCAAATTTCAGATTATGTAATGTAATGGTAAGCATATGCAATGGTTGTGCCTCAGAAGTCAGAACTTGCAACCATCCGTGAATTCTTTGCTAAGCTGTTGAGAGGCTCCATCGCTGGGCAAGACATATATAGGTGGTGGCGGCGTGCGTTGGTCGAGTCCATGTCGACGACGATGGGCAAGCCCTGCAGGAACACAACGCTGCGATGCACAAGGTCTGCATAGGCAAGCCCTAGCCCGCATCGTCGTCCATCCGCGGACAGTGTAGAGTTCGTAAAAAAACTACACCACCTCGCTTTGGCTCTGCTGCGGAGTCCACGTTGAATGATACAGGTGATACAAATAGTATGGAAAAAAAGAGAAACTAATTTTATTAGCTTTGTATAAACTAATCTATACGACATAGGTCATAAAGATCATGAGACGGGCTTTATATTTTTAAAATAAAATTAGATTTGTAAATTTCTATCGTCTAAGCTATAAGCACATGCATCATTATAGGTGTAGATAAAATTTACAGGATCCGTGCAACGTACTGACATTATTTGTAAAAATATATTGTTTTCACCCCGGTCTACTGTTCATGGTCCGACAATTATAATCAGGATTGGTTTGATAGTTGATTTTCATATTGATAGTTGATTTTCATATTCAAATCATTTAATCGTATGACTGGTTATTACTAATTACATGTCTGGGTATCTCCAAATTTCAGATAAACAGCATAGGAACAGAGATTGCAAGGTTCAGAAGAGCAGAGAAGGTCTCGATGGATAGTTCAGATGCAAAGGTTTTGAAGGAAAATGGAGGCCCCTTAGAAGATATTGTACAAACAGAAAATTCCAGTGAGACTGTGGATGGTTGCAAGAAAGCATGAGTACAGAAGTTACCCACAAAGCTCTACCAGTTGACCAGGGCTTTAGCACGGCCCATGATGAAAAGGCCCTATCAACTTCTGGGGTAGATCCGACGAGAGAAAAATGACTTTCAGAAATCATAATCGTACAAAATAAACCTAAAAATCTATGTCTTCACCGGTTACCCTAGAAGGTATTGATATTTTCTCTTTGATGGATTAACCTAAAAAATGCTAACTATTGTTGTGTACTTTAATTTAATCATCTTTTTCAGATTATGTTTGTACCGATACTGATAGCGCCATAATTGAATCTATCAAAAAAAATCCATCTTCACCTGGAAATGAGGAGCTTGTGCTCATAGATGATGTTCTGGTGTCGAGAAACCACATGGAATGTCTTTTTCAGCCATATGAATACTTGTCTGATGAGGTAACAGATGCAAGTCATAATACTCAATCAAACATTGCCAACTTCAATGCTCTTTCTCTCTAATGGCGAAATGTATGCAGGTCATAAATGCTTATATTAAACTGCTGAAGGCCTAGGAGGGTTTGAAAAAGAGGCCAGGAGGTACCGTCTATCCTGAAACTACGTGCTTAGTTGCAATCATGAAGCGGGATGGAGAAAAGGATGAGACCATTGAAGCCAATTACCCTAATCGTGGCACTTCACAGCGTTCTAGTTTAGTTCAAAGGGTGCTAGCTTACTTAAAGCATGACATGGTAGCAATTTTTTTAAACGATCTATTGGTCTTTCATTATCAAATTTTTATGCCTGAAAAAATGTTTATTGTTTGATTTGATAGGTGTTCCTTCCAATAAATGTTACAAATACACATTGGTACCTTGCTGTTATAAACGCCGACAAACGTGAGGTTCAGGTGCTAGACTCTTTGGGCGAGATGTTCGGACGTGTTGACCTCAATAAAATTGTGGGTATTTCCTAACACAGCTATTTGTACACATTTTATATTTTAGAAATGCTAATTGATTCATTCTTCTATGAACAAATAGCGAGGTGGATTGCGGAAACAGATAGATTTCATATTAGAGGAGACATGCCCGAAAGAGCACAAATGGCTAGATGTTGAGGTTGATACCTAGCCGGTTAGGGAGATTTTTCGCGGTAAATTATTACAAACAGATGGGTACGTCAGAAATAATGGCATGTCATATAAGTTGAATCTTATGTGTCTTTTCCTTTTTGATCTAATGTGAGCCTTAACCTCTATTAATGTTGTACGTACTTTTTCATGTGGTTTATTCTTAATAAACTTTATGGAGTATTAGACTGGGAACGATTTGTCAGACGAGTTCAATCAGGTAAACTATGCGTCTTACCACAAGTTATGAGTGTGCACTAGCTGTGGGTTTTTAATTAATAATTAATTAGGTTTTATACTATCGTGTAGGATGATATGAAAGAATTTAGATTGAAGCTTGCGGCGATCTTGCTATCGTCAGAGTTAAATAAACAAAAGGGTGCTCCATATCTTGATAGGGATGAAAATATTGGAAGCCCAAGCGACTGTGTCATAATAGAGGATCCAAAGATGACTGATCAAGTATCCACGAAAAAGAGAAAACATTATGAGGAGACCGAATGCTTAGTGGTTCAAACGGGCACCCCTCAACACATACAAACTCAGAATAAATCCCCACAAGTCCATGCCAACCAAGACCCTGATGAGTTTTGGGCATTTGAGGCCATAAACAACATGCCAATAAACAAGGAAGAGATGACTGAGTTACTATGTGATTATGTCATGACAATTTAGGATGAAGCGACGTTGAAGTAAGCTACATGCTTATTTTAATTACTTTATTTACTAATAATAGTATGCTATCTTATATGACGAAAACCATCATCTGTGTCTAATGCTTTGCAGAAAGCCTTGGGTTAAAGGTTTTCATCCCTCCATGATTGCCCTAATTGTCAAGAACCTACAAGAGTTGTTAATGAACAATCGAGATATCTCTGAGAACTGTTTCAACTTAGGTGTCCGTTTTCAGGCAGCTCGAGAGTACAATACAATGAAAAAATACAATAGTATTACGAAGCATCACATGGACCTGAGATTCCGTGTAAGCATATTTTTAAAATTCTTATCGTGCTATATTATATTGTCTTATTTGTTGTTGTCATAATTATATAAAGTAGGCCAAGTTATACTAATCCTGACTCTCGATATCCTTCTCTTCCAGAAAATGTGTGCTTTAACAAAAATGCCAGAATACCGTAAAAATACACTAAGAAAGAAATGGCTGCTGCGATTGGTGTATGTGAGGATATGGAATACAGCTTAGCACAATGCAGATATGTAAGTCGCTTGCTCCTGCTTTTATTACTTGTTTGCGGTTTCTTTTGCCATGTATGCAAGTTCGAAAGTATATGCTTTATGTTTTCGATCAGAAGGAGAAGATGCTTATCATGATTGATCCTAGACCTATTAAAGACTGGTGTAAAGACACACCAACGCTGATGTATGCCAGGTACACTCTTGGATTTACCTTGCAGTACACGGACGCAATGAATGTACATATTCCTGGATGGAATGAGGATGTCTTCAAATGAAAATTCAAACGGGAAGAAAACAATGCAGAGGACATAGATGGGTAACTAACGCAGAGTCACTATAGCTTGCAATAATAATACCTACGATTTAACTATTTCTATATATCGCTGATCATGAATCTTGCCACAGACACTTAAGTGGATATCTTATTCTACAGTATATGTCTGCGTGGAATAGACCAAAAGCCACACATATTTATACGGTGAGTATAACACTTTGTTTTAAGTTTTTGTGGAAGATTTTTCAAGAGACGCAGTATTACCCATGCGACAGGCACTAATATTGACATATATACTCGAGCCTGTGTACAGGATGGTATGGAGATGCGACGGAACTTATTCGTGGATTTATTGACGCACGAAAGAAATGGATATCGGAGATTTCTTCCTGCCGATATAAAACATTATCTTAGGCGCATCACGGAAATGTCTATAAAGTAGAGTTTGCAAGCCTATAACACCGCGCTCTCCGTGACTATTAATTTTACTTTTTAGATTAACTGTAACTTTAACGTTGATATTTAATTTTTACAGTATTATTATCTTATCGTATGATCTGTATATTTTTAATATAAAATGTTAGCTATTCCGCAGGAACGTACGCACGCTACTCGTTAATCCGATGACGGTGACTTACGAAGCTTCCTCGCTCCCGAGTGGAGACGCACACTCGTCCCGTCCACGTCGGATTGTGCCTCCTTGTGATGTTTTTTTTTTTTCCCGCCGCCTCCGCCTCCGCCAAGTTTCTACCTTTTTTTCTCCTCCATCGGAAAGGGACGGGGAGGGCTTCCAGCGGCCGGCGCTTGGGCGCTATATATTCGGACACAAATGTCCCCTCGATCCCACACACAGCCCCAGGCAGCAAGCTACTACAGTACAACGTACTATTCACCTGCAGGAGCGAATGGTGACGCTCATGAGCCATCAGTCTGCTAGGCGGGAGCGGCAGGGCGACACCGACGCCGACGGCGCCTCCGCGACCAGCTGCTTCCCCGCGGGCGCGGCACTGGGGGTTGCAGGCCTCGCCACCGCTTCCACGGCCATCACCACCTGCATGGCCATTTCGTCCCAGCCGTCCGACCCGCCGGCGGCGGTGGACGACTCCAGCCGCTGCTACCTCCTCCTCGCGCTCTCGGGGCTCTTCTACGCGGGGATCGCCGAGCTCGGCGCTGCCGTCTGGGTGTTGGCCGAACCCCGCGGGCGCGGCGCTGCCGGGAGGAAGCTCGTGTACGCGTCCCTCGTCCCGCTGACGGCCGCCGTCAGCCTAGCCGTGGCCACGCTCTTCAGCTGGTGACGTGCGTATACGTCGTACGACGTTCGGTCGTCGTCGTCTCGGTTGCATGCGTTGCGTTGTTCAGCTAATAATATAAGTGGATGAGGCCGTGCTTATATTCTCCATGCTGGGAGGTGATGATCACGCACGTGTCGCTTTGTTCCACTTCCATTCAAGGGTCGTGCGTGCGTGTGTACGGTTGCGTCCAGGTCCAGTGATCAAGTCGAGTTTATTTAATTAATTATTAGTCAGTCTCGTATATATTACCGTATGTGCCCTCGTGTTTCCTGTACTACTACTGAAAATATGATGCTGCATTCTTTCAAGTTTCAACTCTACCGTACCTTTCGGTGAAGAGACGATCCGACGGAGGCACGTATTCTACAACTAATTTTAGATCTCCAAGGGACTCCATCTTTGTAGTTTCATTCCGAAACTGTTTACAAATTTGGATATCTAAATCTAAGAATTTAAAACGAATCTTTAATTCCTGAAATGACTTTAAATATAAAAAAAATTATTTGTAGATCTCGCCGACCACTGCAACTTTGGTATTGACTATGTCAACATCAAAAGGTCGTTTGAAAAATCTAAAATTTAAATATCAAAATCTAATAACTTAAATACGTATTTAGGGTTCTAAACAACTTCAAATAAAAAATTTGTCAACTACAAAGTTCTAGATCACGTTGAGAGCTACAACTGGTCAATTCCATGTCAGTATTTAAGATCATTCGAATATTCTAAATTTTGAAATTTCAAAATCTAAGAACTTAGAATAAAATTTTGATACTCGTATCATATGCAAAAGTTACCAGATTTGTTGGTGATAACGAGGCGGACATCTGAATAGATCCGCTTTTGTCAATAAATTTACAGGCCCACGAAGCAAAAGCCACAGAGGCCTGATTTGTTTTGTTTTCTTTTCCAAAAAGAAAAAAACGCAAGTCTCTGTTGGCCCCCAAGGCTGGAGGTGACTGGGCCGAGCCACCACATCGGACGCCTCTTGTGCATGCGGTGGGCCAAGTCCTATACTGCTAGCTAAGGATATGGTTAGCTAGGAGTAGATGCTTAGCGCGACGCGGGAAATGCCAGAGAGCCGGCCATGGCAAGACCACGTCGTATCACACGCTGACCCAATCGATGATATCTGGGGAGCTGAGAATCGGCGATAAGCTAGGTGCACGTACGTTCCACGCCACAAAGCAGCCAGAAATGTGCTCCCTGGTCGCGCACATTAGCTGAGATCCCAATTAATTAAGTTGTATGCAAAGAGGGGAACGTTACATACATACCACTGGCCACGGCTGCTGAGACGATCCCAACCAGGCTGTATGCAAACAAGGATACAGACAGACAGACAGACAATTAGATATATAGATGCACATGACGCGGCATCTCGTCCAGTGCCGTATTTGTTTTTCTATATTACTGTCTTCACAGTTGAAAACAATTCAGGGAGGTTGCCCGTTGCCATCGTTCACCGTTGTTGTCTCCGCGCTTTGCCTGTGCTCCCCCGTCGCCGTCGGTACTCTCCAAGTCTCCTCGACCCCAGCCGGAAGTAAGTAGAACGCTGAGACTTGTGAGCCATAAGCCATTACGATCGAGATGGCACCGGGCATAGGGAGGCTGGGCACCTGGAAGGAAGAGGAACAGGATGTTTGATGTTTCCTGCTAGTCTATGTTTATTATACTACTACCTTCCTTATTACGTATTATTATTAGTATTATAGCGTGGTGTTGTTATCTGTCGCGTCTAGCTATCAATAGTATTAGTATCATGTGTCTGAGGTATTTTCCTTTTTCCCTTGTCTCTCCGGGAAAAGGAAAGATTGTTCGCCTATCACGTCGTTCTATGCTAAATGTACACGGCTTGTTATTTTTAAATTTATACTTATACCACCGAACTAGACGATGGAAGATTAAAACCTTCAGTTGAAGCGTCGGTAAAGTCCACTACTATAGCTTTTCTGCGGTAGAAGCGACTGGGATGCCTCTACATAGACGGCTCTAGTAATTGGATTTTGTAGAGACGGCTAGGAATAACAGCTATCTCTATAAATATATTTTCAGAGATAGTTGGGCTCTAGAGCCACATTTACAAATAATTTTTACAAAGACGACTGGTTTGCCACAGCTGCCCCTATTGTTCAGTTCCGACATAACATATTTATTCGTTCGAGACATCCGGCACCATTCCAGAATCATACACCATTCCATACATACACACAGATAAAAATATACACCATTCCATAGACATATACATAGACCATCAGTTAAATGGTTCATAGATGGCATGATAGTTGACATCTACAAGTTCCGGATAAATAATTAATAATGGATGGCATGATAAGTTTCACACGTGACTGTATTACAAGTTCCAAGTTTCCAGCCATGTATAGTGGCTCGGAGGCACACTACCAAGTTTCCGGATAAAAAGCTAGTTGTAGATGCAAATGCAAGCGCATAAACGAAAACGTCGGGAGCAGAAAGAGAGAGAGAGAAGAAAAGAAGCAGAAACAGAGTAAGATGCTCAAGAGAGGCGTGTTGGGCCATTTGTTTGACCATGGCCGGTGTGCCTCTAGGCCTCTCCGCCCACATGCGACGGCACAAATAATGGAAGTTAAGGGAAGAAGTCTAATTTACCTCATTCAACCATCTCGATCGTTTCTGTTAAAAAAAACTATCTTGATCGTTTGATTTTCTTCTCTTATCTACAAATAAAACCAGTTTTTTCTTAACTCCCTTAACTTTTAAAAACCGTTCACTTTTGTACTCTAGCGGTTTTGATGATGGTTTTGCTCAGCTAAATCGGACTACAAATATTTTTATAAAAAAATTCTAAAAATTACTAAAAAATAAAAAATTGATTCAAATAAATTTTTACATGGAAAGATCGTGCAATTAAAAATCCTAAACTTGGTTTAATCTTGAAAACTCATAGAAAATTCATTTTAACTTGAAAAATTATGAAACTTGCTTAAGATTTTTTAAAATCATGCACTATGTTACGTTGCCTTGCTTGAAATTGTCTGAATTTTGATGGATTCATTTTAGTGCTTATTTTCCAGTAGAAGCTCTCGTATCTATTATAATTAGTTGACATTGATCATCCGAACTGCAAAGCATCACAGTGAAGCATCATCACGACCGTAGTGGGCACTGGTTCCCTTACCTAGATAAATTTTCGAAGTATCTTTGTTAGTCTACGTTGCTACATGCACCCCAACGCACATATGCATGCATGTATCTTGATGGATTCATGGCGCTAACATCTAGCTATGGCAGCGCCACATCGCCAGCCACGCCAATTTGACCTCAAATCTCGGCGCCATAGCCTATGGCGTCGAGACATGTTACCTGAGCACCGTAACATGAGCACCGTAGGCCACGGCGCCGAGCTTAAGGTCCAAAGATGGGTTTTTGACGTCAAGTAAATGTGAATTTTTAATAGAAAAAGGGCTAAATTAAAAAAAATCGGTTGCTAATACCACTCACGTGACAAATTGATGGGAGTTCGTTCATCCATGCGTCCTTGTAAAAAAAAAGGTTTCCATGCAGTGCGGGGTCAAGCACGTGGCCTGCTGCAGTTGCCATGGCCGGCCCGGCTCCCCACCGACCGATACACGCCTTCGTCTCCAACGTCGTGGTGCCATGCCTGCGTGAACGGGGCTACGGCGCACGGCCCACGGCCCACGGGAAAGCGATCGTGCATGCTCTGCACTCACTACTACAGAATGTTACTGTAGGGGCGGCTCTAGAGCCTCTGTAGGGGCGGCTGCGCTAGCCGCCCTTCCCAGGGTGTTCCTACAGAGGGTGCCTCTGTAGGGACGGTTTCCTGACCGCCCCTGCAGTGCCCTCTGTAGGGGCGGCTGGTGTTTTCAGCCGCCCCTACAGTGCCCTCTGTAAGGGCGGCTGGTAATATCAGCCGCCCCTGTAGTGGACTTCTGTAAGGGCGACTGTATCACCAGCCGCCCCTGCTGTGTGTATTTGTAAGGGCGGTTCAATCAAGAACCGCCCCTACAGTGAATTTTTCAGCAAAAAAAAAATTCAAATTCAAATATGACCATATATATACATACATATATATATATATATATATATATATATATATATAATTCAAATTCGAATCTGACCGCCACAAATATACATATATACATCCACAAACACTGTGTTCCAAAGTCTGATCCAAACCATACCACAAGTCCACATTGTCATCAACGGCCTAGGGCTAGCCTATCAGTCTCCCAAAGGTGTTGGTATAGAGGATTACTACCTAAGTCGGAAAGAAGATGATGGTAAGTGCCTTTATGATATACAATCTGGTCCATTATAAAGTTACAAAGGTCGCCGACCATCTCTAAGAGCTCGTCATCCTTGTATGGGTTCCTTTTCGTGTCTTTATCTTTCTCCAACTACAAGAGAACAAGTTTAGGTTTACTATATCACAACATATGCGAACTTTTCATACTACCAGCAAAGAGGTTCAAACTTACCAGATTGGGGTTTCTGTTGTAGCCACCGATGGTACTCATCATAATACATGTGTAGTATCCACAATGTAGACTCCCAGGCTTCTGCTTAGGGCACTGTGTGTTTTGCATATGGAGATGTTAAGTAATGCTATTAACAGACACGTAATATATGGAGTACCAAAGTAAATAACACTTACCGCACATAGAGTTTTGACATACAACTTTTCCTTCCTTTTTGGATGATGCCTCCCCTTATGTTCCTGGACATAGTGTCTGAATGCCCTGTTCCAATGGTTTTAACAAATGCAACTTGTTAGTATCCCACATTGAACCTTACAAGTATGTATACAAACATAGTAGCTAAAATAAGGATTGTCAATATGTATACGTCTTGACAATCGCTATGAAGTCTTTGTATGTCTCGACTGAGAAATCCGCTGAATCAAAGACCCAAGCCATACTATGTGAGAGCCAGACGCCTATGCAAATCCAGTGATCGCTGCATGAATTTAGTCATAGAAGGAACACATAAGCTCTTTTGCATCGAACAAAGTATATTGAACAAAGCTAAGTATACAGTCGAACTTACTTGAAGTGGTATGGTATCCATATATTATCGTGTTGTTGAAGATTTTTAAAACATAGGGCAATGTATGCCGCAACCTTGAGGGACTCTTCCAATATTTTCTTCTTCCTGATGTCCTCTTTCTCCTTAAGTGTCTTTCCAGCTCTTAGTTCTTTGCAATCTAGTTTCCACTCTTTAGGGTAATTAAAATTTGTTGATGCTATAGGTGAAGGGTCTATATACCCGTGTTTCAGAGCTGGCCTCTTTTTCACAAAGTCCGTTTGCATTCTACAAATCACGGCGTGGGTTAGTTACAACAAAATTAAAAGATTACATTCATATCATATCGAGAGGGCAAGGACTTACAGGCACCATATGCGAATTAGATTCATTTCCATTCGTCCGAGGAGGAAGCATGCCTGGATATCCTTAAACTCAACGGCAATTTGCCCACCTGGGGCTCCAAATGTGCCGGCAGGGATCCATGCTTCTAAGATTTCTAAATCTGTTATCTGAGCACGCAAGTACCAATCGTGGAACTTTCTCATTCCACGTGGCAAGCACTGTATGACTCGGTTTGGTAGGAAGTTCTTGCCTTTTTCATATTTATTCGGGCAATCATTTGACCATTTGAGGTTATCAACAGCTGGATACTTGTTAAACCTTTTGTGCAATTTGCTAGTGGTGCCCTCCTCAGAAGCTGGTGCTCTGAACTCTTTTACTTGGTTCTTAGCCTTGAACTGGTCATGGGCCATCCACTTGTGCACCGACGAGATGTCATTAATGCCCACATACGATGGCCTTATCTTGATTGGGATTTTGTTTCGAGCTTCCCATTCGGGCAAGTCCTTGTCAACTTGTGCATCACCTGCTCCAGGGGCCACTTGTTCTTCACGTATCGGCTGTTCACGAGGCAATTGCTATTCATGAGACACTTGTTGTTCATGTATCGGCTGCGCTTGTTGAGAAGGATGTTGCATCTCATCATGCCTTTGCTCGGTACGAGCTGGAGAAGGGCGTGGCATGTCATCATGCCCATGCTCGATACGAGGTGGAGAAGGATGTGGCATGTCATCATGCCCTTGCTCGGTACAAGGTGGAGAAGTCTCTAGCGTGTGGTGGTCATGGTCATGGGCCGGTGAGTATACCTCCCCTTCCTCGACGGGTCGCTCTAGAGGATGAACTTCAGTCGGAGTTGGTGAAGTCTCGGTCAATACAATGTCCCGTCTATGCCAGAGGATGAACTGGTTCATGACGTCTCCGAGTAACACGAGCCCCTCGGGAGTAGGGTGTTCTATCTTCCAAGTCATGAACTCGGGCTTCACGGTATGCACCTCGACCCGAGTGTAGTCCTGCGGGATGTCCCTATTGTGCCACGTGCCACCCGGAGGATGTGCCACGCCCGTTGCCACCTCAATGATCACGTTTTGCCTACCCATCGGAACCACTAATTTGCAACTGGTTGGCGCCCGTATGCGATCGACGGGGGTTCCAGTTGCATTGGAACCTTGACTGTTGGGAACATCCGGAGGGCTGCCAACTACCGCCAGTTGTCCGGGCGGCCCCATTGGTGTCTATGGCTCCATCGTAGACAATCCTTTCTCCACCAACATCTTTTCAACTAGAGCCTTCACTTGGCGCTCAAGATTAGACTCTCGGTCTCTGCCATGTTTCTTGTACATGTGCCTCTCCTCTATGAATCCGTGCTTCTAGGACATCCTCTTCCCTAGCCCCCTGGTGCGTCATGTGTGCTCGGGGTTTCCCAAGGCAACGGTAAGCTCGTCCCTCTCTCTGGAAGGGTTGAATGCGTCCTTCTCCTTGTCTTCAGCAAGTTTCAGTATCTTTGATACTACCTCTCCGGTCTCCGGCTTAGCAAACTTGAGGCTACTACCGGATGAATCCACACTCCTCGCGTATATCCACTGTTTGAGGCGTGGCTTCAACTTCGGCACTTCCGTATTCCCGGCAGCTTCGGCCTCTGCGTCCATCTTCCTAAAGACCTCTTGCTTGCCAGCGTAGCCACCGGGGCCTAGACGAGGGTAGTGTTGGTTCTTCTTCGCCTGCTCGCTGTTACAGGCACTGAGGGCCAATGATTCCTCTGAAGTCTTCTCAGCCACGAGCTCCTCCCATTGACTAGGAGTTATGTTGCCATACTCGTGGAAAGGAGTTAACTTCTGTTGGATAAAGTTCTTGTTCAGATCCGACCGCCAACGTCGGAAGCTCTACCCCATTATCTTAAAAGCATTTTGTTGTACCAACTCGTGCGTTCCCTCTGGAAACCTGAAGTTCTGCTTCAGCTTCTCCCATAGGTCTACCTTTTGGCTCATAGGTACAAGATTCCAGCTATGGATAGCTGGGTTCAACTTATCTCTAACTACAAACCCGATGTGATTACGGAATTTCGCCCTGTATGTATATGGCTCAAGGATCTGCCCGTCTGGTCCGACCTCCGTTATCACATAGCATGCCTTGTCTTGATATTGGTTTGGCTTTCTAATCCCCCCTCGTTTCCTCTTTGGCTGGGCAATCTCAGTTGTGGTTGTGTCCTGAGGTTGTGGAGCAGAGGCCTCATTGTGAGTATCTATGGCTCCTTCCTCTGATCACCTTTGCCCCGCTACGTATTGTCCGGCAAGACGAGCTGGAGGCCGACGTCGTCTTTTCAGAGGTTGAGTAGGGACGACCTGTGTATATGGCAGGTCAAAAGTGTTAGCAGAGGTAACATAAAGCCATAGCATTAGCCAAATTTACAAGCTACTAAGGCTTTATCCGTACCTCGTCGTTTGTATCAAAATCCTTGTCCAACTCGTCCTCCATTGGCCTCCGTCTGGGTTCTTGTGGGAAAGGATCCTCGGGACTGACATATCCCCCTGATGAGGTGTCGTCATCATCATCCCCTTCTTCGTCTTGGGCATCCTCTCCGCCTTCTCTTCCCTGGGCTCCCCCCACCGGATCCTCATCATCGACAAGGTCCTCCTGAGTAAGCATCACTTCTAGACCCTTTTCTAACTCGTTATCGAACTGCTCCTGAGTAAGCTAGTCATCTAGTTCTTGCTCTCCATGGGATGGCTGCTCATCATTCACGGGGCATCGGGATGCACTCTTTGATGTTCGCGACATTTCATGCCTTGTTCTAAGAGATGCAAGAAAAAAGTAGTATAAGTAGTAGAAGTAGTAGTACTAGTGGTAGAAGTAGTAGTACTAGTAGTACAAGTAGTAGTACTAGTACTAATAGTAGTACTAGTAGTAGTAGTAGTAGTACTTGTAGTAGTACTAGTAGTAGTAGTAGTACTTGTAGTAGTAGTAGTACTTGTAGTACTTGTAGTAGTAGTAGTAGTACTTGTAGTAGTAGTAGTAGTACTTGTAGTACTTGTAGTAGTAGTAGTACTTGTAGTAGTAGTAGTACTTGTAATAACAGCACCGTCCAAAATTATTGTTAAAAAAAATCAGATTTGTACATATTCAGGCGAATCTGGTTCTCTTGGGGACACACGCATGGATCTAGAATTGTTTTTTCAGCGGGGCTAGCAATTGCCAGGACTATTGCTGGGCAGAGGAACAGAAAAAGCAAGGTGAGAGAAGGAGTATCCATTGTAGTAATAAGGGATATGATTGGTGGCCAACTATGGCGAGGCGCTGGCCAGAGGGGTAGGGCTCGTGATCTTTCTTCTTTGTGTGCTGTGAGATGTGAGATTAGAGGGGGCAGGAGGTGGTATTTATAGAATACGCTTGGAGAGATGGAGTGCGTGGGAGAGGCAGCGAAATCATTTAGGCAAGAGCATATCTGATATTAGCTTGCCCCGTGACACACACTATGCACCATGATTAAAGCACACACAGACAACACAATACTTTGTCTACATAGTCTGATACACTTTAAGTGTTTAGCTTGTGGAATCAATCTATTCTATATGAGCTGATGTATTATAAATCCATTTTTCAATTTTAGTGAAATGACTTCATTTCCTATACTAATACGAATTATTAACTTGTGAGGAATAATAAAGTGGTGATGAATCAATTCCATTCCACAAACCAAACAAAAATTTGAGAAATGAAATAATGAATTCTTTTTGTCTGCAGGATTCACACAGATAACCGATTCATAATTGTATTGTTTAATAACACTTGAACCTACCGATAGCACCTAACCCAATGCAACTCCAAATTTTTAGATGTTTTGTTCAGCCGTACATTTGGCACTATGTTAGAAGGGATGTGAGGAGTGTGAAATCAAGGAAATATATTTTGTATAGCTTGAGGGAAGAAATCATATTTGACCACTGATCAATAAATAAAAACGTAATATGGCATAAAGTAGGCAACTGGGAACTACTGCTCCCCTGCAAATGGACGATAAAAAAATCTGAATCTCCCACAACTATGAATCCCTGTAGAAGCACATCCGCACAGGTGACCAATGTTTGAGCTCTGGACGGTCATAAGATAAGCACAAGACAGAGGATCTCACCGAGGGCGAGGCAACAAAATTTCTCGGAGAACAAGCAGCAGTGTCCTACCGATGAGTGAGAAACAGGGCTCTCGAAGAACCAGCACCAGCGTCCTTCATGACTGAAAATTGAAAAACTACAATACTGAAATCTGAAACACTGAACATTGAAGGAAAACTGAACCTCAAACTATACACTAACATATACTGAAATGTCTGAATCAATACTAACAAAGAAGACCACACACTGATAAACAAATCAGAAAAGATGTTAGAAAAGGATAAGCACTATCTGCCTACAATCACTATCTGCCTACAATCACTGCATTTTCATGAAAAGGATGCGTGATTGAGACAAAATAAAAATTCCACCTTACAAACACCAGAGCAAAAGAAACAAATGCGAGTCCTGGGGGTAGTGCCAACTTAATAGTTAGTATTGAGTTTGACATTAATTCCGGGACGTGGAAAATGGTCCCTTGGACATTATGCCAAAAAGAAAATTTGAAATACCATACATCATCCCCAAATTGGAACATCAAAGCAGTATCACAAAGCCCTGTTGTATAAATCTCACACCTGCTAACTGGTTTTCAAATGGTGTGACATGTTAATTATTAAAAACATTAAAGCACATAGAGAGATGATATAGACTACAGAAGATGGATAAATAATAACAATGAACAAAGATCAGTATGGTCATTAAATTTGGGGAAAAAGCAGTTTGGAATAAAAATTTCAGGCAAGAGCATGCTCCAGTTACCAAATTTGACATTCACATATAGTTTTGCGAAAAAGCTAAAATCATGCTACCAGAGGGTGCAATCATCACCTTGTAAAAGTGTGAAATCAAGTATTCACTCATAGAAATGAAATAACTACACTATTTTTCTACCTATTTAATTCTAATCACAATTTGTAGACAACCTGAGCATGTACCTCGAGAACGTGTTGTGCTTCAATGCGTGGCAATGAACTAGTTGAAAGCCTAGAACTCTCTAAAGCCATGTCTAATGCTATTATGTGGCAGGCGCTTAGTGGAATGTTGCGTCTGTTTTGTTGGAACTCAGCCCGAGTGCTCACAGATGCATGACGCTCGACCAGGCAACAGACATCGGGGTAGGCCAAGTAGCATTCCAAAGATAGCTAGTCCATCTGTTTCTTGCAAGGGGCAGATGAGCGCATAAATAGGCTGCTGACGCTTTCAAACTAATTAAGCATATATAATATAATTTCTCATTGTAGATTAGGACTCTTGTGAACATGATAGATGATGTAGCATACATTCTTTAAGCATCTATTTAAGCAACTGTGCACTGTACATGCCCAGTGGTGGAGCATGAGGTAAAATTTGAGGTATGGGTGGGTGCGTTGGGCCTCAAAGGCACAAGAGCACAGAGTCAATGTACAAGATCCTGTGGTACTTATCATGGTGCCAGGAGGGCACAATATAGGGCAAGCATGGTGGTGCTGGTGATAACAGATGGTGCCTGACAGCCAATGGCCCAATGGTACATCAAGAAAAATATAGGACAGCCAGGTATCTGGATCTACGCCTTGCTAGCATCCACTACGTGTGTATCTCAACCAAAAGAACTAGGAGCATGCAGAGCGCTGGAGGAGGGCTTGAGGCATCTGCAGTTCTTCCTAGCCTCCAGGTGATGGCACTTGGTGAGATGACAGCAGCTGGCAATCAGGGGCTGGAGCCCAGTTTCAGCTCCGCTCCTGTACATGCCCTAAGTGATTATGCACAAAAGATGTGGTGCCAAGAACCACTTGAGGAAATGCATGCTGAGTTGTGAACTAGATGCCACTACTGACTGTTCACTAGTTTCCAGTTGTATGAGTGTATACTGGACTATCCATCTGATGAGATAATAAGAGGAGATTTAGTCTAATAAATATGCATACACATTTAGCTACCATACTGCACTACTAAAGCTAACTTGTTGTGTCTGGAAAAAAATGTTAATTTTTTACCTAACAATAAAACAATGTGGACCATAAAACAATACCTATCATAGAAATGAAGCACTGCAACCTCTGACCAAAACCACAATAAAAGATACTACAAGTTGTAGTGCCAAGAAATGTGTACTTAGACTGGAGGGTAAGGGTTCTAGTATCCCGTGCAGCTGTGCAGCACTAGTGACACAGCAGTTCCTGTCTAAAAAATGTCGGGACCGCACTACCAACAGAGAACAAACAACAATCAAGCTGGGCCAGTACCTTTATCCTCTAATCTAATTTTTTTTTGTAAGATCAGAAGGTATATTTGTACATAAGAAATGGAGCCTTAGGCAACCACGCTTCCACACGGTCCATCATAGTAAACTGTTTGTATTCTAATGAGAGGAAAAAAAACTGTAAGCCAGAAGCAATGACTTGTTAGCTCACATTAAAGCATACGGGATATTATCCTCACAAAAACTTGGGGGAAAAGGGCACTGAGCAAATAACTGAAAATTTCACATAAAAGCTCGACTTTTCCCTAACAATTCAAAACATTTGAGATCATTTACACATATAGTATCTGCACTTTGTTCAATGATGTCCACTCGATTACATGCAAACGTGCCTTGTTTTAGGGACAATTCTTTGCACGAAAAAATGACAAGGTTCCCGCACTTCCACCATTTCAACTAAAAGATGTCTAACCAAAGCATCTCCCAACTATCTAAAGTTCATTGGTTTAATACTCCAATTAAGATTAGTATGACAGATGTGGTTTGAGAGGTGCTATTATAACTATTAAAACTCAATTTCAGAGTTAAGGAGGTTGTAGGGCTTATAGTGATCCACGGATACTCATGTTGTGAAAAACAGTGGTTTTATGCGCCATGGCAGTATGTTTTATAACATCACTTAAGAAATTCGTTTAGTGCATTATTGTAAACCATCTAAAAATGAATAGTGCTAGTCGCAATAAATTTCATACTTTCTTCCTTCTGCTCTTAACATTTTGGTTCTTATTTCATCTGACACATAAATCTACTTCTTAAATAGATCAATCCTCTATATTGCGGTTAGCAAACAACAGAAGAACTTCGGCAAGCTATAAACAAAATAGCAGAATTTCACTATCTTGTACAAGAACTGCAATGGTCCAGTTTCAATAGATAAGGGCAAAGATCAATCCTCACAGTTGATTAGGGAAGAGAAGGGAAGGAACGGGACGGGAGGCGGGGGATCAGAGAGGAGGCGCGCGTACCAGCGAGGAGGGAGGGGACGGGGGCGGTTGCTTGCTCTCAGGAGGTCGAGGTCCCAAACCCTAGCCACCGTCGCGGCCTGGGGAACGGCGGTGGATGGGGCCGCGCCGGGGGAGACCTCGTAGCTGCGCGGAGGAGTGGTGTGGTGGTCGGAGGGGAAGGGGAGAGCGGGCGGTGGCGCGGAGCGGGCGAGCGGCGCGGTGGGGCAGCCTGACGGCGTCTGTAACTGATTTTGCCCAACTTCTAGCTTCTACCGCCCACAGTGACGGTAATATACCTCAGAGCGCTGTAGGGGCGGCTGAGGTTATAAGCCGCCCCCACAGTTGATTTTTTTTCAAAATTCTAAATCAAAATGAATTATTCACATGTAAATAATAAATAATACTAAAATAATTTTGAGACACCAAATGATCTCAAATGAAAATTTGATAAACATCAAAGTTGTAGAGGTCATGAAGATCTACAACTTTTATTTTGGTCATCTTGTCATTTGACAAAATTTGAACATTTCAAATTTGAAATTTTAAAAAATGAAAAGTTCGAACCAAAATTTGAGACCCAAAATGATTTCAACATAAAAAGTGATGAATACCAAAGTTGTTCAACTCATGAATATCTACAACTTTTATTTTGGTCATTTCTTCATTTGATAAATTCTTAGCACACATTGTTGACTAATCTTACACATGTCTCATATAGTTTATAAAACCTTATGAGAGATGTGTCACATTTGTGAACAATGTCATTACCACTTTGTCATATGAAGAAATGACCAATACAAAAGTTGTTCAACTCATAAAGATATACAACTTTTATTTTGGTTATCTTATTATTTGACAAAATTTGAACCTTTCAAATTTGAAATTTTAAAAAATGACAAGTTCGAACCAAAATTTGAGACCCAAAATGATTTCAACATAAAAAGTGATGAATACCAAAGTTGTTCAACTCATTAATATCTACAACTTTTATTTTAGTCATCTTATCATTTGACAAAATTTGAACCTTTCAAATTTGAAATTTTGAAAAATGTCAAGTTCGAACCAAAATTTGAGACCCAAAATGATTTCAACATAAAAAGTGATGAATACCAAAGTTGTTCAACTCATTAATATCTACAACTTTTATTTTAGTCATCTTATCATTTGACAAAATTTGAACCTTTCAAATTTGAAATTTTGAAAAACGACAAGTTCGAACCAAAATTTGAGACCCAAATTGATTTCAACATAAAAAGTGATGAATACCAAAGTTGAAACCATAATTGTTCAACTCATCAAGATCTACAACTTTTATTTTGGTTATCTTGTCATTTGACTAAATTTGAACCTTTAAAATTTTGAAATTTGAAAAAAGACAAGTTCAAACCATAATTTGGACCCCCAAATCATTTCAACTGAAAAAGTAATGAATACCAAAGTTGAATAACTCATGAAGATCTACAACTTTTATCTTAGTACACATTGTTCACACAAACATATGTGAATGTAGTCTCAAACACACACACACACATAAATATAGTTTCAAACACACATACATAAATGTAGTCTTACATACATGAATGTAGTCTCACACACACATACATAATTGTAGTCTCACACACACATACATGAATGTAGTCTCACACACACATACATAAAGTAGCTAGCCTACCGTGACAACTTTCTCCTTGACACCTTTTCGTTCCCATGGCAATACATCTTTGGGCAGGTTCTTTTCCACAGCCTCGATATTCTTACAAAAGTCTGTGAATAGCGGCATCCTCATCGCACTTATTGTAAGCTTCAACATCGTCCACGCCATCAACTCCGATGATATGTTGTTTCCCGGAGGCCACCACGTACTTTGTCTTCTTCTTTGGGGGGAGGTTACTTTGCGGGTCGGGCATATAGAAGACTTGCGCGACACGTTTAGCGAGCACCCAAGGTTCATCCTCTAGGATGTTGCCATAGTATCTTAGGTACAATTTGCCGCGGTACTTGTGACCTATCTTTAAGAAGCGCCGGTTCCTTATGTAAACTATCTTCCTGGATCCATCTAGGAACACCCATTTAGTACCATCCAAATAGACTAAGCATCCAGTCTTGCCTTTGAACTGTCCAGACAGGGCAAACAGCGCGGGGTAATCATTGGTAGTAACAAATATTATTGCTTTGCATATGAAGTCCTCCCGCCGGAACGCATCGTACATCGGCTCCCCATACCTCCATAGCCTCTCCATTTCTTGCATCAGAGGCTCCAAGAACACGTCTATATCAATGCCTGGTTGTTTGGGGCCGGAGATAAGAATGGTGAGGAGAAGGTACTTCCTCTTCTGACACAAATACGTTGGGAGGTTGTACATGGTCAAGATGACTGGCCATGTGTTGTGGTCGGTCATCCTCTCATTGAAGGGATTCATTCCATCGGTGCTCAAGCCAAACCGTACATTCCGTGGGTCATCACTGAATTCTGCTTTGTACTTGGCATCGAACGCTTGCCACTGGCTACAATCGGCCGGGTGTGCGATCGTATCATCATCCACCTTGCGCTCATCATCCCACCATGTCATCAGTGCGGCTTCCTTAGGGTTTAGGAACATACGCCTCAAGCGGTCGGTCACTGGCAAGTACCACATAACCAGGGCAGGAATTCTTCTCTTATTTGCATCGTTGCCTAATGGAGTTTCCTCTGGGGGCTGAGATTCTTGCACCACCTTCTTCCCACCCTTCTTCCTCTTTCCTGTGGAGGCTTCCACCCCACTTTGAAGGTCATTGTTCTTGTACCGACTAGCCCCACACCTAGGACATGTATCTAAAGTCTCGAACGATGTGCCACGCCGAAAAAGGATACAGTGGTTGGGGCATGCATGGATTTTTTCAACCCCCAATGTGAGTGGACTTATAACCTTCTTCGCTTGGTATGTGTTGGCGGGAACTGTGTTCGGCCGTGGGAGCAACCGTGACATGAGGCACAACAGATCATCGAAACTACAGTCCGACCAGCCGTACTTAGCCTTCATGATGAGTAGCTCAAGCACAAAACGTAGCAGTGTGAAGTATGTCGGACAGCCCTTCTCAGCATCATACACAGTCTTCTTCGATGCTTTTGTCACCCTCTCAAGATTTTCTAGACCTCTCTTGCTCTTTTCTAATATTTCTGGTCCAAAGGCCCCAAGCATTTTGTCCAAGTTGTCACTGTCATCTGCATCCCCCTCACGTGCTTCGCCATCATTGCTGGCACCACCAGCATCATCACCACCTTGTTGATTGCCAAAGCCACCACCTTGTTGATTGCCATAGTCACGATTCATTTGTTGCTCAAGATCGTCTGTGAATCGGGACAAGTATGCTTGGGTTTCAGCTTCATCAGCTAGATCATCGTCGCTGTCATCAACAACCACTGTTTCACCATGATGAATCCACACTGTGTTGTCTGGAACAAATCCTCTCCTAATCAGATGTTCTTTGATGGTACTCACATCTCAAAATGCAATAAGGTTCTTGCAATCTTTGCAGGGATAAATAATTGTGTCACTATTCTCTTTCAACATCGCTGCATGCTTCTCTGCGGCTTTGATGAATTTGTCCACCTCATCACGGAAAAGAGCGTCGTGTCTTAACGAACCATACATCCAAGAGTTCCTGTAGTCCATCTTATAGAAACAAAACAACCAAAGAAAGAATATTACTCGAGAATAATTGTATATACCTGAGACACACACCATGGTAGTAGAGGATAGTTAATTAATTGACTATTAATGCATAAATATTTTAAAATATAAATTAATTGGTTCAAATAAACAATTTCAAAGAAAATAATTAGCAACATTTAATATTTCATCCACTACCTTTCATGCAAACTCCATTCCAATTTCATGGTAGAGGATAATTAATTAATGGCCTATTTATCCATAACTAATTAAAAACACACATTATAGAAAGGAATCAAAATAAATATTAAATGATAATTAGTAGCCATGGTAGAGGATATTTTACACATTAGCAACATTAAAATCTTACACATTCACCTACATGCAAACCCTAGTCACATAAAGAAAAAATTGAAAAAGAAAAAAAAAACAAAATCCTAGTTCTAGATCTAGATATAGGGTTTCATGATATATGCATCAAACTTCACTAATACTACACTAAAATCAACAAAGATGTACTAACAAAGGGTGCAATCTTACTTCCCTACCTAATTTACCCTAGTATAGTAAAAATTAGGGTCATATTTCACTCATAACTAGCTCAAGCTCCATGGAAGAGAGAGAAAACCAAAAATCAAATTACTCACTAACCAACGAATTAAACTTCAAATAAAGAGTTGGAGAAGCATTTTCTTACCTTTTAGAGCCTCTCCACCAAAGGATTTGAGATCAAAACCTCCCCCCTTAGTAGAGCAATTTTTAGAAGGAGCCAAAGGCCTCCCAACCTTTTTTTTAGAACAGTGTGTCCCAAGGTGGAAGAAAGGGTGACTGCTATTTATTCGTGCGCCATCAGTAGGGGCGGCTGGTGATTCAGCCGCCCCTACAGTCGAACAGCAGGGGCGGCTGGTGACAGCCGCCCCTACAAATGGGCACTACAGGGGCGGCTGGTGATTGAGCCGCCCCTACAGAGCAGCCTAAACTATAGGGGCGGCTCAGATTACCAGCCGCTCCTACAGTGCCATCTGTAGGGGCGGCTGGGCTGCTGGGGCCCGAGGACGCCTACTGTAGGGGCGCCCCCAACCCTAGCATTCCCTACAGAAAAAATGTCCCCGTTCCTACTGTACGAATCTGGCGTAGTGACTACCTACTGGTCCTGGACCCTGGACATGATGTCGCTCAAGATGTTATGTCTGTGAATGATGGACAATGGTATGCACAATTGTCGTTGAATGTAGTGACATTGATGGGATGAGAGACCAGAAAAATGCACTTGCTTCATTTGTTATATAGGGGCAAAAAAGTCTTTTCCAGTGTCACTCGACAGCAAATGTGGCTAACCTATGACAACGGTGGCACGTAAGGAAAGGAAGATTAAGACTAATGGTAACGATCAAGGGAAGCTGTACTTACATACTTTTGAATGGCATACACGAGATCCGGAGACGTATAAATGTTGATGGCAGACAAGAATTTGGAATGCAGGATAGTATTGAAACATTGATCTTTCATTGACATGGTCTAAATTAATAATCGAGAAAGAATCTAGACGTTTGGGCAGGATTTTCGTTTACTGACGGATTAATTTCTTATAACGTACTTTTTTATCTTTACAAAATAAGCCAGCAAACATAGATGTTTTTCTAAAAGTTTTCGTAGACCTCTTTTCGATGAAAAATCTTTTTTTATGTAATTCTAAATGTGAATCAAGTCTCCGTGCCTTATTGGTGAAACTGAATACTTGAAATTCAACCGAACCTCTGTTTTCTTGTTTTTCTTATTTAACCATAAATCAACATTTTTTCTAATCTAGAATCCAAGTTTAATCGAAACAAATACACCAGTAAACTCTTTTTTTTAATCGACGGTACCTATACTGTACTAGGAACCAAGGTTTTAAATAGTCGGCTAAGCCATTTAGCTCTCTATGTCCAAAAACAGGCTATAGCCGGATATAACGAACTATAACGGCAGCTAAGGGCTAACTTGTACATGAAAAAACTTAACTAAATCTTTCTCAAACAACTATAGCCGGAGATAGCGGAGGCTATAGCCGGAGATTTAAAACCTTGCTAGGAACGAATGAATGGCTGAGGTTCCCACAAGCTGACGCAAGAAGTGCTAAGTTGGATCCGGCCAAGGTGCTGTTTAGTTGCACTTCATTTTGCAAAATTTTTCAAGATTCCCCGTCACATCGAATCTTTGGACGCATGCATGAAGCATTAAATATAAATAAAAAATAAAACTAATTATACAGTTTAGACGAAATTCACGAGACGAATCTTTTAAACCTAATTAGACTATAATTAAACACTAATTGTCAAATAACAACGAAAATGCTACAGTAGCATTTTCTAAAAAAATTCGCGAACTAAACAAGGCCCAAGGTTCAGAATTTGCACCGGTGTCTGTGCCTCTGTGGGCAAACAGAGACAGCTGGACAGATCCCCTGTAGCATATACAGTAGTAGTATTTTATTATCTACTAGCAAAATATACACATGCGTTGCAACGGAGCATACAACTTGTATGGCTTGATGATTTATTGTGCTCCATCTCTTGATGCGTGCGGTCATCCGCTTGTCGCCACGTCCATTTATTTAATTTTAATTTAAAGTGTAAAAGATGTATTTTAAAAATGAGAAAATACAATGAAACCCACATTGGAAAGTAGATTTTCACAATTTATTTAAATGCTAGCAGTAATCTAGGGCACCAGCAATATCTATCTTGAGCATTGCACCGATAAAGGATCGTTGTTGTTTGAAGCTCATGTGAAAATAAACAAAACAGCAACACCCTATATTATTAGAAAAAGCGCAGCAATGTTCCTTTCTCCACTTGCGCGTTTGATAGAGCTTTAGCCAAAACAACTCAAGCAGATAAATCAGCCTTTTCTGGCTTGATCTTTACGGGTTAAAAAACGTTTGGTAAAACATTTAAAAGAACTATATTTCCCTTTTTATTTTCTTTTCTTGTCTTGTCTTTTTTTATTTCTCTTTTATTATTATTTTCTCTCTCTTTACCTTATGAGAGCATCTCCTGCAGACTATCTAAACCCACTACATATCCTATATTTGGGTAGTGGAGGCAAAAAAAAAAAAAAACTCACTCCAGCAGGCTACCTACTTGACTACCAACTTTTGTTGGTCCAATAAATTCTCCCCTCCACTACCCACTTCTGTTGGGCCAACAAACCTGGCTATCTATTTTTTTCATGCACACGCTCGCCCTCCCACGACGGCACGTAGCTCCTTCCCCGCCGCTGCTCCCTCCCCGACACATGTGCCTAGTGGCCGGATGCAGGCCTTCCTCCCCGACACCGGTGCCCCGCTCTCTCTCGGCAAGGGCGTGGCTAGGCAGATCTCCTCGGCGCGGCGGGCAACCACGGCAAGGGCGCGGCGTGCCTCTCGGACTCCTGGTGCGGCGGGCACTAGCAGATCCTCCCGACGCGGCGAGCTGGAGGGACGCTCCGGTCTTCCTCCTCTATGCCCCTGCTCCCCACCGGCGCCTGAGCCGTCCGCGAGAAGACCACCTCCGGCCACCAGCCTGCCCCTGCCCTGCGCCCAATGCACCTCCGGCATGCCCGAGCCATAGTGCTCCCCACCGGCCTGCCCCCAGCGCTCCTCCGGCCACCTCCGGCTCCATCTACGGCGAGAACATGAGTGAGGATGACCTGTAGGACCCACGTGTCATTCTCTACTAAGATTACTTTTTATAGCCCGTTTTAGGTACTACTGTTGGAGTTGAGAGCAAAATATAGGTAGTATGAAAATAGGTGGCTACCCAAGTAAAAAAATAGGTAGTCTATTTTAGGTAGTATTGCTGGAGATGCTCTCACCGCACACAGGCGCGCGATGGCCGGCGGTGGCGCGAGTGCCAGAGCGAGCAGGGAGCTGCGGTGGTGAGAGCCTCGGCCAAGTCGTCGAGGCAGGCAGCACCAACTCTAAGATCGACGAGGCAAGCAGCGCCGATTCGGTCGGGGAGGCCTGGATCTACATGCGTGGGCATGGAATCGTGAAGGCTGGTTTGCATATTTACATGCATCGTTGTATTGATTTGTGCTAGGCTTCGGATTGAGAAATATTTTTTGGAATTTCAATCTTAGGTTTACAATTGCTCGATTCCTCTTCTTTTTATGTGCTGCACATGATCCTTTCTTATTGGGTGTTTGGATCGAGCACGAGCGATGGCACCAACTTCTCTTGTACTTCGTTGTCGTCTCTTTTAAGATTCAATTCGATAGTGTTTTTTCTGTTGGGATTGAAACTCCAAGTCCTGCAGGATTGGACACCTGCGGCAAAGTCCATGTACCATACGTTAAGAAATTAGGAAAACTGTGTTCTTGTCCCTGTCCAGTAAGCTAATTGTGATTTTGCTCTTGCTTTTTTAACTTTGTGTTTTTACCCCTATTATTTTGAACTAAATGGTCCGTTTGCCCCCGCTTCTAACGTCCGTCAGATGGACATGGATTAATCAAATTAAAAAATTCTAAATCTGAAAAACAAAGGCCAAATGACCATAGTGCCCCTTATCCTTATCTCCTCATCCCAAACGCACGGGGCGTCGTCGCTCGCATCGGGCTTGGACGCGGCTTTTCCAGCGGCGGCTGCAGAAGCACCAAAGGGGAGGGGAGGCCACAACTCTAGGTTCGGGCGCAGGGAGGGGCTGCTTCCAGGGCGCGGGTCTGCCTCCCGGCCGTGGCTCCAAGGTGCCGGCGCGGCCTTCCTCCAGGCGCGGGGAGGCCGCGGCGCCCGCTCGAGGGTCAGCGTGCGCGCGCTGGGCAGAGGCAGCGGTGCCCTGCCAGGGCTCACCGGCGGCGTCCGCCTGCAGGTCCTGGTGTTCGCCCGCAGGTCCCGGCGGCGCCCGGCCGCGGGTCGTCTTCTTCCTCTAGGCGCCCGGCTTCGTGGCTGTAGGGGCGCGTGCAGAGAGCCCCATGCCTTGTGGATATCCTGCTCAGCACACGATGCTCAGGACACCTCCTAGACACCAGATCTCTCGAATCGATCAACATGGAAGAGCAAAGGTGGTTTCAGCAAACCCTAACCCTTATGTATTGTTCTTTTATTGTCAGAGTGACTGTATTGCTAATGGTTTGAGTCGGATTAGCTAACCGCATACTACTTGTTGTGGTTTGTAGGCCAAATCACAGGGGTATACGGCTTGTTGTTAGACTTCGATCTTTTTTCAGCTTGCCAGACAGTGCGCCAAAGTCATGGCAGCAGGGTAAAACTTTGCCAACTAAAGTTGTTGATGACATACATAGCTTTGGGCTGCTTCAGTTGATTGATTTCATAGCTGAGCATTGCATGTGGGGTTCTAAGAAATACATAACCTTATGGCGTGATCTGGAAAATGACTCATTTGAGATCAAAACTGATGAACATCTTTTAGAGTGGTTGTCGATAGAATATCGTCGGCAGTCCTCCGACGGGTATCCCATGAAGGTAGATTGATCGGCAGAGAGGCGTGTAATCAAGAACAAGAAGGCAACAGACACACACGAGTTAGACAAGTTTGGGCCGTCAGTATGACGTAATATCCTACTTCTGTGGTCTGTTGGTTTGTATTAGCTATCGTATGATATTGCGTGAGTTTAGAGGGGGGTCCCTACCCACCTTATATAGTCCGAGGGCAGGGTTATAAGTTGGTTAGATTTGAGAGATAACCAGAAAGTAATAGCAGATTACAGGAATCTTGGGATCATACGTATCCTAACAGATCTCGTAGTATCTTCAGGATATCTTCCCGGTGTCTTGCCGGAGGCGCAGAGCAGAGTCGTGCCCCGCAAGGCTTCGTCTTGTGGGCTGGGCTGCCCCTAGGGGCACAGCCCATATGGTCTACCATAGGTATCCGGGGTCGTACCCCCCACAGCTAGTCTCCGAGCGCCTTGTACCCATTGTGCAACGCCATCTTGAGCTTGTCCGAGTAGGTACGAACAAAGCCGAGCAGTCAAACTTATGGTCCGACCACCGTGATGAGTTGCCGAGCAGTTGCCGAGCAGCATGAACCATAGCCAAGCAGTATAATCCAAGTACGGCTTGCCATAAGGGTGTAAGGAGCTCAAGATCAGAATCAAAAATTTCTTCGCAGCGGACCAAGTGTGCCCACTTAGAGTCCGACCATGAGAAAGGGAGATAGTCTTCTTCAGCTTCAAGAGGCGCGGAGTCTTCCATATTAAAGCAAACACATTCACCACAAGGTGAAGTGTGCCCACTTAGTCCCCGAGCCTGATAGTAGATGACGTAGTCATGTGGTGCCAGGGTCAAAAGTAGAAAAAAAGTAGAAGACTAGCCGAGCAGGCAGCCAGTCCCCGAGCGTAGCCCCAAAAAGCACATTCACCGCAAGGTGAAGTGTGCCCACTTAGTCCCCGAGCCTGACAGTAGGTGACATGTTCACGTGGTGCCAGGGTCAGAAACAACAGTCAACTTGGAGAAAAAAAGAATCACAGAGAAAACACCGAAGTAATGGCTGTACAGTAGTAATTACTGAGCCGTAACGGTTGGCGAAGATGTCGGTGAATATTCAGCAAGCTATAACAAATTGCGGAGACAAATCAGCAATACGGGCCAGGGTTGCATGAAGGCCCAGGTAACGGCCCACCTTCAGTTGCGGAGAATTCAGAGAAGCGCAAATCATGGGAACAGTTTCTCAAAAACCCTCGAATGCGAAAAGGTGGGGGAGTGCTTTATAACTGTGCCGCCGCACCCCACGCTCATACCTTTGCCCCTTTGCCATTTCATCTTCCTCCTCAGCCGTCGCATTTCCAGATTCACATCTACACTTGCTTCCGCTGCCAAACCCTAACCAGATCTAAGAGATGGAGCCGAAGAAGGGAGCTACGAAAACAAAGAAGACGAGCCCCTAGAAGGCGAGCGTCGAAATTCGGCATGACGAAGAGTGGGTGCCGTCGTGAACGGGAGAGGCGGAGCTCAATAGATTGGTGGAGGCTGGTGTTCTGCCTGACCGCGTCACCGTGGGATGGTGGCTGGCCCTTGGTGAGCCCTTCCCCATGCCTCATATCGACGAAGCTATAGTGTTTGAAGATTATTTCTGGCGCGGGTTGGGATTTCCTGTACACCCATTCTTGAGGGATCTGTTGGAGTTCTAGGCACTTAGTCTATGCAATCTCCACCCAAACACCATCTTACACATCTCGATCTTTATCCACTTCTATGAAGTGTATTTGGGGATTCTTCCACTCTTCAACTTCTTCAGACACCAGTTCTGGCTGAAGAAAAAGGGCGGTAGCGGTTCCAAGGTGGTCGGCGGAGTGTATCTTCAGCTGCGTGATGAAATGGCGGGCGTGTACCTTACTGTGCCATTGAACACATCGCATAAGGGGTGGAACGCCAGGTGGTTCTACATGAAACAGAGCCATCATTCCATCCGTTGCGATGTCGACCACATCCCAGAGAGCCAGAAAAGCTGGTCGAAGAGGCCAAACCGTGCTGATATGGAGCAAATGAGGGAGCTCCTTGGCCTAATAAAGGGTGTGAAGACCAACGGTGGACTGGTAGCGGCGAGCTTCATAATGCGCTACATCCAACCCTTCAAGGAGAGGGCCCACATGGGCTTTGACTTTAAGGGGGACATCGACGGCACTCGGGAGAGGTCGAGGCGCTGTCGAGAGACGATGTTGTAGAGCGGCCCATAGAGCTATTCGCTCCATTGGCCTCATTCCAGGTGTTGGGGCAGATGAGACCCTTTAACTGCACGAATCCACCCCCTCAGGTAACTATCTCAATTGTTTATTCCCGATACTATTAATCCTGTAGCATTGCCGAGCAGTGAACTGATTCACTTATGCAAAGATCCATTCGCAGGAAAGAGCGGTGTACTTCTTAGGCGTGCCGAGGGGTGATTGGTCGAGGGGAGTAGACGCTCGACCACCGGCTCGGCCTAAAGAAGATGCAGCCAGTGCCTCAACAGAGTCTAGAGGCATAGACACTTGTTAGATGGATAGTTCTCCCTCGATGTCGGAAAAGGTTCAGGGGAAGAGGGCAGCGGCAGACAAGCTGGCCCGGAAGAAGAGAAAAACGGCGGGTGCCACTCCCCTCAAGCCAGACGACGTCTCGCCTGGTGGTGATCGGACCACTCGGATGCGGAGCACCGCGATGTTCGAGTGGTCAGATGATGACAAAGTGCTAGTGGCTCCTCCACCAAGCACGAAGGTGCCTCCATGCAACACGCGCGCGGAGGTACGATCGAAGAGAGGCAAAGAAGTCAACGAGTAGCAGGCAAGGGGAGTCCCCAAGCATTAGGAGAGGGCAGTCCCCAAGCAGCGGGCAAATGGATTCCTAGAGCAGCGGGTGGAGGAAGTCCCAGAGCGGCGGGCGGAGGAAGTCCTAGACTGGTGGGGGGAGGAGAAGCCGACAGTGGAGAAGGCAGGACCTTCACCCCAGAGCATGAGAGTCGACCCCACGGCCACGCCTAGGGGCTCGAGTAGTGTCGATAGAATATGCTCGGCAGTCCACCGAGGGGTATCCCGCGATGGTAGATTTGTCGGTGGGGGTGCGCGTAATCAGGAACCGGATGGTGACACAAGGCGCAGAGACAGTGATTTAGACAGGTTCGGGCCATCTGATCGACGTAATACCCTACGTCCTGTGTCTTTGGTGTGTTGTATTGAGATGTAGTAGATAGATCTAGATGGATCGTCTATGTATCTTGTCCACTAGGGGACCCCTGCCTCTTCTTATATAGTCTAGAGGGACAGGGTTATAAGTAAAGTAGCCTATTTGGTACTATACAATATCTTGCGGTGCACGCCGAGCAGCACCGTGCACGTCTTGATCTTGTGGGCTGGGCCACCTTTGATGGTGTGGCCCATGTCTTGGGGGCCATACCCCCATAGCTAGTCCCCGAGCCTAACAGTAGGTGACGTAGTCACATGGTGCTAGGGTCAGAAAGTAGAAGACCAGCCGAGCAGGCAGCCAGTCCCCGGGCATAGCCTCGAGATGAGAACAAGCACATTCACCGCAAGGTGAAGTGTGCCCACTTAGTCCCCGAGCCTACTGGAAGATGAAGAATGAATCTTGTAGCAGGGTCAAAGAAAAAGAAAGCTTGCCGACATCGTCTGACATGCGCGTATCAAGACCCCAGATGCGCCACCCAAGATCAGCACCCTGATCCAAATAGCATGGAGCAGCTTGATAGCACACCAATGAGATATAGCAAGATCCGACCACCGAGGAGTCCCTGGCGTAGTTAGTGATGACCGAGCACCGAGGAATCCCCAGCGTAGGCGGTGATGTCCGGGCACCGAGGAATCCCCGACGAAGCTAGAGAGGTGCGAGCATCGAGGAGCGAGGAGTCCCCGGTGTAGGCGGCGATGTCCGAGCACCGAGGAGCGAGGAGTCCCCAGCGTCGCCGGCGATGTCCGAGCACCGAGGAGTCCCCAGCATAGGCAGCGATGTCCGAGCACTGAGGAGTCCCCGGTGAAGCTAGCAATGTCTGAGCACCGAGGAGCGAGGAGTCCCCGACGTCGCTGGCGATGACCGACCATCGAGGAGCGTGGAGTCCCCGGCATAGGCGGTGATGTCCGAGCATCGAGGAGCGAGGAGTCCTCGGCGTCGTTGGCGATGACCGAGCACCGAGGAGCGAGGAGTCCCCAGCGTCGCTGGCGATGTCCGAGCACCGAGGAGCGAGGAGTCCCCAGCGTCGCTGGCGATGACCGAGCACCGAGGAGCGAGGAGTCCCGGGCGTCGCTGGTGATGTCCGAGCACCGAGGAGCGAGGAGTCCTCGGCATCACTGGCGATGACCGAGCACCGAGGAGTCCCCGACGTAGGCGGCGATGTTCGAGAACCGAGGAGTGAGGAGTCCTGGGCGTCGCTGGCGATGTTCGAGCACTGAGGAGCAAGGAGTCCCCGACGTCGCTGGCGATAATCGAGCACCGAGGAGTCCCTGGCGTAGGCAGTGATGTTCGAGCACCGAGGAGTCCTCGGCGTAGCTGGCGATGTTCGTGCGGTGAAGTGTGCCCACTTAGTCCTCGAGCATGAAGAATCCGAGCGCTGAGGAGTAACCGGCGTAGCTGGCGATGAAGCACGAGCGGCGAACAGTCCGATCAACTGGTCGGCGATGGAGTCCATGAACCGAGCGGTCTGACCAGTTGATTGGTGGGGAAGCCCGAGCACCAGGTGATTCGATCACCTGGACGATGATCCTGCAATGCAAACATGTAGAACGGGTAGTACATGATGTAAAAATAAATGAACTCTGGAGAAAAATCAGCAATGGTGATGAAACGGCGTATGCAGTTCGGCGATCAGTTGGTGTGAAAATATATTTATGTTTAATATAAACCGCTCGAACAGTTAGTATGTAGCTGAGTCTCCAGCCCTAGCTAGCCCATAGTCCATAACATCGAGCGCAGAGCCTGTGCACATGTAGGAGGAACAGGCGTGACCAAGGAGCCACTGCCGACCACCCATAACGCAGAGCGCGGAGCCCGTAGCACGTGTAGGGAGGAGCTGGAGACAGGGTCGTCTCTGGAGGCGTACGAGCATCAACAGGACTGTTCGAGGGTTCGAAAAATTGTTTGGAGAGCAAATATGGAGAAAACAGCTCAGAGAAACATTATGGCGATATACGGAGATTGGAGAATATTTAGAAAAATATTAAAGCATGACTCAGCTTTGGATGGAGCGTCTGATCGGTGGTGTATGGCGTTGTCTGGTCAGCGTTGACGGCGAGCACCTGGTGGGCGGTGAGTTGTTAGTGAAGACGACCTCGGAGGTGGTTCTAAGATCGGATCTGCTGTCGCGAGGGCTGGTGTAGCCAGCGATGAATCATCGTCGTGGAAAGGCATGGATCTCCACGATATTGATGATGAGAACGCACTGTTGATTTGAGGTCCATCTAGCTTGCCATGGATCAAGCGCACACCCCTACCTGGCATGCCAACTGTCGACAGAATATGCTCGGCAGTCCATCGAGGGGTATCCCGCGATGGTAGATTTGTCGGTGGGGGTGCACGTAATCAGGAACCGGATGGTGACACAAGGCGCAGAGACAACGATTTAGACAGGTTCGAGCTGTCTGATCGACGTAATACCCTACGTCCTGTGTCTTTGGTGTATTGTATTGAGATGTAGTAGATAGATCTTGATGGATCGCCTATGTATCTTGTCCGCTAGGGGACCCCTGCCTCTCCTTATATAGTCTGGAGGGACATGGTTACAAGTAAAGTAGCCTATTTGGTACTATACAATGTCTTGCAGTGCACGCTGAGCAGCGCCGTGCACATCTTGATCTTGTGGGCCGGGCCACCTCTGATGGTGCGGCCTATGTCTTGGGGGCCATACCCCCACAAGTAGGCAGCGCCGGTTAAAGAAATTGTATCGGCAGACCAAACCGTAAGTATCCTTGCCTTGGAGTTACTTTGTCGTCATTCCTTATCCTTTTTTGGCGATTGACGAGCTGATCTGATGCAGAGCAAGGCATACGGAGGATCCAACCCTACCCATCTAGATTGATGAGCGGTAGAAGGCTAGCCTCAGGGCAGAGGAGATGCTGGTGGACCCCATCCCGGAGTCCTTAGGTGCTCGGTAGCCTGTGGAGGAGTCAACCGCCCCTTCTACTGGACTTGGCATGATAAACGGTTGGCGTCAATGGCGGACAGGTCGGCAGCAGTGTTTGAGGCAATGGCGGGAACCGCTGATTCCTTAGGAGCATAGGTTGGAGTTGCCGGTGTCACGCCGGAGTCTTGAGCAAAGAAGCCTGTGGTGCCGGAGGAGCAGACGGTGCTCCCTAAGGCATTGAAGGGCATGGTCGGACATGCCATCTGGCCACTGAGCCCCTAGGTGGTGCCTCTAGCTACGGTGGAGTAGGACAAGGTGGAGGAGATTGAGCATGATGAACCTCGACCTCAAGCTATCCGAATCCTCTGAAAACACGATGATGAGGTGGTGGTTGTCGAGGAGGAGGACACCACCAGGGAGCTCAGGAGACTAGAGTCTGTCTTTACCGGGGTGATGAAGCAGATCAAGGTTAGTACTATGTCTGGAATGCTCCTCTTTGATGTTGGAGACCGAAGTTCTTCTTCATAATCTTGGCATTTTTGTAGGGGATAACTTGGACCGCCGAGCAGCGGCGCCAGCTAATAAAAAGGATGGAGCCCCTCGCTGAGGAGAATGATAAACTCAAGGAGGTGATGAACCTTATGGAGAGAAACATCTAGAGGGCCTAGTGCGAGCGAGACCTTGTGGAGTCCAACGCGTGGGACCTAGAATACCAGAAGGGTGTCCTATCCGAGCAGCTGGCGATAGTGTCCGAGCAGCTACGCGGCAAGTCTGAGAAACTGTCAAGTGCTTCCGAGCAGCTGGAGCAGAAGTCCGAGCAGCTCAGGAACATATCCGAGCAGAAAGCAGGTATGGCGTATCGACGAAAGTACTTTGTATAGTTAAATAGCCATATTTTTCTGATGATTGTTGTGCTTGTAGAGCAAGATGTGGAGCTTGGCCAGCTACGCTAGGCCGTCGAGCAACTCTGAGAGGAGAAGGCAAAGGAGTCAGGGTGAGCAGACAAACTAGCCGAGGAGCTGAATGGTGAGTACTTCTTGGTTGGAGTTATAGCTGGAGTAATATCTTGGCTCAATGGATTCTTGTGATGCCCGCAGATTATCATCGAAGGGTTAAGGCACAGTTCGATGTGCTAGAGCAGGATGCCCGGACCCAGAGGGACAAGTTCGATGCCATAATTGCTGGTGTCATGCCGGTGCTCAACTGTGTCGACCTAGAGGTGGCTCCTTAGCCCGACGATTGGCCACCGCATCCAGACACCGTCATTGAAAGGTGCAAGGCAGCGTGGAAGAACTTCAAGAGCTTCAACCATGATGCCATTATGACCGCCATTACTCACGCCCTTGCGATGGTTTGGTCCCACTATCCAGCCATTGACCTTCAGGCGATAGGGGTCGGGTTCGCCGAAGGGATGGGCGAGGCGGAGCACCAGCAGCTGGAGGATGAGGTGTAGGATGCGGCGAAGAAACTGGCCGATGACATCGACCTGTTTGGCGAGATGGATGGCGATGGCGAGGCTCAGTGATCTTCTTGGAGAATATTATCTGTAGCATCTGGAGAGGGCAGAAAACATTTATGTATGTGCATAAATGTTATAAAGTGCATGTTTATGCAGTTTGTTGGTATTTCAGTGTAGAATCATTGTAATGATAACCCTAATGCAATTATACGTGGTATAAGTAGCGTCTGAGCAGTTAGTTCATTACTGAACTCTTTGGCCTTAGCTAGCCCATAGTCCATAACGTCGAGTGCGGAGCCCGTGCACGTGTAGGAGGAACAGGCGTCACCAAGGAACCATAGCTGACCACCCATAACACAGAGCGCGGAGCCCGTAACACATGTAGGGAAAGATCGGAAACTGTGTCTTCTCCATAGAGCGCAGAGCGGAACATGTGCTGCTCGGCGGTTGGCGAAATAACGTGGAGATAAACATAGCATAAGTGGCATTCGAGTAGTTAGTTCTTTACCGAACTCTCGGCCTTGGCTAGCCCATAGTCATAACGTCGAGCGCAGAGCTCGTGCACATGTAAGAGGAATATGCGTGACCAAGGAACCACAACCGACCACCCATAACGCAGAGCGTGGAGCCCATAGCACGTGTAGGGAGACATCTGAGACTGGGTCTTCTCCATAGAGAATAGAACAGAACGTGTGCTGCTCGGTGGTTGGCGAAACATTTCGGAGATATGGAGAAATGTGGTCAGTGATTTGGAGAAACCTGTTCAACAAAATTCGTTGGTGATTTGGAGAAATGTGGTCGGCGATTTGGAGAAACTTGTTTGGCGAAATTCGTTGGCGATTTAGAGAAACATGGTCGGTGATTTGGAGAAATTTGTTCGGCGAAATACGTTGGAGATTTGGAGAAACGTGATCGGAGATTTGGAGAAACTTGTTCGGTGAAATACGTTGGAGATTTGGAGAAACACGGTCGGCAATTTGGAGAAACTTGTTCGGCAAAATACGTTGGAGATTTGGAGAAACACAGTGGAGCAGTTATGGCGATCCCATAATGGAGCTTGTTAAGGAGTAGCTTAGAGCTTCGGCGATCGTAAGTGGAGATTAAATCGTAATGGAGAAAATAATGGAGACAAATTATGGCGACCAAAACTTTATTCATCATGAAGTGGAGAATACATATCTAGAGCGTTTCAAGGATAGAAACGTATAAGGTGCTCGATATGCCATGAGTTGGGGACATCGATTCCATCTAAGTCACGTAGGCGATAAGACCCTGGTCGGGTAACCTCTTTGATGACATAAGGCCCTTCCCAGGGGGAGGAGAGCTTGTGCATCCCTTTAGTTTTTTGTTTTTTGTGGAAACGAGGTCGTCGATAGCAAATGAATGACTTTTGATGTTGCAATTGTAGTACCTCCACAAGCCTTCTAGATATTTTGCTGTGCGGACGCAGGTGATCAGGCGTTCTTCCTCAGCCCTATTGATGTCCTTTGTCCGAACAGCTGTGGCTTGCTCTTCATCATAATTTTTCACCCTAGGGGCTCGGAAGACAATGTCCGCTGGTAGTAAGGCTTCTGAGCCATAGACCAAGAAATATGGAGACACACCTATGCTATGACTAGCTTGAGTGCGCAGTCCCCAGACCACAGTTAGTAACTCTTTGAGCCATCTATCTGGATGCTTTTCTTCTTTCTGATATCGCCTCTTTTTTAGGGCATCAAGGATCATGCTGTTCGCCCGTTCGACCTGGCCATTGGCTCTAGGATGGGCAACAGAGACGTATTTGACGAAGATGCATCGGTCTTCGTAGAAGTCCCAAAAGTTATGGCTAGTAAATATAGTTCCGAGGTCGGTGATAATGTTGTTCGGGAGACCAAATCTATGGATGATATCTTCAAAGAGCTCAATTGCTTTCTTTGCAGTAACCGAGATGAGCGGTTTATACTCGATCCACTTGGAGAACTTGTAAATGGCGATGTATATGTATTGAAAACCACCTGGCGTTGGCTTGAAAGGCCCAATCATATCTAGTCCCCAGCATGTGAAGGGCCAGGAAGCTCTGCAGCTCTTGTGCCGGCACGTGTATTTGCTTGGCAAAAAATTGGCATCCTTCACATCGTCGGACGAGGTCTTCTACATCGGAGATGGCCGTGGGACAATAAAAACCAGCTCGGAAAGCTTTGCCGACCAGGTTTCTTGAGGCCGCGTGGTTGCCGCAGGAACTAGAGTGAATTTCAAGAAGTAGCTTCACTCCTTCTTCTTGGGTGATGCATTTCTGTAGTATCCCTTCCTTAGCACTTTTCCTCATCAAGTTGCTGTCCACCAGCACGTAATGCTTGCTTTGACAGATTTGGCATTCAGTTTCAGTCTTGTCAGCGGGTACTTCAGCGCTTGCGAGGTACTTGATGAACTGTTCCCTCCAATCGATAGCCGATGAAGGTACCGTAAGTACTAGCTGCTCGGCAGAGGGAACTTCCTGAATTTCCTTATCTTCTTTAATGGATGGCGCCAGAAGATCTTGAACAAAGACCCCTGGTGGAATCACAGCACGAGAGGAGCCTAACTTGGATAAGTGTTGGGCGAGCTAATTTTGATCGCGTACCACGTGGTGGTACTTGATACCGTAGAACTTCCCTTCAAGCTTCCTGATTTTGGCACAGTATGCATCCATCTTCTCACTGGAGCAGGACCAGTCTTTATTGAGTTGGTTGATGACCAGCGTGGAGTCCCCATATACCATGATGCGTTTGATGCCAAGCTCAATGTCTATACGGAGTCCATGGAGACATGCTTCATATTCGGCAACGTTGTTGGAGGCCGGAAAATGTATCTGGAGAACGTATTAGAGCTTATCCTTGGTTGGCGTGATGAACAGAATACCCACACCAGCATTGTTGATGTTGGGAGCGCCATCAAAGTACATCACCTAGTGCTCGGGGTAAGTAGCGGTGATGGGCTCTTGAATCTCGGTCCACTCAGCAACGAAATCGGCAAACACTTGAGACTTGATGGTAGGCCTGCTTCTGAATTTGATGGAGTAAGTGCCGAGCTCGACAACCCACTTGATGATATGGCCGTTGGCCTCTTTGTTGCAGAGAATGTCCCCCAAAGGGAACTCGGTGACCACGGTGATCTTGTAATACTCGAAGTAGTGGCGGAGCTTACACGACATAATTAGGATGGCGTATAATAGCTTTTGGACCTGAGGATAACGAGTCTTGGGATCGTTAAGAACCTCACTGATGAAGTATACCGGACGTTGCACCTTATAGGCATGCCCGACCTCCTCGCGTTCGACCACAATGGTTGTGCTGATGACGCGAGAAGTAGCGATGATGTAGATCAGGAGGATTTTGTCTGGCCATGGTGCCATCATGATCGGAGGCTTTGTTAGGAACAACTTGAGCTGCTCGAAAGCTGTGTCTGCCTCCTCCAACAAGGAAAAAAGCTCGAAGGCCTTGAGGAGTTTAAAGAAAGGTAGTCCCTTTTCGCCGAGGCACGATATGAAGCGGCTTAAAGCAGCTATGTAGCCTGTAAGCTTCTGTATATCCTTGACGCATGTTGACCGTTTCATGTTGGTGATGGCGGAGACCTTGTCGGGGTTGGGCTCGATGCCACATGAGCTGACGATGTAGCCCAGCAGTGTACCAGATGGAACTCCAAAGATGAACTTTGAAGGGTTTAGCTTCCATCGGTACCTTTTTAGGTTGGCAAAGTGTCGGTGTTTTGGACCGACAGGCCCTCAACCAACTAGTGAAAGTGTACTGCATGCCCCTAATCCCGGATGGTGATGCAAAGAGACACAAGGTTTATACTGGTTCAGGCAATAGGTGCCCTACGTCTAGTCTGAGAGAGCGATCTTGTATTCCTTGCACCGAGGTGCTCGTAGTAGGGGTTTACAAGCAGGGCGAGAGAGGGAGCTAATCCCAAGTCTCTGCGTAATGGTGTGAATTGCTTGAGATGTTGATCTCTTGCAATGAGGAAGAGTGTGCATTACAAAGCGTTGCGTTGTTCGTGCGTGTATGTGTGTTCATGAGTGACTGAGTCCTAATGCGTGAGTTCGTCTGTCTCATCAGTTCGTCCCTAGAAGCGGCCCCGGTCACTCCCTTTTATAGTCGAAGGGAGGCTCGGGGGCGGTACAAGGATTTGCTACGTGGCGTTTCGTGAGTGGAGGCGGCATGCCGAGCCCTGTAGCTTATCACTATGGCAGCATGGTCGGTGGAGCGGCCTTGTCCTCGATGCACTAGAGTGACGCGCTGGTCACGCTCGATCCTGTGCGGCGTGGGAGGTCCTGTGATGGCTTGGTGCAGGGCATGGCGCATACTATGGATGACATGCTAGTCGCTATATGTTGGCAATGTAGAGAGCCGAGGCCTAGTCGGTGCAGAGGCTAGACCATCGTGGGGGGCTCGACGGGTGCGAATCCCGAGGCTACCGAGACCCCGAAGCGGATAGCCGAGGCTCGGAGGGAGCAGTTGGTCTTCATACATCGATTCCGAGGCTACAGGGACCCGGACATGTCTCTCCACGCTATGCTATCCTCGGAGCAGGGGTTAGGTAGCACAGTGCAGCACGGGCGTCAGTTGTGGGCACAGTGCCGAGCACAGCGGCCGGTAACCCCTGCCCCGTCCTGTCCCGGGCAACATGGCATCGATGTGACTCATGTCCCATTGGCACTCCGCTGTATCGAGCCGTCGTTCGGCTGACGTCGCGTGAGTGGTTGGATGTATTGGTTGGACGTGACGTCCTATCAGAGAGGTCGGTCAAGGCGGAGGCGACGGGGTTGTTGCCGAGCTGGCCTCGAGCGAGTCAGAGAATTAGTACCTTGTCTGAGGCCTTGCGCGCGGGGTCTCGAGCGAGGCGGAGAATTGGTACCTCGTTCGAGGCCTTACGTGCGGGGTCTCGAGCGAGGCGGAGAATTGGTACCTCGTCCGAGGCCTTACGTGCGAGGTCACGAGCGAGGCGGAGAATCGGTACCTCGTCCGAGGCCTTACGTGCGGGGTCTCGAGCGAGGAGAAGAATTGGTACCTCGTCCGAGGCCTTACAATTTCATTTTGGGCCGAGCCCGCTTCGGGTGAGCCTAGATATTGTTTGAGGTGGGCCGGGCGGTCCAGCCGAGCCTCGGATAAGGTGGGGGTTTGCCGGTGGTTGTCTCTTAGCTTCGATTTTTATGAGGTCTAAGCGATTTTTCGGTTCTCGCTTAGGGGACCCCTTTTTATGGCACCCGACATGAAGGTTTCTTCGAGGTCGGCGATAAGATTGTCGGTGGTCTTGGACTTGACGACCACGTTGTCGATGTAAGCTTTGATGTTGCGGCCGATCTATTGATCAAGGCACATCTAGTTGGCCCTTTGATAGGTTGTCCCGGTATTCTTGAGTCCGAAGGACATGGTGGTGTAGCAGTACGCACGGAAAGGCATGATGAACGACGTCTTGATCTGGTCTTCTTCCTTGAGGGAGATCTGGTGATAGCCGGAGTAACAGTCGAGGAAGGAGAGCAGTTCACAGCCGACGGTGGAGTCTACAACCTCATCTATCCGAGGCAGACCGAAGGGGTCTTTAGGGCAGTGTTTGTTAAGATCAGTGTAATCAACACACATTCTCCATTCTTTATTCTTTTTTTTGAACGAGAATAGGGTTTGCTAACCGCTCAGGGTGATACACTTCTTTTATGAATCTGGCAGCTAGGAGCCATTTTATTTTTACCCTAATAGCCTCCTTCTTGTCTGGCGCGAATCAACAGAGTTTCTGCTTGATCGGTTTGGTGGTCGGCGTGACATTCAAGGAGTGCTCGATCTTCTCCCGTGGTTCCCCCGGCATGTCTATAGGTTTCCAAGCAAACACGTCGGCGTTGGCATGTAGGAAGGAGATGAGCATGTTTTCCTATTTGGGGTCAAGGTGAGCCCCAATCTTCATGGTCTTGGAGGGGTCGTCGAGGCTGAGGCCGACCTCCTTAGTTTCCTTGGACTTGGCGGAGGTGCAAGGAGGCTCCAATGATGGGATCTCCAGGTCATCGGCGGGCACCGTCTTGGCGACAGTGACCACACTGGCCATCTATATGGAGAGGTCGGTGGCCTCAGCGAGGGCGAGACTCTCTATCTCGCAGGCATAGGCGATGGAGAGGTTGGCCCATAGGGCTAGGACTCCTACAAGCGAAGGCATCTTCAGCACTAGATAAGCATAGTGCGGTACAACCATGAACTTGGCAAGAGCTGGTCGACCAAGTATGGCGTGATAGGCGGTGTTGAAGTCTGTGACATAGAAGTTGATATGCTCGACATGGTAGTTGCTTGCCGTGTCGAACTGTACTGGTAGGGTGATCTCTCCAAGTGGTTTGGATGCCCTGCCAGGTACCACACCCCAGAAGGAGGAGTCTGAGGGTGTGAGATCTGCTATCCTGAGGCCCAACTCCTTTAGGGCTCCGGTGAAGAGGAGATTCAGAGCGCTCCCACCATCGACATGCACTTTTCTGAAAAGCACTTTCTGGATGGTTGTGTCGAGGACGAGGGGGAAACGCCCTGTGTAGGGGGTGTCCACCCACTGGTCAGCCCTGCTGAAGATGATGGGGACCTCGGACCATGGGCGATAGCTGGGGTTAGCGATGGCGTCTTCTGTAGTGATGGCGAGCACCCACTAGGCGGCGAGATTCCATTCTCTTCTGCTCTTGGTGGAGGCGAGGCCCTGATGATGGTGGTGACCACCTTGTCATGATCCTAGAAGGCATTGCTATTGGCCCTAGGTGGTCGGCGGCCTCTGGCTCCATCATTGGTGTCGTCGTCTAGCTTTTTGTCTTGGAACTCCTTGGCAAAGCCGAGGCAGTCCTTCATCTTGTGCCTGGCGTTCTTGTGGAGAGGGCATGGGCCATCAAGGATCTTCTTGTACTGCTCGTCGTAGTTGCGCTTGGCGCAAGGTTCATTGATGGCAGTGATGATGTGGTCTGGCCGGCGGTAGTGATTTTGACTAGACTTGGATCCTTCTAGACGATCACGGCCGCTATCACGATGGTAACTGCGGTCGTCATTGCGGTGGTAGTGGTGGTGTCGATCGTCGAGGCGGTTGTCCTAGCGGCGTGTAGGACGATGAGTGCCTGCATCCTTGTTGAAGCGCACCTCGGCTTCCTCGGCGTTGGCATACTGGTTGGCGATCGTGATCATCTCGCTAATCCCTATGGGCGGCTTGCGGTTGAACTTGGAGCGAAGCTCGCAGTGATGGAGTCCTCGGATGAAGGCGCTGATGACCTCAGCTTCCGTGATGTTGGGAATAGAATTCCTCATCTCAGAAAAGCATCAGATGTAGCTATAGAGGAGCTCGGACGGCTTCTGGTTGATGCAGTTGAGGTCATGTTTGGTGCCCGGCCGAGTACACATAGCCATATAATTGTCGGTGAAGACTTTTTAAGCTCTTCCTAGGATCCGATGGAATCCGGGGCAAGGCTTGTGAACCAGTTCATGACGGTTGGCGCGAGCATGACGGGAAGATTGTTTGCCATGACACTGGTGGCTCCTCCGGCGGTGCGAACAGCAGTGGCGTAAGCCTGTAGCCACTGTGTCGGGTTCATCCATCCCTTGTTGGTCTCGACCCTAGTGATTTTAAAACCATGGGGCCACTGAAGTGTTCGGAGCACCCTCGTGAATGTTGGGGGCCCTTCGGGGTTGTCGGCGCCGTTGTCTGTAGCGTTGTCGGTGACGAGCGACTCGAGAGCTCAGTCCGGGTTTTCGTACTCTTGCTCGTATTCCTAGGGGCAGCGTACTTCTTCTTCATGGTGACCAAAACGACGTTCGTTGATACGTCGTTGTGCATCTCGAAGATTGTTGAGGTGCACTCGGATGTCTTGGTCGACCTCCTGGTCGGGTTGGCAGTGATGTTCAATGTGGTTGCCCCTAGCTCCGCCCTGGAGGGGTTGCCTATCATCACGGTGCTGGTCGGTGAAGCGACTTGGGCGGCGATCGGATCTTGTGGCGGTTGATCAGTGAATTGAGGTTGTGGAGTAAGAAGGTCTCTGATCCTCGTGGATCTCATTGACCTGGTAGTGCGCCGCTTTAAGCATTGCGGCGACCTTAGCGACCTCTGGTGTCTGCAGGAGCCGGGCGAGCTCGTTGGTGGCCACTGCCAGATTGGCGCTTGGAGTCTTGTAGATGTCGTGGCTGTCAACATGGACAAACTCATTGTCAAGGTTGCGCTGGAGTGGCCTTCCTTGTGAGTCAAGATGCTGCTCGGCCCTCGCAAGGGCAGCCTCATTTGCTCGGTGTTGCACACGGTTGACGTTTCGGTTCTCACAAACGGCGCGTTCCTCCTCGGTTTCGCCATTCCGAGGGGGCTGTCGACGCTGACATTGAAGATTGCGCCGCCACGGAATGGAGGGGGAAGAAGTAGTTCGGTGGTGGTTTTGGCGAGAGTCTCCGTAGAGCCCTGGGACTCGGAGTCTAGATTTTCCTCCAAGATGGTTTGGAGGGATGTTTTAGGGTGTCGGGCGATGTGCAACATGTTGACAGTCGGCGGAGGCTGGTCGGCGATCTGGTCGGTGAGAGGATGGATATCTCCAACCTGATCGGTGAATTTGCCCCTTAGGGCATCTTGGTAGGTGGCAGTGATGTTGGCGAACCCAAAGGGTAGGGCCGTAGCCCCTAGAGTTTCCCGAGCAACCTCCGACAGATCTGGATCGGAGGGTGGTCGGCGCTGAACTAGAGTGTCTAGAGCCAATTCGGTAATGGAGAGGCAATCAGCGAGCTTCTAACCAGCCTGATCGATGGATGCAATCAGATCATCGTTGTTGATCTGCCTCCTCTAGTAGTGAGGAAGCGGGCAATGAGTTGTCGATGAAGGCGACCTCGGAGGTGGTTCTGAGATCAGAACTGCAATCGTAGGTGCGGGGCTGATCGGCGCAGAATTGATCTGCACCGGCTCGAGGAGCTCTCCGACTCTGTCAGCGTTGATGATCCACATGATCGATCCGACCGTGAAGATCTAGCTGGGCTGCGGGAGGGACAAAGAGCCTGTAGAAAAAGCCATCTTGTTCGACAAGAAAATAGCACACACACCCCTACCCGGTGCGCCAACTGTCGATAGAATATCATCGACAGTCCTCCGAGGGGTATCCCACGAAGGTAGATTGATCGGTAGAAAGGCGTGTAATCAAGAATAAGAAGGCAACAGAGACACACGAGTTAGACAGGTTCAGGCCGTCAGTATGACATAATACCCTACTCCAGTGATCTGTTGGTTTGTATTAGCTATCGTATGATATTGCGTGAGTTTGGAGGGGGGTCCCTACCCACCTTATATAGTCTGGGGGTAGGGTTACAAGTCGGTTAGATCTGAGAGATAACCGGAAAGTAATAATAGATTATAGGAATCTTGGGATCATACGTATCCTAACAGATCTCGTAGTATCTTCAGGATATCTTTCTGGTGTGTTGCGGGCGACACCGAGCAGAGTCGTGCCCCGCAAGGCTTCGCCTTGTGGGCTGGGCCGCCCCTGTGGGCGTAGCCCATGTGGTCTACCGTGGGTATCCGGGGTCGTAACCCCCATAGTGGTTTGTACTCAATGTAGACAAGGGGGTAGCTTGCATCAATGCCCAGATAAATGATTTTGATGGGCCATTGCAGTTTTCACCAACCAAACGTAGATGTCATCCTAGTGTAAGGAGTAGAGTACACCTAATTGAGGGGAGCACAAATGAGGGAGCCAGCACAAATGAGGGAGGCACCACAAATGAGAGAGCTACCACAAATGATGATGAGGGGGTAGGAGATGATGATAAGGCATATTCTTTGATAGCAGCTATGACACTGATTTAGCTGCATCATCTGACTCTGATGATGATTGCTCTGACCTAGAGTTTGATCCTGATGGTCAAATAGTTGATGATGTTGATGAGTATGATGCTCCCATGTTTTCATATGATCCTGATGATCCATGCATTGATGTAAATGTGGTGTTCCTAGATGTGGATCAGTGTAAGTCTGCAGTTACACATCATGCTATCTTGCATGACCATGCTTTTAAGATTGTGAAAAAAGATCAAGAAAGATTTAGAGCTATATGCAAGAGAGCTTATAAGGGTTGTAAGTGGACTTTTTTTGCATCTACAAGCAAGAAGTACATTGAATGCAAGGTAATTTGGTCCTCTTTCCATCATGTTGTGTGTTGACTTGAGATGTAATTTGCTAACAAGATGTCGGATTGTCATTATTGTGTTGTAGGAGAAGACAAGTGGACCAAAGCACATGTGCGGTTCTTTCAACAAGTGTGGTCAGTCCATGGCCTCAAACAGATAGGTTTGTGATAGAGTTGTGGACTTATTGCGAGATGACCCTAAAATGGGTCCAAAGGAATTGCAAGATGAGTTAAAAAAGAAGTACTCGGTGGATGTTCCATATGATAGAGTTTATAGAGGAAAGATGAGAGCACTTGATATCATATATGGGAAGTGGGAAGATTGTTATGACTTGATTCCTACTTATCAAGCTGAGCTTCTGAGGTTAGTGCCTGGCAGTGTTGTTGAACTAGAGACTGAGGAGCACAATGGCCATGTATGTTTCATGAGATTCTTTGTTGCTCTAAAGCCATGTATTGATGGGGTTTTACAAGGATGCATACCATATATTGCCATGGATGCAACTCACTTGACAGGTAGGTCAAGAGGTTAGTTTGCTGCAGCTGTTGCAGTAGATGGTCACAATCGCTTGTTCCCAGTGGCATATGGGGTGATTGAGACCGAGTCTAAAGAAAGTTGGACTTGGTTTATCGAAAACTTGAAAAAAAGCAATTGGTACTCCTCCAGGTGTGTACATATGGCTACTATTTGCCTGTTTCCCTTCAAGTTTAAATTGTTGTTACCTAACATATGTCAATTATATGTCACATAGGTTTAGTCATCAGTACAGATGCGGGCAAGGGAATTGAAATTGCTGTTGAAGATGTCTATCCAGGAGTTGAGCATAGAGAGTGTATGAGGCACTTGTGGAAGAACATGAAGAAAAGTTACAGTGGCACTCTTTATGGGAAGAATATGTGGAAATGCATGACAAGATAAGACAAATGATCATCGAGAAATTTGTCTTGAGATCAAAGAATGCTAGATAGATGACTGGAAAAATAATCCTAGATATCATCAAAGATCTGAATGCTAAATCCAAGGCCATTAAGGACCATGATGTCTTAATTTGTGGGCCTGGAAAAGCAGAAGTGACAGTCAATAGATTTAGGCATGCAGTTAACATGGAATTGAAGACATGTACTTGTAGGGCTTGGCAAGTGACTGGAAAGCCTTGCAGCCTGCTCTAGCTTTCATTGCAAAGCTTACTAGAGTGGTACAAATGGATGACTTTGTCCATGAATACTTCTCTATTGAAAGGTTGAGAAAGGCATATGCAGGTACTTTCATTCTAATGACATACAAAGACCTGTGGCCACGTATTGACTTAGGCTACAAAATCTATAAGCCTAAATTGAGAAGGAAACCTGAGAGACCTAAAAAGTCTAGGTTCAAGGCATATGATGAGGTTAGCAGTAGTAAGAAAAGAAGATTATGTTATGAGTGCAATGAACCAGGGCATCTAGCCAAGACTTGCCAAGGAGGTCTCACTAGTCAAAAGAGAAGGTTCAATTCTTGACAACATGGATCACAAGAGGACAACACCAACCCAAAGTAAGTCATGGTGTACTACTTATTTCTCGATCTATAGCCATTGCTAATTTTCAGATCATGTTTCTTCTCTTTTTAGTGCAAATGAAACTATGAGGGGGAGGACGAGAGGAAGAGGTAGGGGAAGAGGAAGGGGAAGAGAGTCAGGAGAGGACAACAATGACCCAATGTAAGTCATGGTTGTATTGGTGCTCACTTGTACTTATAGCATGATATGATAATAGCTAATTTTGAAATCATGTTTCTTCTCTTTTAGTGCAAGTTCTACTGGGAGGGGTAGGATGAGAGGAAGGGGAAGGGGAAGAGGAAGAGAATCAAGAGAGGGCAGTAATGACCCATTGTAAGTTATGGTTGTATTAGTCTACTTATTTGTTGTTGTAATCATTACAAACCAACCAACGCTCTTCAGTCCAAGTTCTATGAACAGATGTACATGAAGGGGACAAGGAGGGCAGCGAACAAGAGGAACAACAGGAAGGCTAGCTAGTTTGTTAGGTCTCTAGGTGGTCCTTGAATGAGATGCTTGTGGCTTTTGTGCACATGTTCATATGGTGCAGACTTGTTGCTTTTGTGGACATATTGCCATGGTGCAGACTTGTTGCTTTTATGGACATGGTGACATGGTGCAGACTTGTAGCTTTTGTAGAAATGTTCACATGGTGTATGGGAGACTTCGAAATATGATATGGACATGTTTCTCCATGATTGTTGTCATGTGTTTTATATGTGCTTCATATTGTTGTCATTATGTTATCAAAATATTGCCAAGGTGCTACCAAAAATTTGAATATTTTTTCAACATCAAATCTGAATTGAAATAATTGTAAGTTGTGCCAAATATATTTGAGCAAATATGAATGTCTAATTTCCAAATTAGGGGTAAAATCACAAATAGGCTTAAAAACAGGGGCAAAATCAGAAGGGCATTTCTGTCTTTTTGTACAAAATTTAACACCGTTAAGGGAGGTTGACGGAATAGGTGCAAAGTGCTGCTTCGTTTTGAAATCATAGGGGTAAATTCACAAAGTAAAAAAGACAAGGGTAAAATCACAATTTCAAAACAAAACATGAGTAAAAACGTAGGAGCCCCTAAGAAATTTGTGTTCGATTTGGTTTGATCCGGTCATCCTTGCTGGTGGAAACCGAATCGATGAGATGAGTTAGCAAAAGTAGTTAGAGAAAACCTGAAATTTTACCTTTTTTATTAATAGGTATATATTCGAATTTGAATTAGGATTCCTATTCTTATTTTTATTCAGACTCAGAGAGATCTATTTGTCCTAACTATGTAGGTCATATAAATTTAGACGGAATAAACTCTCGACCACCGGTAGCTAGGAGGAGATGGTCGAAAAAATTAGATGGACAAAAAAAGATGGTAAAATTTTTTACATCTTTATTATTAGGTAATAGATTCGGCCTCAAGCGTCAAGAATCTCGATTGTGGACGTCCTTTCCTTTAGAGATGGTTGGCCGCGTCCTTATCCACGCAGCTTTGCACCGCCATGGCGCACGAGATAGGTCCCGTTCGCTGGTCTGAAACTTAGCTGAAACTGGCTGAAAAACACTGTTCCAATTAAATTGTTGTAAAAGAAAAATACTATTTTGATTAAAAAAAATCGAACAAGTCGAATATAGGTAAGCCGGTTCATATTTGCGCTGGCCATGCGGACGGGGACGGCGACGACGACTCCGGCGGCCTGCTGCCCGTCGTAGCCGTGGGCGCGAGCGGGTCGTGGAGACAGACGCCTGCTGCGCGAGCGTGGCTCTCGCGCAACTGCCGTGTGGACAGCCGCGGGACCCACGCGCGGGTGGGGCCGCGGGGGCATGTCGCACACCTGCCCCGTCCACCTCAGCGCCTCAGCCAGCCAAACCGTTTCCCAATCTGGAAATTTACCACGAGACCGGGCGTGCGCGTGCCACAAACATACGAGTAGTACATCCCCCCTTGGTGATTGGTGAATGACCCCCCGTCCGCCCGCCGTCACCGACCGCCGGGCCCCATCCCGACCTCCCCGTCCCCAACTCCCTGGCGCAGCAGCCTCCAGTAACCGCTCGCTCCCCTGCTCCTACCTTCGTTCCCCTGCTCCTCCTAGCGCGCGTGAAGAGAAGGGAGGTCGGCAGCCGGCTACACTGGCGGCTCGGGTTGGAGCAGGCGGGAAGGCGATGGCGCGTCGTCGCGGCCGCGTGGAGATGCGGCGGATCGAGGACCGGGTGAGCCGGCAGGTGCGCTTCTCCAAGCGCCGCTCGGGACTCTTCAAGAAGGCCTTCGAGCTCTCCCTCCTCTGCGACGCCGAGGTCGCGCTCCTCGTCTTCTCCCCCGCCGGCAAGCTCTACGAGTACGCCTCTGCCAGGTGATTAATTTCAATTCCCCCTCGCTCCCCTTATTGTTGCTCGCTCATCCGATTAGTAAAGCTACTATAAGCAAGGGCGGCCGGGACTATGGATCGACTGGAGGCCTGGAGCAGTTCGTCGGCCTCGATCCCGTTGTCCCGCGGCGAGCCGCCGCCTCGCCATCCAGACTGTCCCCCGAGTGGCACCACCTTGCATCATGTGAGCATGACCCCTGTCCCTCTGCGTTCGTCCACCTGTTCCGGATCTTGCCTTAGACCTGCTACAGCTCCGGCCGGGTGTGCTGTGCTCTGCTCTGCCTTAGGCCAACAGAAGCGCGCCCCTGTCTCCTCTCACCATGCGCACGTGCTTTGCGTGCGGTGCGGATGGAACTGGGCTCGCTTCGCTTGAGACTTCCAGAGCGCGCCCGTGAGCAAATTGTGTCATATATACTACTTCCAATATTTTAAGTAAAGTATCTCTTTTCTATTGAAAGCATTTTATTTAAGATATTAGTACTAGCACAGCACAATGTTCTAACTTGTATGAGCGCGGATTATGAGTCTGAATCATATATGAGATACAGAGGGCGAAACCCAATATGTATTAGAATCGAATTCTATATCTACAGGCTTTGGAATCTATTTGATTTAGTTGAATGAGTCTGGACTAGTCTTATCCAACAAATATAGCTAACTCGTTAGAGCAGGGCCCCTACTTATGTCCTTAACATCAAATTCGAGGGCTAGAGCCGCTCCAACAGAGCCCTTACTAGGTTCTACAAATGAGAGGCCCCTCAAATTTCCCCTCGGTCTTCATTCCTAGGTATCCTACTTCAGACCCTCAAATGGCGGTTTCGGTCGTTTCCCTTCCCGTGTGCTAGTGGAATAGTGCCTGCCCATCCACCGATAAGGCCTCCCTTTGCAGTGCGGGTAGGCGTGTCTCCCTTCCCCTAGTGGCACGAATCTCCAAAGGTTGGCTCCCTCCATGGCAACCTCTCTCACCGGCAACACCCTTCCTCGGGCGCGACTCCCTGCGTGGCTCCCTCAGCAAGGCCCGCCCCTTGACTTTTCTCTCGGCGAGCCCCTTCCCATCTCGAATCCTCTCCCCTAGTGAGCCTCCTCCTAGCCCTGACTTCTCTCCCTTGCAAGCCCCTTTCGGGCCTTCCACCTGACCCGACTCATGTCAACGGTGAGCCATTCCACCCGCCTTCCCCTCGCCGTGGCGTGCTCCTCCCGTTTCAGGCTCTCTCGGGTCCTCTATAGTTCAATCGGTTAGAACTATGGTGGATGATGAGTGGGTCCCATATAGTAATGTCTACTGAAATGGATTTAAAGATCCTGACTTGAGAGCTTCTATTGAAGTAGATGTAAAAACATGTCTCTAAAAATAAAGGGACCTCGCGAGTAGAGGCCCTAATTTGAGGGCTTCTGTTGTAGATGTTCTTATCATTGGCATACCTAATCCTTGACGGCGCAACAAGTTGTACAAAACCTATTACATCGCATGGGTATGTTTGCCAATAAAATATTAAAGTTATTAGTAGGGACATGAATAATAGTTGTCCTCTTCCACAAGTTGCATGACAAATTTGCCTCTATTGGAAAGTTCTATTATGCAACAATAGAACTTTCATTTCTTTCTTTAGAGCACCATAAGGCTAATTATAGTACTACATAATATTGTATCATACAAAATGTATTTTTTCATCTTTTAAAAAGATGTATTAGGAATGGAGAAAGTTCTTTCAGGTATATATTTGCACAATCAATTTCTAGTACGATACATAAATAAACATACTCCCACCTTCAAGGTATATTTTGACAGTTAATTTCTTGTACAAAATATAAATAAATGTACTCCATTTGTCCTAAAATATAAGATATTGGGTATTAAAGTGTCGCAAAAGATTTTAGTGTATTAACTCATCAAGCCATTAGGTCTTGTTTGGGTACCCCAGCAATTAGTAATAATCATATTATATAATCAAATTTTGATCCAAATAAGATTGATTATATAGTAGATTATTATAATCAAAATTCTTGATTGCCATAATCCCATAATTCAGGTTATAGGGGTTGAAAATCCAACTTATCTCCAACCGATTGTCCAACTTGTCAAACTATAAAGGATAAGATAGGAATTTCTCGCATTTACCGGCCACAATCAATCATCATAATCCATAGTCCCCAAAACTCTGATTATTATAATCCATAACCGTGACTATAATAATCCTATACATAATCTAGATTATAATGATCTAGCTATGATCCAAATAGACCCTTAATTTTACATATGTACTTACTATTAATGTCTATTGTCTATCCACCCACCAAACTTGAAAAAGGGTAAGCATATTATGTCTCCACGGTTAATGGAGGGTTACATGGCATCATCAGCTGAAAGACCGGGATTATGTTTTTCAACCAAGAAAAACTCAGGAGGTGTAGGACTTCATGACAATGCTTCAATGAGGAACATGACGCAAAAAAACATCACCATTGCTGGATTGATAGAGAATCCAAGCAAGACATTCACCCAGGAAACACTGCCCAGCCCAACCCCCAAATCATGTGGCCCTACCATTGCGCACCAAACAAGCCCTCGCCATGCGAGTCTAGCCAATGAAGCAATGTACGTAGCATGCCACCGTTAGTGGGAAGATGTTGCTACACCGACTAAGCCACAGGCGTGCGTGACCTTACAACATGACACTAGTTTCCACCAGCCTCTACTACCAGACCAAATAGGTTAACATGCAAGGCGACACCAATCTTCTACACAAGGCAGCAGCCGCCTCCACTACCGCCGCCGCACCAAACCAAACAAAGAGCTTGCAACCACCACTGTTGAAAATCCAAGGCAGCCAGCCATGAAGATCTGCCTTCAACTGGTTCTGCAAAAACAAGTCACAGACATGTGCAACCATCCGACGCTAGTCCACATGGACTGTAGCCAACCAAGTCATCGCCAAGTCCTTGTAGATCTCCAAACAAGAGATCAATAGCCATGTTGTTCACTTATCGAAGAAGTTGTCATGTCCGCTGCACCACAGCACCCACCCACGCATGCGCAACCACCCACGCTACCCCCACACGGGCCGCACCAACGCTAGTGACCTAGCAGCCACACCGCCCCTAAGAACCAGCCTAAAGTCGTCGAGTGGTGACCAGACCTAACCACCCCTCCTCCAGCCAACCTTCCGCTGCTTCACCATAGAGAAGGTGGACTAGCCGATGTCATGCTTACCAGTGGAGGACCATAGAGGTCGCCTCCCTGGTGCCGACCTCTGGCAGTGGGCCGATGGCGCCACCCCGCAGCACGGTGATGAAGGCGGCCTCGAAAAGGTGCCAGCCACCACGTCGTGGACTGGGTTGATGGCTTGCCCCCTTCCTCGCTGCCTGCCTCGTATAACAACTACTAGAGCCATGCGTCATTGTCCAACGAAGGCATCCCAACCAGCACCGAGCTTGCAAAGATCTGTTCATAGGAATGCTGGATTCGGTCACCACGTTGTCAGAACTTGCTACCAGGCCGCTAGATTTGTCACTAGACAGGGTTAGCAAGAGTCCTTGAATGTTATTCTTATCTCTCCTATTCGGTATGCTATAATCAAAAGGATTTATGTTATGTTTTATGTTATCGTATATGATCTCAAACCAGGAAACTATATAGTGTTTTTATTCTACATGCCATAGTAGTGCTCGCAATAATTGTAGTGGGTCTAAATTCCATAGCTACAAAGGTAGCATTAAAAAATTAGCATATTAGAACTTGACAAGTCGCTATAGTGACTATATTTTTAAATTTTTGTTCATCTAACTCTTTTTATTTGAAAGTTATACTTTAAGGTTTAAATTTTAGTTGGGTAGGCTATTTGTTATGGTGGGAGATACATATGTTTTGTGTAGCTTTATGGTTTTAAATATCACTAAACTTAGCTCCTGCTATATTGCCGGTTACGTGCTACCATACACTTGACAACAATTTGCTACTAACCCTCACCTATTATTTACTACCATGTCTCAAAACATTGTTAATTATTATATATTTATGATTCACAATTATATAAATTTATGATATCTGATTATATGCCTAATTTAATTGTGATTTATATGTATTTTTTATCTGTTATATTGGGTTGAAAAACAACCATAGACATTCTACTTGCACGGCGTCCCACCAGAAAGGATCAAGATGTTCAAGAGGGGGGGGGTGAATTGGGCTAATTCTAAATTTCTTAGTAATAATTAAATCCTATTGTTAGCTCAATTAACCCCTTGTGCCTAGAAAGTGTTTCTAATGTTCTATCGCACAAAAAGTCTTGTAACCTAAGTTCCAATTCTACTCTAGCATGGCAATTCTATGAATGTAAAGACAAGTATTGAATTGCTCAAAGTAAATGCTCAAAGTAAATAGAGAAGGAGGAAACGCGGCGATGTTTTGTACGAGGTATCGAAGAGTCACCGCTCCCCACTAGTCCTCGTTGGAGCACCCACGCAAGGGTGTAGCTCCCCCTTGATCCGCGCAAGGATCAAGTGCACTCTACGGGTTGATTCTTCGACACTCCGTCGTGGTGAATCACCCACAACCGCTCACAACTTGAGTTGGGTCATCCACAAGCTCCGCCGGATAATCACCAAGCTCTCAATCACCACCAAGCCGTCTAGGTGATGGCGATCACCAAGAGTAACAAGCACGAACTCTCACTTGACCACAACAAGCCTAATGAGAAGGGTGGATGCACACTTTGCTACTCTTGATCTCACTAATGAGGGCTCTCTTTGGGATTCTCAAATCTCAATCACCTCACTAGGACCTTGCTCTTCTTGGCACTCTCAAACGTGTTTCTTATCTGTTGAAATGAGCAAAAATACCCCCACACACGAATGGAGGAAGTATTTATAACATGGGCTGAAAAACGAACCGTTATGTGCCTCTGCGGGGTGACCGAACGCTCCGGTCATGTTGACCGGACGCGCCGGTCAGTTCACCCTGAACTCCAGTTCTTAATGTGTGACCGGACGCGTCCGGTCATGATTTTCCCTCTCTGGAACCTTACTGGAGTCGACCAGACGATGGCCCTCAGCGTCTGGTCACGTCACCTCTCAACATCCGGTCACTTCTAGATGACTTCACCTTGATCAAATGAACTGACTAGACTCTGCGCCAGCATCCGGTCAGTATTTGACCCTCCATTCACTTCCAACTTTTGAACGCACGTGAATGAAGTTTGCTCCAATGGATCTAAGGGCTTTTTAGGAGCTACCTAGTGCTAGGTTTAGCAAGTGTGCACCACACCTAACCCACTAGACTCACCTAGGTCAAGCTACCCATCCACACCCCCTTAATAGTATGGCCAAAGGAAAAACAAAGTCTTAAACTACTCTAAGTGTCTCTTCAACATCAAACGACACTTAGAACTAGTCCATCCTTAACCTTGTCGTCCATCCTTTGAAAACCAAAACGATTTCCATCGTAGGGGCATGACCACTATGATAGCCCAACCGATCTCCATTACCATGACCTAACTTAATTGCCTCTGCAAAATACATGTTAGTTATAGTAATCATGTATTGTCATTAATAACCGAAAACCCAACTAGGGGTCTAGATGCTTTCAATCTCCCCCTTTTTGGTGATTGATGACAATACCACCTCTAGTATGTGAAAGAGTTGAGGTTTTTAACATGCTTGGTTCATATAAGCTTTTGACAATAAGAACAAAAGAGTTAGGTAAGCTTATATGATCCAAGCCAACATGATGTACTCAAAAGATATGAAATAAGCATGAGTACAAGTAATAAAGCTCATTTGCATCGGAGTAAAACGTAGAAGCAAAGCAAATGAACATAGCACAAGTGATATGACATATAAATAATTCAAAGTAGAGAGCACATATGTCATATATCATGATTACGCAGATATCACTATCACATAAATATAGTTTGATGCATAAGAGTAAACACACGAATGCATAATAGTGTATCACACATAAAAACCAAATATAATAGATAGTCTAATAGATAAACTAAGCTCTCCCTAGATATGTCGCTCCCCTAAGACTAACATACTCGATCCCTCTCTCCCTTTGGCGTCAAACACCAAAACCTAAGGGTCGGTCAGCGGGGCTGCAGCGGACGAGTCGAGCGCTGAGGTACAGTGGAGCAAGCTGGAACTGAGTGCCATCATCATCTAACCCTAAGCTCTGAGCTATTTGACCCTCTGTAGCTAGAAGCGACGCTGAAGCAGTCTGGGTCAGATCAACCACTAAGTTGCTGTAGACTGTGTAGGTATGACTGGAGTAGTAGGGCTCTGATGATGCCACTAAGGAAGGGAGCGTCTCTATAGTCCCAGTAATAGGTGCAACTATAGAAGGACCTTAGAACATGCAAATATGGTGGAGTAGGCTGCCCTATCAACTCACTGAAAGTCACTCCATGACTCCTAGAGACTGAGGTATCAGGCACTAGTAGCGAGGAAGTCTGAGCCGGTGTAAAGCCCATCTGGAGAGGTGTGAACTACGGGGCTAACACTGGCGAAGCAAACCACTAGGGACACCTGCTCTGTAGGTGAAGCAAACTGTGCTGGTGGCTGTCCCTGACTCTGAAGCCCACTAGACTGTAAAGCTAGGAGTCATAGAAGTGGTGGCAGGCTGACCAAGCTAGGGGTGAAGGCTGTGGCAGTGGAACCCCAATCGCTGTCACTACATGCTGCATAAATCCAAGAAGCTGCTGCTGCATGAGGAGCTGCTGCTGATGCATGGCCTACTACTGCTGCTGTACAGCCTGCTGCTGCCGTTGAAACTCATCCTACCGAGTCTAAAACTATGCAAAAGTGGTGGGAGTCTCCTGAGCCTGGCGAACCTGATCCTGCCTCATCCGCTCAAGTATGGCAAGTAGAGCGGGGTCTATCTGCGGTGCAGGTGGAGCTGAACTGGAGCTACCGACCTCATGATTATGTCGTCGAGGAGGCATATGAGGGATCTCACGATAGTCCTCATCTAAGCTGTCACTAGGGTCGCTCTCGACCATCCCCTCCTACTGAGCATCAAGTTGCTCCTCCTCTATAGCTGCTATACCTCTGATAGTCTCATCCTGCTGAGATGCAGTCTCTAGCACCTCTGGTCATTGGCTCAGCTGGCTAGGTGTCCTCACTGCACTATGTTGAATTATCTGAGTCATGTTGTATGCAAGGAACTCTATAGTGGCACTACTATACTCTACCAGCATCTCTAGTGGCCTCATAGTAACTGCCCTGTGGATCAAGAATGTAATCTAGTGAGCATACGACAGCTGCCTGTGACCCCTAAACCTCTCTGCAACAGTATCCTTCATCTCTGATAGAAGGAGATCCCAAATATCAAACATTGTTTGCTGCATCAGACAATTCAGTAACCACAACTATATGCGAGTCAAGCCCTCATGATATCCCATCCTCAGAAGTAGTGTTCTCCTCATAATGGCATCAAGCACTCTAGTGTGTGGGAGTGATGAGTAACCAACAAGAAAACCAATATCACAACGTCTTTGAAAACTTCCCAAGGTGTTGCCACTTCTTGTAGATGTAGTATTTGAAACCAAACACCCTAAGAAGGAGACAGTCCGGCTTCTTCACATTGAGCAACTCATAAGGTGTCTTAGCCTAGGAACTTTTGAAGGAATAGGCGGTTGGATGCATAGCATGCTGGTGTTGATAGCTTCCGCCCATAGAGCTTCAGGGGGTGTTGTACTCATCTAGCATTGTTCTTGCAAGAGTGATCAATGTCTGGTTCTTTCTCTCAACTACACCATTTTGTTGAGGAGTATATGTTGCGGAGACCTCATGCTTGATCCCAACTTCATCACAATAGGCTTCTATGTTTGTGTTGTCAAATTCCTTCCTATTGTCACTTGCTAATCTTCTTGAGCTTAACTTCAAATTCATTTTGTGCTCTCTTGGCAAACTTCTTGAAGCAAAATACAACTTCGGATTTGTCATGAAGGAAGAATACCCATGTATATCTTGAGTAGTCATCAACAATCACAAGACAATAAAGATTTCCTCCCAAACTCTTATATGTTGTTGGTCCAAATAAATCCATGTGAAGGAGTTCTAGCACTCTTGTGGTTGACATGAAAGCTTTGGTTGGATGAGTATTTGCAACTTGCTTGCCGGCTTGACATGCACTACAAAGCTTGTCCTTCTCAAACTTCACATCCTTCAACCCTCTCACCAAATCATTCTTCATTAGCTTCTTGAGTGAGCTCATCCCAACATAAGCAAGTCTTCTATGCCATAGCCACCCAAGTGTTGTTTTGGTGAATAGGCAAGTCTTCAAATTTGCATCTTCGGAGGTGAAATCCACTAGATATAGGTTGTTGTATCTAAATCCTTTGAATATCACTTGATCATCATCCTTCTTAGATACAACAACTTCCTTCTCGATGAACAAGCATTAGAAGCCAAGATCACACAATTGTCCAACGGATAGCAAGTTGAAGCTCAATGAAGCAACATATAGCACATTTAAGATAGAATGATCATTTGATATTGCCACTTTGCCCAATCCTTTAACCTTGCCCTTTGAATTATCTCCAAATGTGATTCTTTCTTGTCCATCTATTTCTTCATCTAGTGAGGTGAACATACGAGGATCACCGGTCATATGTTGTGTGCAACCACTATCAATAACCCAATGATTTCCACCGGTCTTGTAGTTCACCTACACACAAGAGATCAAGCTTTAGGAACCCAAACTTGTTGAGGGCCCTTTACCTTCTCAACAAGTGACTTTGCAACCCAAATTTTCTTAGGCCTATTCTTGTTGGGAGGTCCTAAGAACATGACTTTCATTTTCCCACTAGAATCCTTTCTAAGCATGTAGTGAGCATTGAAGGCAAAAGGTCTAGCATGCTTGGGCAAGGGTTGTGGTGGTGGAGTTTGGCACTCATGGGCAAAGTGACCTTCTTATCCACACTCAAAACATCTCTTTGGCTTTGGCTTTGACTTATGTTGTTGTTGAGCTTGAACCTTCTTCTCTTGGTTTGCCAAATACCCAATGCCACTTCTATCCATCTTCATGACAGTGTTCATAAGTAGCTCACTTTGTAGATACTTGCCTCTTATGAACTTGCTCAATCCAATCTTGAGATGCTCTTTCCCCAATTTGAGCTTCTTGTTTTCTTCCTTGAGAGCATCATTGTTTTTCTCTTCCTTGAGCTTCTTGTTCTCTTCTTTGAGCTTCTTATTTTCAAGGATCAAGTCACCATCATGATCAAGAGTTTCTTGCACAATAGTGTTGTGGCTTTTGATCTCTTCAAGATCTTTCTTGAGCTTTTCATTGTCATTCTTGAGCTTGACAAACTCATCATAATCATCGGCCTCAACCACTTGCTTGCCCTTGCTACTAGAACTTTGCTCAATGCTCTCAATGATCAAATCATCACATGATGTAGCTATATCAATCTTAACAACATCGTTAGTAGCAACATGTGGCTCATTGGATAAGAATTCTTGATCAATAACAAGATTATCATGATTGATCTTTAGAGTTGTATATTCTTTTTTTAGCTTGTTATGGCTAGTGATGAGCTCATTGTGTATCCTCTCAAGTTTATCAGTGTTTATCTCTAAGCTCTTTCTTAGAAGATTTGAGCTCCTTGAGTTTGGATGATATAGCATCATTTGCTTCACTAAGCTCAATACTAGCCTTTTTCGTCCATATCACATTTTGCTAAAAGTGAATCATTCTTAGCTTCTAGCTATTCATTCTTAGCTCTAGTCTTTATAATGATCTTAGTGTATTATTTTAGCAATCTAGCAAGATCATAATAAGAAGGTGATTCATATTCATCATCATCACTATCGCTATCATCATTACTAGCATGTTCATCACCACTACTATCATCATCATTTGATACCTTGCGTTCACCCTTGGCCATAAGGCATAGGTGTGTAGAGGATGATGGCGGTGGTGGCGGTGAAGATGGTGAAGAGTCAATAACAATTGCGGCCACCTTCTCATTGTCACTATCATCATCGGATGAGCCACTAGAAGAATCAATGTTCGTGAGCCAATCACCGATGATGTATGCCTTTCCACTCTTCTTCTTCTTGTGGAAGTCTTTCTTCTTGCCATCTCTCTTCTTGTATGGCTTGTTTTTCTTCTCATCTTCTTCTTCATTACTTGAGTCATCTTTCTTGCCCTTGTACTTGTTCTTAAACTTGTCTTTCTTGGGCTTGGTGCATTGGTGTGCTAGATGACCAAGTTCTCCACAATTGTAGCAATCCATCTCGGAGATTGGCTTTCTTCTAGAGCTAGTGAAGAACTTCTTCTTCTTGCCATCGAACTTGATGCCACTCTTGTTGAGCTTCTTTAGCATCTTGGCGGTTTTTCTCACCATGAGAGCAAAACTTGCATCATCAACTTCATCATCACTTGAGCTCTTATACTCAAGTCTTGCTTTGCCCTTCTCTTGGCTAGCTTTGAATGCTAGGTCCTTTTCTTTCTTCTTTGTAGAGGATGAGCCATCTTGAGGTGTGATGTGCATGTACATCTCATGAGCATTGATCTTTCCCTAAGATTTGTGTCGGTGTAGCGGTGGAAAGATCACCTTGATGAAGCACGGTCACAATATGCCCATATTTGTCAATGGGGAGGATACTCAAGATCTTTCTTACAACATCGGATGGTTGCATTTGAGTGAGTCCAAGCCCATTGACTTCCTCTACAAGAACATTCAAGCGTGAATACATTTCATTAGCACATTCTTTAGGAAGCATCTCAAAAGAGTTAAGCTTTTTCATGACAAGATGATAGCGTTCCTCACGCTCACTCTTTGTTCCCTCATGGAGTGCACAAACATTCCGACCATAGTGCATGGGCGTCTTTGTGGTTCCTCACCCGGTTAAATACATCTTTGCAAAGGCCTCTAAAGATGGTGTTTCGAGCCTTTGCATTCCATTTCTCATAATTCCCCTCATCGCCTTGTAAGTTAGTAGCATCCTAAGGTTTTGGGAAGCCTTGTGAGGCGGCTCTAAGTATTCCAACATCTAGAGCTTCTAAGCATGCCTCCATGCGAATTTTCCAATATGGAAAATCATCCCCCTCAAAGATAGGAGGAGGTCTATCCCCGTGAGACATCTTTCTCTAGGCGATTAAGTCTAAATACGTGAGCATGAGGCTCTGATACCAATTGAAAGGATCAAGATGCCCAAGAGGGGGGGGGGGTGAATTGGGCTAATTCTAAATTTCTTTGCAATAATTAAATCCTATTGTTAGCTCAATTAACCCCTTGTGCCTAAAAGTGTTTCTAATTTTCCATCACACAAAAAGTCTTGGCATGACAATTCTATGAATGTAAAGACAAGTATTGAATTGCTCAAAGTAAATGCTCAAAGTAAATAGAGAAGGAGGAACGCGGTGATATTTTGCCGAGGTATCGGAGAGTCGCCACTCCCCACTAGTCCTCGTTGGAGCATCCACGCAAGGGTGTAGTTCCCCCTTGATCCACGCAAGGATCAAGTGCTCTCTCTGGGTTGATTCTTCGACACTCTGTCGCGGTGAATCACCCACAACCGCTCACAACTTGAGTTGGGTCATCCACAAGCTCTACCGGATGATCACCAAGCTCCCAATCACCACCAAGCTGTATAGGTGATGGCGATCACCAAGAGTAACAAGCACGAACTCTCACTTGACCACAACAAGCCTAATGAGAAGGGTGGATGCACACTTTGCTACTCTTGATCTCACTAATGAGGGCTCTCTTTGGGATTCTCAAATCTCAATCACCTCACTAGGACCTTGCTCTTCTTGGCACTCTCAAAGGTGTTTCTCAGTTGTTGAAATGAGCAAAAGTACCCCCACACACGAATGGAGGAAGTATTTATAACATGGGCTGAAAAACGAACCGTTATGTGCCTCTGCGGGTGACCGGACGCTCCGGTCATGTTGATCGGACGCGCCGGTCAGTTCAACCCGAACTCCAGTGCTTAAAGTGTGACCGGACGCGTCCGGTCATGATTTTCCCTCTCTGGAACCTTACTGGAGTCGACCGGTCACTTCACCTCTCAGCGTCCGGTCACTTCCAGACGACTTCACCTTGATCAAATGAACTGACCGGACTTTGCGCCAGCGTCCGGTCACACCGAAGCCAGCGTCCGGTCAGTATTTGACCCTCCATTCACTTCCAACTTTCGAATGTATGTGAATGAAGTTTGCTCCAATGAATCCTCTCCCCTAGTGAGCCTCCTCCTGGCCCTGACTTCTCTCCCTTGCAAGCCCCTTTTGGGCCTTCCACCTAACCCGACTCATGTCAACGGTGAGCCATTCCACCCGCCTTCCCCTTGTTGTGGCGTGCTCCTCCCGTTTCAGGCTCTCTTGGGTCCTCTATAGTTCAATCGGTTAGAACTATGGTGGATGATGAGTGGGTCCCATATAGTAATGTCTACTGAAATGGATTTATAGATCCTAACTTGAGAGCTTCTGTTGAAGTAGATGTAAAAAACATATCTCTAAAAATAAAGGGACCTCTCGAATCAAAGTAGAGGTCCTAATTTGAGGGCTTCTGTTGTAGATGTTCTTATCATTGGCATACCTAATCCTTGACGGCGCAACAAGTTGTACAAAACCTATTACATCGCATGGGTATGTTTGCCAATAAAATATTAAAGTTATTAGTAGGGACACGAATAATAGTTGTCCTCTTCCACAAGTTGCATGACAAATTTGCCTCTATTGGAAAGTTCTATTATGCAACAATAGAACTTTCATTTCTTTCTTTAGAGCACCATAAGGCTAATTATAGTACTACATAATATTGTATCATACAAAATGTATTTTTTCATCTTTTAAAAAGATGTATTAGGAATGGAGAAAGTTCTTTCAGGTATATATTTGCACAATCAATTTCTAGTACGATACATAAATAAACATACTCCCACCTTCAAGGTATATTTTGACAGTTAATTTCTTGTACAAAATATAAATAAATGTACTCCATTTGTCCTAAAATATAAGATATTGGGTATTAAAGTGTCGCAAAAGATTTTAGTGTATTAACTCATCAAGCCATTAGGTCTTGTTTAGGTACCCCAACAATTAGTAATAATCAGATTATATAATCAAATTTTGATCCAAATAAGATTGATTATATAGTAGATTATTATAATCAAAATTCTTGATTGCCATAATCCCATAATTCAGGTTATAGGTGTTGAAAATCCAACTTATCTCCAACCAATTGTCCAACTTGTCAAACTATAAAGGATAAGATAGGAATTTCTCGCATTTACCGACCACAATCAATCATCATAATCCATAGTCCCCAAAACTCTGATTATTATAATCCATAACCGTGACTATAATAATCCTATACATAATCTAGATTATAATGATCTAGCTATGATCCAAACAGACCCTTAATTTTACATATGTACTTACTATTAATGTCTATTGTCTATCCACCCACCAAACTTGAAAAAGGGTAAGCATATTATGTCTCCACTGTTAATGGAGGGTTACATGGCATCATCAGCTGAAAGACCGGGATGATGTTTTTCAACCAAGAAAAACTCAGGAGGTGTAGGACTTCATGACAATGCTTCAATGAGGAACATGACGCAAAAAACATCACCATTGCTGGATTGATAGAGAATCCAAGCAAGACATTCACCCAGAAACAATGCCCAGCCCAACCCCCAAATCATGTGGCCCTACCATTGCGCACCAAACAAGCCCTCACCATGCGAGTCTAGCCAATGAAGCAATGTACGTAGCATGCCACCGTTAGTGGGAAGATGTTGCTACACCGACTAAGCCATAGGCGTGCGTGACCTTACAACATGACACTAGTTTCCACCAGCCTCTACTACTAGACCAAATAGGTTAACATGCAAGGCGACACCAATCTTCTACACAAGGCAGCACCGCCTCCACTACCGCCGCCGCACCAAACCAAACAAAGAGCTTGCAACCACCACTGTTGAAAATCCAAGGCAGCCAGCCATGAAGATCTGCCTTCAACTGGTTCTGCAAAAACAAGTCGCAGACATGTGCAACCATCCGACGCTAGTCCACATGGACCGTAGCCAACCAAGTCATCGCCAAGTCCTTGTAGATCTCCAAACAAGAGATCAATAGCCATGTTGTTCACTTGTCGAAGAGGCTGTCATGTCCGCTGCACCATAGCACCCACCCACGCATGCGCAACCACCCACACTACCCCCACACAGGCCACGCCAACGCTAGTGACCTAGCAGCCACACCGCCCCTAAGAACTTGCCTAAAGTCGTCGAGTGGTGACCAGACCTAACCACCCCTCCTCCAGCCAACCTTCCGCTGCTTCACCATAGAGAAGGTGGACTAGCCGATGTCATGCTTACCAGTGGAGGACCACAGAGGTCGCCTCCTTGGTGCCAACCTCTGGCAGTGGGCCGATGGCGCCACCCCGCAGCACGGTGATGAAGGCGGCCTTGAAAAGGTGCCTGCCACCACGTCGTGGACTGGGTTGATGGCTTGCCCCCTTCCTCGCTGCCTGCCTCGTATAACAACTACTAGAGCCATGCGTCATTGTCCAATGAAGGCAGCCCAACCAGCACCGAGCTTGCAAAGATCTGTTCATAGGAACGCTAGATTCGGTCACCACGTTGTCAGAACTTGCTACCAGGCCGCTGGATTTGTCACTAGACAGGGTTAGCAAGAGTCCTTGAATGTTATTCTTATCTCTCCTATTCGGTATGCTATAATCAAAAGGATTTATGTTATTGTATATGATCTCAAACCAGGAAACTATATAGCGTTTTTATTCTACATGCCATAGTAGTGCTCGCAATAATTGTAGTGGGTCTAAATTCTATAGCTACAAAGGTAGCATTAAAAAATTAGCATATTAGAACTTGACAAGTCGCTATAGTGACTATATTTTTAAATTTTTGTTCATCTAACTCTTTTTATTTGAAAGTTATACTTTAAGGTTTAAATTTTAGTTGGGTAGGCTATTTGTTATGGTGGGAGATACGTATGTTTTGTGTAGCTTTATGGTTTTAAATATCACTAAACTTAGCGCCTGCTATATTGCCGATTACGTGCTACCATACACTTGACAACAATTTGCTACTAACCCTCACCTATTATTTACTACCATGTCTCAAAACATTGTTAATTATTATATATTTATGATTCACAATTATATAAATTTATGATATATCTGATTATATGTCTAATTTAATTGTGATTTATATGTATTTTTTGTCTGTTATATTGGGTTGAAAAACAACCATAGACATTCTACTTGCACGGCGTCCCACCAGAAAAGATCAAGATGTTAAAGAGGGGGGGGGGGTGAACATCAAAGAACATCAATCGCTCCTCAAATTCATTTGTTTTGTTAGCATTTTCAACAACTCTTCTCATCTTACTTGTAACCTCTTCCCCTGCATTATTTTTTTCACAACACAATATCAATTATTCCTACCTTATATACTCGGTCTATATAGCCTTTAATTAACTAAAGTCATGTGGATCGACACTCATCACGGTTATATCCGCATCCATTGACTCATTCCGTACCAATAGTGGTGGTAACTCTCCGACAACTAGGGATAACCCCTCATATTCAATTCAGCCCTTTTCCTTTTTAACAAAATTCTTTCTTCCCATGAAATCATCCATTCCATGCCAGTAGTCGGTTCTAGTTTGAAACCTCATGTTTGAAATGAAACTTTTTTAGTCTAATACTCGTTGCAACACTTTAAAAAAACCCAATGAATTCATGCAAGCTATAATCAATTCTAACATTTCCCTTCTTGACTCTTGATCACCCCATTTGCCTTTTCTTTTTCACACATTCTTTCTTACTAGATCACTTGCTTGCTCACTCTGTATCGAGTTGCAACTAAACTAATGTGTGAGTACGAAGTAGTGTTTGATGGTCAGTAGGAATTAATAATTGGCTTTCTCTTGCATGTGACTAATAAGAATTAAATTTCTTCAAGCCTGCATCATTCTCGCAAGATTGGTGTGCCTTGACAAAATTTTCTCCCATGTAAAAAAAGATATGTCTTACCTTTATTGTTCGACCACAAAACTCATGGCGCAACGAAGAGCTTCTAAATCCCATGAAGTTTGTGGCTCTATGCCTTGGCAAATTTTGAGTATGACTCATTGCATGTGTTCTTTTGTCAAGAGTGTGCATGCCTCCTTTTGTCTTCTGTTGAAGATTAAGCATACATCTAGCCCTTCAACCGCAAGTGCTAAATGATGATGTGCATAACATGGTGGAAACCTGTGGGCTAGCCGATCTGCATCTCCCCAAACGTTGTCGTGACATCCTCCTCCCCCACCAGCCTCCTGGCCCCGGCTCCCCACCACTCCACTCAGACTTGGCAGGCTACTGCCACACGGACACGTGCAGCTACAGCTCAACCGGAGCCTTTGATTCTAGCGAAGTTACTTCAAAAAGTGTACATGGAAAATATTTCACACGGGGTAGACTTTGGAGAACGAGTACACAAGGTCATGAAGGATTTGGATGAAGTAGTTATATGGCTCACGGTCATGTTCTCCTGGAGGGCGTATGGATGCACGGCAGTACGTGCTGTGCTGCGCGACCTAGAATTGCACAGAGAGAGAGGGTGGATGGGAGGCCGGCTACACGGCCCAAGATTAGGGTAGGACGGAGGTTTGCTACTGAATAACTATCTAGTACCTAGGCACCAAATAACAGAGTCCTATATATACATACATACACACACAAATGTGCATCTATGGGTTTATCTAATTTTGCAAAACAATAAAAATCACAATGGCATATTCTTAATCCAACAAGTTTAATAATAATGATTGATGAACAATGCCAGCACTTAAAGAACTTGTATATGACTAAATTGGCAATTGAATAAACTGATCTTCTAGTCTCTTCGTTTTCTTTTCTTAGCACCAGACGAATAATGTTTCTTACATTCCATGGCAAAATTCAAATAACATCAAAATTAGATTAGAAGGAAAGAAGAAATAACTCTAACCAGTTAGCAATCACCAGTATCTAGAATGTACTCTACCTATAATAAAGATTAGATAAGAACAAACAGAAAAGAAAATCCCAAACCTCCGTTGGAGATATGATGCTAGCCTTCTTCAGCCTGATGCCTGGATCTCTATTACGGATGGCCTCATTGGTCCGCGGACGCCACGCTCGCCCATGCCAAGTCGACACCGATCAGCGTGTGATCTTGATTGCGTGGATGGAGCGTGGCCGCGTCGATCATGGGCTCCTCGCGGCCGCGCCCTCGCTCGTCCCTCCTGATGACGACGATCGACTTGATCGCGATCGCTTGGTGCTTATATTGGGAATTTGGGATTAGGAGTCAAGGAGACACGGAGATAGCGTCATGCAAATCGTCCAACGGCGAGGCAGAACCACAGAACCAGTCACAATCGTGACTCAGGACTCGGGGACGGACTGTTGCTTGATCCGTGATCTCGCCTTCCTGGGTTCTCGTCTCGGATCCTTTCAATTGGGCCATGGGCTGAGAAGTTTTTTTTGCAACAAATGGGCTGCGAAGTTGGGGGTTGTGTGATTGTGTCTAGCTAGGCCTGCGGCTCTAGGCAGTCGCGCCCGCTAGCTGTACCATTGTGGCTAGGGTCGGCCCTAACACTCGTTTGTGCCTATATTTAGTTTTTGTTTTGCGATATACGTACACACACCACGCTCACTTACCCCTATAATAAGCATAGTAATTAGTTCTAGCCTTATCCATGTAAGTGAATTGTTGGCCGCTCGTCCTTATTGCTTGTACACCACCTAGGTGTTGCTTTTTTTTTTGAGGGGAACCTAGCTAGGTGTTGCTTGGTTCATCAGATTTGCCCATAGATCACGTTACTACTTCGCGTTTGGTTGGGCCAACAACGTAACCAATAGCGGCCGGACTATATACGGGCCATACAAGGTTCATACCGTCCAACTCTGAGCGTTAACCAATTACACTGCCGACTCTATCTAAGCGTAAAAAAAGGAAACCAAAACAAATGATGCTTCGTTAATGCTTTGGTGAGGGCGTTCTTACGCTGACACTTTCTCCTCCCATCCCGCCTCCGGTGTGCCCCATCCCCCTGCTCCTCCCATCCCGCCTCCGCGTCTGTTGTGTCTACTCCCCCACGCCCACGCCCACTCCGCCTCCAGTGAGCCCCATCCCGCTTGGCTCGACGCCGTGCTTGCTGCCCACGCCCACTCCACCTCCGTGCTACTGACATCGTCGTTGTTCCCCACCAAAAGGTCCTAGCCGCTATCAACCTCAGCTCGCGACATCATGAGATCCTAGTGGCCATACCCGGAGCGGGCTTCTCCGACCGGCTGCACCTCGCGCTCCCTTCCTCCCTCGGCTTCGGTTTCCGACGATGCGTACGAGGGGGCGACTCGGCCAGCAGCGCCGACGAGGACACAGTTGGTCGGCAGGTCCATGGTCACGGGCATTAGGCAGTCAGGAAGGTCGCCAACAGCAAGGCCCGCGGGCGTCTAGCTACGACGGGATATGATGCATGTTGTGAGTGTATATTTCAAATGTTTCTAGTGTGTTTAGAGGTATGTTTCAAGTGTTTCATATGGATATTGCAAAAGTAGATCAGGATATTGCACATATTGCAATGATTGTACACGTATGTTGCAAGCGTCTGTCTCCATTGTTTCATATGTTTTTCAGACATCTGTTGCAAGTTTGTTTCATCCGGATGTTGCATATGTTTCACACATTTGTTGCAAGTGTTTTATCTGGATGTTGCGTATGTTTTGCAATGGCTACACATGTGTTTTTCTGGTGTTTCAGACGTATGTTGCAAGTGTTTCAATTGTTTCAGATGTATGTTGCAAGTGTTTCATCTAGATGTTGCCAAAGTAGGTCTTGGTTTTGCACATGTTGCAGTGGGATCCATCTGCAGCAGCCACCTGCTGCAGCTGCTGGGCCTGCATGCATGCACGTGGGTGTAGAGAGGGTGCTATTGTGCGGGCACGGGCCACGGTGTGGGCGCAGGTGCGGGCGTGGGACACAGAGCGACACGGGCCCCACGTGAAGCAGACGCAGTAGGCGCGGGCATCTGGACGCTAGCCCCGTCCAGACGTCCGGGCGCTAGATGTTCTGATGATGCTTTGCCTTACAACGTACAGATCCCACCGTAACTTGGTTTCATTAGCGTTGCCACTCCCAAGGCTGAACCAAACCCTAGTTTTTAGGTCTATCTGAATCACTTCTTGCTTATAGTAATGATGAGGTACAATAATCTGCAAGCTGATCTAAACACTCTAAATTGACTGTAATAGTCGAGCCAATAGATTAATGAATCCTAATCCATATCTTTTGTGGATTACACTATATATGCATAGACGTCGTGCATACATACTCACCCCTATCCGCGCTATCCTTATGAGCACCCGTGAATGACTAAGATGACATATATATTGAGATCGACAAAGTCATCACAGGCGCCTTGTTGACCACAGAGCCATCACCCACAAATGAATAAATTTTAGGAAAATGCAAGCACCGGCATCTAGAAATTAATTCAGAAAAAATGCATGTGATCACATCCGTGCATCAAGTCGAAGACTTAATCGAATACGCAGATTAAACCACAAGGAATCTAACTAGCCGAGCTAAACTCAACTCACATTCACACGATCCATCTTAAACCTACTAATAAAAGACTATATGTGAATAAATAATAATCTAGATTGGACCTATATGCATGTGATCACATCCGTGCATCAAGTCCAAGACTTATTAATCAAATAAGCAGATTTAACCACAAGGAATCAAACTAGCTGAGCTAAACTCAACTCACATTCACACTATCCATCTTAAACCTACTAATAAAAGACTATATGTGAATAAATAATAATCTAGCTTGCACCTATAATTTATGGATTCATATATATACTCAGTGAGGTCGCTCCATGAGGCCTAGGGAAAGTTCATGGCAGTAGTACGTGTCCTGATTGGTGAATCATATTTTCAGAGATTCGTTCTTTACCGCCTCGGTCATTGGAGAAGATGAAGAATCGACGAGCTTATCTACCTTTCAGAAGATCAGGCCGATTCTCGATTGCTAGTTCCAGGAAATAAAGTGAACCTGAGTCCTTGGAGTGCGCTCTCGGCCTTGCTAGCACACCAAGTTTTAGAACTGTTACTGATAGATTCATATAGACAGGCAAAGACTGCATGCTCCAAGAGGGAATGAAGGTTCATGCATGTCCTGACCGGATCGATCTTTTCAGAGATTCGTTCTCATCGCCCTCGATCTTTGGAGAAGATGCAGAGTAGACAAGCCAAGATTTAGATGGATACGCGTATCTCTAGTCCAAGAACATCGGCTGGGCAGCGCCACTACTGGAAACCGGCCGAGGTCACGAGGAGTCCTCTGTTTTCTTTCTTCGGTATGATGATGGAGTATCAACTTTTTTTACAATAATTGCCATGTTGTGAAGTATAAAATACGTCTATACAAAGTGATGAGGAAGATATGTATAGCCACTAAGCCACAGACCACATACCACAAGCCATTCATCATGACCTAGTTTATCAGACTATTGTGAGCTGTATATAATGCATCAGTTTAGCTATGACTTGCATGCATGCAGAAGTATAATTAAGTAGCTTGTTTCGTCGATTAGTAAGCCAACAGCAAAGGAGTACGAATATCTGACAGCGACACGTGTGCTGTTGCAAGAGGTATATATAGTAGTATATGTATAGTGCTAGAATTATATTTTTTTTAAACGAGTTTGCTAGAATTATTATTATATGGAGGGACAGCAGCATATCTGTGTAGGCCGTAGCAATGCGCAAGGATCCGAGGATCCAATAATCAAGATCCTGATGGATGCGCAGCAGCTTTCTTGCACACGGTATTACCTCAATACCATTTTTCAGACAACACGATAGGTCTACGATCATCGATCGGTGACTCTCGTACTCCGTACATTGAATGGACACACATGCATGTATATGGTACAATTTTGCTATGGAATATCTGGACGCCTGCTTTCGTTCTTTATGGTTGTATTTGGTTAGGAGACAAAGCAAAATAGGATGATCATGTTTCAATTTTTAGAAATGAGATGATCAGATCTAGAATGTGGTCGAGGGAGACAGGATCATCCCTATTTTATGTTTAGTTGAAGGACACCAGAAAGTGGAATCAGACACTGACAGTAGGACTCAGCTCATCTGTTAATTTTTGTTTTATTATATTTCTTATCCTTATTCTTTTTCCTTATTCTTTCTCCCGAAGTCCCCATTAAGCGCTAACCTCCGCCGGCCCGTGCCCGCGGGCGGCGACTGCAACCGGAGCCTCGCCCCCCTCACCCCCGCTATCACAATCAGAGCCCTTACCCACGGCCGGTGTCCACACCCAGGCCTCACAACCCGCACTTGTTGCCGGCGACCCCTAGTGCCCAGGGCCAGCACCCCATCCCTGACCTCTTCTTCCTCAGCACCGGCGCCGCCTTGGCCCGCGCTTCTCTTCTTTCCCCACAGGTTATGACATGTGCCACAGGTTACTCAATTGGCGTGTGTACAGTTCGTGCAGTATTTCTATGAATAATGCATCAGAATGAGCACTTTAACAATCTTCATCCACTTTATTGTACAGTAATAGAAGATCATTTACCTCTTATGTGCACGCATATGTCCATTTTTATTGGATTTGACAATAGTGAAGCATATCAAGGGGAGTTTGAAGGCCAAGAGTTCTTATCTATGTAAGTATGTGCCAAAAAATAAATAAGCTCTTTCAACATTGCTCCAGCTATATTTGCTTGTATTCAAATTTGAAAATAATCAATTCAACTAATAATAAATTTTGTCTAGGCCTACCTTTGTCTTGTTAGCTTATTCTAAATTTCCTTCTGACTAGTATAAACTAATTCAAAATAAGTCAATTCGAATGAAGTTTAATACATATGCATGATACATAGACTTGCCTGAACAGATAGCTTTTGAACGGTAGTAATACTGTGAATATTGTTTCTGTAACTCTAAGGAGTACCTAAATGTTGCATGCATAAATTCTTCTACATTATTCAACATTTCCTTCTGCATAGCATGTCCCTTCTTAAAATTATATTTTAAAAATAATTTATGTACAGTCTGCTATCAGAACAAGAGCACCCTCCTCTAATACAAGAATTGTTTGGATGAGTAACCGGAGAGCCAGCTGCCCTACACCTGCGGGGTGAGCACTCAAAACTATTTTTTTTTCTTTCCGGTTGCACTCATTAAGTTTTAATCAACGCTGCTATGGATGTCTATGGCATGTTTCTTTCTTGCTGATCCTGATCTGTTTGCATGCGTGACACTAGCTTGTTGCATGCATGCAGCGGCAATAGCTTTCCAAATGAGTGGCCTTAGCCCAATCCGGCTGCAGGTGCCCATGAACGGTTTGAGAGGCACCCGGGTAATGATGTCTTATCATCTACCCAGCGTCATCTATTGATTACCACGAACAATCCGTGGGACAAGCAGCAACCATAATCAAAGTATAGTCTAGACACCACGTCTACACAATATCTCACTACTCTAGTTGTGTGCACTCAGATCAATTATAGCGTCGGATGAAGGGCGGTGGTCAGGAGCAAGAGTGTGCTAATTCTATATCAACAAGCATACAAGTATGACTATGCTAAGAACCACTACAACACAACCAAATGCATGTTACACAAAGTAAACACTAAGCAAAGTAAAGAAGATAAATATATTACATAAGCAAAGTCTTACTAAAAAGAAAAAGGATACAAGAGCTACACTAGACTTTATAGAAGACTAAATCGGAAAACTCGAGACTAGCTAGCTCACTACTCACTCTAACTCCCACACTATCCTATCCTACTAAGACTAAGGTAGTAGTGGATCTTCTCTACTTCTTAGAGTGGTGCTCATGTCTTGGAAGAGAGGGGGTACCCCTATTTATAGTGATGGTGTGGGCCCATGAATCCAAGTAATATTCACCTCATCCTTTGGATCAAACCATCATAAGATGAATGGTGGTGATCCAACACACTTGTGCTTGTTTACAAATTGACCAAGAGGAAGGTAGCGGAGAAAGCTAAGCACAAATAGAAAACATGAGGTGTCGACCACCCTCCTATGACAGGTGGGGCCCCCTCCCATGGTGGGGGGCTTGGCCCTTCCTTCTTATGTGGGTATGTGTTGGTGGGGCCATCTGGAGATCTTCAGTACATGAGTTGTGGGCCGTTCAACCCATGTGAAGTGTGTGTGAGCTATCTAGAGAAAACACAGACCGAATCTAAGGGTGAAATCACTTATGAGTGTGTTTCAAGGCTTCACCAGGACCGAGGTGAGTGGGGCCCACTTGGTGGGATTGGTCGACCTTCCCTAGGGTCGCCCGACCCTAGGGGTTGTCCCCACCTTTGCTCCTTTTTACTTCCTGCAGAGAAATATTCCATGTACATGTGGAACTTTATTATTTAAATAAAATATGTTCATGGCATTCTCATTTCCATTTATTTCGAGGCATGCTGACAGTGTTTTCAAGGTATAAAATCATGTCATTTTTATCATCAACAAGCTCCCTCAAACTTCACCTTAATTTGCTTGTCCCGAGCAAAGACTAAAACTTAGCCTTGATGGATCAGGAGTTGCTACTATGTTTACGTTTTAAGAGTACCATGTGTACAACAAACATATTCTTCCATGAGTGGAAAATTTAGCAATATTGAAAACTCATCCATATTACTTTAGGTCCTTCATGGGATGTATGGTTTTTTTTTTGTCACGAACGGTTAAAAGACAGAACAGCTTGACTTGAGCACTAGTTTTCTCATTCCGCACAAGTTTCATACCAGAGGGGCAAGGTTTTCAAAAAGGCTTGAGTTACTCATATGGTACTCTGAAGTCGCTTATATGGTGTATATTTTCTCACCAAGGCACATTTAATTTGCAAGTTGCCTTTTCATCCTACTTCTAGTGGCTTATGTGGAGTTTTGGTTAGTATTAAGATGTAACATACTTGCATTGCATATATTGTAAAGTCAAAACTTGGATCCAAGCAGAAAGATATGCCATACTCTTAGATCAAGATGTGCATGTGATCGAATGGAACATGTGTGATAATGAACTTTATATTACTCCTTAGCAAATTGATCTATCTCTAATTATTATTTTGAGACATGGCTGTTTTTTCCTCATCATTTTTTAATTCATGAGCCCTCATGTGCTCATCAATTTTTTCTATACTTGTACCTTCAAGTGTCTATATTTTTTTTCTTTTCTTATTTTTGCATAACACATATCTCTTTTGCAAAGTATTTAAGAGAGATCACATTTTTTAGAACTTGGGGCATTTATTTGGTGGAGATGAGATAAATCAAAACCATTTTAACAAGTGATGTCAAGTCGTTGTAGAATTAGAAGTGAACCTATACAATATATGTGGATGCCCATATTATCCAAAAAAAAAACTATTGGCTGCGCTGCTTCGTTAAAAAATAGGCTAGCATGCATCTGGACGAGTAGAAGCATCGATGTCTGACTTGGCGAGTGAAGCTGAGTGAATTGAATATTTGTGTCCTGCGGGCTGCGTGATGGTCATTTGGCCAAATCTCCGTGTGGACATCAAACGTCCATGAACGAACGAATAATGAGTCCCACGTGTTAGACTGCTGCACCAGCACGCTGTGAATGTGATTGTGATCCATGTATGGCAATGAATGGGTCCCATGTTAGACTTCCGCACGCTGTGTAGAGGAGTAGTTGAAGCATCGACGACATAACGTATGTTTCAATCTTAGATCGAAGCCCGATTTTTTTACATAATAATAGAATAAACATCCAGCTTCATCCTCGCTCATAAGTAAGGAATCATACAACATCATTACAAAGAAGCTCTCATACTTATGTTTAAAGCAGACTCACAAAAAAGATAGAAAATCAGTTCGCAATCCTAGACATAATGGGTCATCCATAAAAGGAAAAAAATGCCAAAGCCGATGTCTCCAACTGGTCTGACAAACCTTGTAGATACATTCTTTATTTTCTTCACTTAGCTGCAACTAACCCAAAAACCAGAACCAATGCGTTCCCTGAATATGACCTACAAAAATATTTTAGGACTACATTTGTCAAAACGCTATCATTTCTAGTGAGCCATAAGGTCTAACAGAAGGCAGCCGCCCCTACTAGTAATAACAAGCTTGAATCTTTTTCACATTGCTTATACCAATTCCCAAAAAGGTTTGCCACAGAACGTGGTGGGGGAAATACCAAACACCATATGCAATAATGCCAAAGAAATTTAGTATATTTACGCTAAAAAAAGCAGATGTTGAATAGTCTCAAAATTACTGCAGAAGCAGCAATATTTGCTTCCTTGCCAATTTTTTTAGCTAGGTTGGCTTTAGTTAGTATTACACTCTTTTGAGGAACCAAAGAAATATCTTAATTTTAAGTGGCAGCTTTACACGCCAAATTTCCTATGTTACCTTGATGTCAGTAGGTATCTGTACATCGGCCTAACCGCAAAATTATCACTTGTACTTAAGGTCCATGTGATAGTATCCTTTCTTGTTTGTAGGTTTACATTCGCAATAGTTGCAATCAGATTATTCCATTTCACCCATTTATTTGGCGTGCAAGTTCTCCTCCGGCCTATAACAACATCGAACCGAGCCGACTAAAAGAATGATTTGCGGAGACGAGAGAGGTGAGTGCTTGTGCTTTTGTAGTTTTTTTAATTTTCCTATGGGCCCCACGGTCCATTTAGCACTGCCGTGCCGGTTGCCAAGTCATCAAACTCCCGTCCAGTCAACTGTCAAGCACATGTGAGGTGAGGGCACTGGTGGTGTAGGAATTTCGCCACAGCTTCGTTCTTGGATCATCTGCACAGTTCGGTTCAAACGACCAAGGCACGACGGACACGACAACTTATAAAAGAGGCGCATGCATCATCTTCACATCCACAGCCCACAGGTTGGACCTCGCGGACTAGCGCAATCCTTCCTCCTCCAGGCTGGGCATCCCCAAATTGCGGAGCTCCCTCCTAGTACGTAGTCGTAGATCTTAATCCCAAGGCAGCAGACACCTATAATACACTCGACATGGTGACGCCCGTGGCTTTTGCTCCGCGACGACAACAACAGGCGCCGGATGCCGTCGTCGGCACCGGCAAGAAGTCGTCCACGACATCGACTACGTTTTGGGTGCTCGGCCTTCTCACCGCCTCCGCGGCAATCACCGTGGCCGTGTGCGTGCCGCCACCGGCGCTCCACAAGAACGCCTACTGTAAGAGATGGAAAGAAAGAATGATGACAACTCAATCTGTATTGATCATCGGTTTCCAAACTTATACATGTACAACACAAGTCAGTTAGCCTATCACTAACTATACTCAAGGGCAGCCACAGAACGTGGCGTGCAGCTCGCCAACACCCCCTGTAGTGTGAGCATCGTTGCCGGCGACGCACGAAACTCTTTGAAGCTCGCAGATGGAAGACCTTTGGTCATGATGTCTGCGAATTGCTACACCGTGGGTACATGTATGACCTTGCACTGTCCAACGGCAACTTTCTCACGGATAAAGTGAACATCTAGCTCAATATGCTTGGTTCGTTTGTGATGAACTAGATTTGAGCTCATGTAACAAGCGGAGACATTGTCGCAAAAGATCACTGAGACCTTCTCCAGGGGACACTCGAGTTCACTGAGCAGGTGCCAAATCCAGGTACATTCAGCTGTTAGATTCATCTCCACCGGCTTGGTCTAAACGACCGAGTCGGACCCTGACTCGCGCCCTGATAGGGGGCGCCCAACCAAATGATGGTTGGTGGGCCCCCATCGCGTAGTGCTATAAAGAGAAGGTGGGGCCGGGGCTCACGGTATGAGGTTCACTGATGCACTGCCACAATCCCCACCTATAAACCCTAAATCGATCTAGAGGGGGGCGCTGACAGCGACGGGAAGCGCCGGCCACCGTCTTAACCATCGCCGAGCTGACGTCGTCGACCTCGCCACTGACACCATGGCTAGCAACTCCTCCAAGCCCTGATGGTCAGCCACTTCTATCCCCTCTCTCTCTCTCTCTCTCTCTATTTCTCTCTCTAGGATGAACTACTTGTTTTCCTAAGAAGGTACCCTCTGATCTACGTGATCCTAATTATCTAACAATGGTATCAAAGCCAGGTTAGCCTAATCTAGCATGTAGATCCAGTTTGGGGTAGAGAAAAAAATGAAAAGGAATTCGAAGGAGATGATTCGGATCAAACCCTAACCGTAACCCTAGAAGAAAGGACGAAGAGGGGAGGGACCTACCCGGGTTCTCTCGCAGCCATCGCCACTTGCCATCGTGCGGGATTAAGATCCCGCCATTGCGCGGGAGCACGAGCCGAGCCGCCGCAAACCACCGCATCACCGGTGCGCGGGCTCAGGCTCAAAGCACCGCTGCAAGGCCGCTCGACGGCAGCACGGTCACCCTCGGGCCTCGATGGCGGCGCGAGGGGGGGCCTACGGCGGTGCCGCCACCCTTCCAATGGCGGCCACGGGCGGCCGCTGCTACGCCGCTCCGTTCGCTCGGCTGCGGCGCTGAGAAGAAAAGGGAGAGGAGAAATGAGTTAGGGTTTTCACGGGCAGCGGCCGGTACCGGTTTTTGATCGGCAGCGCTAGGGCAGGAGAGAGGGAGAGGGTCGGTGCAGGAAGGAGGGAGAGGGGAAGGGGAGATAAGTCTTGAGGCAATCCTTTCTTGATTCCAATGATTACATAGCCCCTCTACTTATAGTCCTGGGTAGGCTTGCATCTTAAGTAATCTAATGAGGGAAGTCCTTATAGAATTGGACTCCTTCCTATCTTAGCTAAGCCTATTCCTATTGGAGATCCTCCGAATATGGATAGTGGAGCGGCGAGTATCTGCCCTTGCTTGTGCGCGCCTCCCCTAGGTGGCGCTGTTGCTGCTGCCGTCGGCGACGGCCCTCCAGGCGCCGCTGCTCCTGTTGGCACCTGGGCCATGTGGGCCTAGGGCCCTCATCCAGCGTATGACATCACTCCCTCCTCCTTTGATCAGCGTGTCCTCACGTTGAGTCATCGTCCAATCATTGACCACCTCTGGTGGTGATCTAGCCTCTCAGGGGTAGCTGTGCAATTTGAACTGTCATGTGGCCCAAGGTGTCATTGAAGTCATTGGTTGTGACGTGGTAGTTGGAGAACTGGAAGTGGTAGCTGCAAAAGCCAAAAGAGCCGAAGATGTGGTAGCTGTCGTTTCCTGAGCCTTCAAGTGGTTCATGGGTGGAGCGAGCAGCGTAGATGGCGGCGCTGGAGAGCGTTCCTAGGAAGTGTAGTGTCTGCATCTCCTGTGGAGGTCATGGAAGCGAGTGCACCTGACCGGCATCAACTTGTCCCCTTATGCGCCGGCATAATGCTATGGCGACGATGGTCGGTGGTGTCATGGCGAAGTGTTGTAGCGTGCCGAAGAGGAGGTCACCGATGTCGTAGTTTGCCGGAGAGATCAACGAAGTGGTGTCGGCGTATTGCCTGCTGATGTAGGTGTCCACGATGGAGAGGAACTGCTGGCCGTTGTTGTCGAAGAAGAGGATCGTTGCTGACGAAAGCATGAGTTGTGGCCATGCCTCGAGTAGTAGAATGCTTGAGGGGAAAGCTTGCGTTGTCTGGGAAGATGCCGCTGTGTGGAGACCGATGGCAAGGAGGTGCGGTGCTAAAGTTCCGAACGACTCGAGCAGGACCTGTAACAGAGGTGAAGTTACCGATATGTAGTATCATTTGTTGTAGCGGACGATGACGTGTCGGAGGGACCAGGCTGGTGCTGCCGCCTAGAGTTCGATGGTGGCTGAGATGATCTGAAGTTCGCGCTCATCTGAATTGGTGAGGCGAAGTTGAGCGAGAATCTCCGGGTCCGGCTCGATGCGGGCAGCCACTCTGGTGCCAGCTAGTGGAATCGATGTCGCGGCCGCAGCGGAAAGCTGGAGTGGAGATGCGTTGGTCGATTTGGTGGTGGAGTTGTCGGTGTGACCCCTTGGCGTGGTGTCGGAGGGGTTGTCGCCGGCAGAGGTGAATTGCCCCATCTTGGTGGGTGCAGGTGTCAGGGTATCCAGGGTGCGGGCGAGGTCGATGGCCGTCTCCATGGAGCGAGGATGGTGCCGCACAACCGCCTCTTGGAGTGCATGCTAAAGGCCATTGACGAAGAGGCTGACTTGATGTTGTTCGCTGGAGATGCCGATGAGCAGAGCGTATGCGATGAAGTTGTTGATGTAGTCGTTCACGTAGCCGGTATGACAAAGTGGTGCGAGGTCGTTGGTGGTGTCATGGTTGGGGCCGAAGTTGCGGATGATGCTCTCGGTGAAGTACGCCCACTCTGTCATGGGTGTATCCTTTGTTGCGTGCATGTACCACCGGTGTGCTTCACCTATCAGATGAAAGGCCGCGTAGTAGGTTTGTTGTGCTTTCGACCGATGGTATATGTTGGAGATTTGCTGCATGCGCGAAAGCCATGGCCTCGGATCCGTCAAGCCATCGTATGTAGGTGTCGTGAGCTAGGTCTTAACAAGGGCATATCATCGTTGTGGTGTAGTTGGCAGTACTGGTGGATCGACCCTTCGTACCTATGGCCAGGTGGCCAGCTGCTGCTGTGGTGGCGCCTTCGCCTATAGGGTAGCCGCCGGGCTAACTGGGAGTCGGCTGGATAACTGGGCTGCCAATGGTGTCTCCTGCTGATTGGTTGCTCAGGCGTGCTAGTGGTGGTGATGGAGTCATTGGCGGAGTCGCAGTTGACGGTGTTCTTGGTAGGAGCTCTCGCTGGTGGTTGTCCTAGATTATGACTGGCCGGATGATCGGAGGCCCTTTCAGTGGTGGGAAGAGCGGCGCCATTGGAGGTTGTGGTGATGGAGGTGCATCTGACAACTGGGGTTCGTCCAACTTGCGCTTGAGATAGGATTTGCCGGCGGCGATCATGACTCGCTTGGTTTCCGCGGTCAGATCGTCGATGGCAACTTCGTGGTCCAATCTGGCTTGGACGCTGGTGATGGTGGTGTCGCCGTGGATGCGTGGATGCTCGATCATGTGTAGTCATTTGTCGAGGTTGACGAGTTGGCGTTGCATCTCTCCAAAGTTCTTGCGGAGATCGGCGGTGAGGTTGTCGAGCAGCTGCTGCATGGTGGTGGTGGAGTCCATGGATAGTCTAGTCTCCGGATACCAGTGTAAGAGCCTGGTAGGGAGGGGCCCTAGGGGGTGGCGACTAGGGTCGGGGAGGGAGCTGTGGGCAGCGGTGTAGGGAGAGGGCGGCGGCTCTAGGGTAGGAGAGAGGGAGAGGGTCGGTGCAGGAAGGAGGGAGAGGGGAAGGGGAGATAAGCCTTGAGACAATCCTTTCTTGATTCCAATTATTACATAGCCCCTCTACTTATAGTCCTGGGTAGACTTGCATCTTAAGTAATCTAATAAGGGAAGTCCTTATAGATATGGACTCCTTATCTTAGCTAATCCTATTCCTATTGGAGATCCTTCGGATATGGATAGTGGAGCGGCGGGGATCTAACCTTGCTTGTGTGCTCCTCCCCTTTGTGGCGCTGCTGCTGCTAACCGTCGGCGACGCCCTCTTGGCGCCACTGCTGCTATTGGCGCCTAGGCCATGTGGGCCTAGGGCCCTCATCCGGCGTATGATAGATTACCATAGCACTACGCCATGTTGGAGGAAGCACCCGTGTCGAATAACCAGTTGCTGCTGGACGGAGGTTGGTTCAGGGAGATGCTGTTGAGCGTGGCGAGGAGCTGTGGATCTAGTGAAGAAGATGCACCGACGACATGTGCTTGAGGTGCTACCGATGGTGGTGGAGCACGAAGGACACCGGCGGCCGGTGGTGGAGCACATGGTGGTCCCTGGAATGGCCAGGCCTGCACCATGCCGGTCCACAAGTTCATGTTTGGCCAGAAACCCTATGGCGGCGTGGCGTTGGAGTTGAAGCCCTTCTTTTTCTTCTTCTTGTTGGCCTGGGAGGATGATGCCGGTGGACGTCCACCGGTGGAGGAGTGGGCTGGTGTTGACGGCATAGAGGGGGGGTCGGCCGAGAACCCCGTGTGATGGAGGCACGCCGTGAACGGCGTGCGACGTGGGCGCACCGTGCCTGGTCTACGCCACGAGTGCCGCCGTGGCCTGGTACTGGGTGGTGGAAGGTGCCGAGGAGGAGCCCACGCTGTGGGCGTGCACAACGAGTGCAGCAGCAGCCTAGAGCTTCTCAGACTCATTGATTGCGATGTTCCTCGAGCTGCAAGTCTACCCACATGTGATATGTCCTGGTTTGTAAGCATTGTACGTGATAACTTGCCACCAAACCTTCTCAAATTTTTATCACATCCTCCACATACGATATCATGACATCTTGACAAGTTTCATAATTTTCGGACTTCGTTTGCATTTTATAGAATTTAAAAAACAATTCATCCGCAAGTTCGTGGTCATGTTTTCGTGAACAAGATGTACCATGAATATCATTTTTTGAATCATTAAATTCCATTATTCGATGCACGTGAAGTTCAAATTTGCATTTTTTCGAAAAAAATCAATTAAATGAAATAAATTAACTAAATATAGCAAATAGTTTCGAGAAATGTACTAAATTTTGACATGGAGTACCAAGTACTGTAATAGGACTACAGAAAAAGTTTGGATGTCAAAATACAAAAAAAAAATTGGTTTTCCGAGTGTCATCTTTGACACTCGGCAAACATGCTCTTTGCCGAGTTGCCAGATGCCAGGCACTCAACAAAGTGTTCCCCTTTGCCGGAGTACCAGTGGGGACACTCGAAAAAGAGCGTGCCAAATTTTTTAAAAAATATTTGCCGAGTGTCTCTCCCGCCCAGCACTCGGCAAAGTGGTATTTTTTTAAAAAAAATACGATGCAGTGCGGTTTAGGGTTTTAGATTTCAAAAAAAGGAAAACACGTTTGCCGAGTGCCCCGATCTGGCATTCGGCAAACCGGCCTCCTTTGCCGAGTGCCAGATCGGGGCACTCAGCAAATGGCCCATCCACACTTAGACAACCGGCCACCCAACCGTTACCTCCCTCCCTCCCACACCCACACATGAGCGCCGCCATCTCGCCCCGCCCGCTCTCACCCACCGGCGCGCCCCCCCCTTCCCCCACTTCCTTTCCCGCCCCCCCCCGTACTCTCCCCCTCCCTTCTCCCCCCCCTACTCTCCCCCCTTCCGCTCCTCCCCCCGCACCACACTCCCCTTCCTTCCGCCCCCCACCACCTTCGCCCGCTGGCCCGCCCACACCGCGCGCCTCTGTTGGCCGCCCCGGACACTGCGGCCCACCGCGCCCGCCGCCCCACGCCCGCCTCTCCAACCCCGCTCCCGCGCCCCGCCCATGGCAGCGCCGCCCCGCCATCTCGCTCTACCCCCTCCTTCCTCTTTCTCGCCCCCTACCTCCTTTCCATCCTCTCTCCTTCCCGCGCTCTCCTCTTCGACCCCCCCTCCCCGATGCCCTCCTAGCCCCCGACACCATAGGTGAGTAGTAGAGTAGCAGTGGTAGTATGTTTTTGTAGAAGTAGTTCGTTAGAGTAGTATAGTGGTGTTGTGGTGGTGGTAGTAGTAGTACAGTAGGTGGTTGTGGTGGTAGTAGTAGTACTAGGTGGTGGGGGTGGTGGTTTGTTGTAGTAGTAGAAAGTAGAGTGGGGTGGTGGTGGTGGTGTAGTAGTAGAAGAGTAGAGTGGCGACGACGGTGTGGTGGTGATGAATGTGACTTGGCAATGATATGTTTGAATTGAATGCATATGTATATGTGGTTGTCGGCCATCGTGCCGTATGTTTTTTGCAGGTTTTGGATACCTCACCGTGCAGTGGAGGTTCTGCTGAAATTTTGAACTGAGATAGTATTTTTGTTCTTTTTTTTGCAGAGAAGAGCCGTCGTAGCCAAGCCGGAGTATCTCGGCGACCCCGATCGTCTTCCTCGCCGCTGCGGGTCTGCCTACCCACGTTGCCCGCCTTCCACTGCACCGACCCGCCACGTCCCCACTAGCCTGACTCCGCCGCCACCCTAGGTATAACCACTCTTTCCGTATCAAATGCATAATAGTGTATCACACATAAAAACCAAATATAATAGATAGTCTAATAGATAAACTAAGCTCCCCTGAGATATGTCGCTCCCTCTAAGACTAACATACTTGATCCCTCTCCCCCTTTGGCGTCAAACACCAAAACCTAAGGGTCGGTCAGCGGGCTACAGCGGACGAGTCGGGCGCTGAGGTACATGGAGCAAGCTGGAACTGAGTGCCATCATCATCTGACCCTGAGCTCTGAGCTATCTGACCCTCTGTAGCTAGAAGCGACGCTGAAGCGGTCTAGGTCAGATCAACCACTGGAGCTGCTATAGACTATGTAGGTATGACTGGAGCAGCGGGCTCTGATGATGCCACTGAGGAATGGAGCGTCTCTATAGTCCCGGTAATAGGTGCAACTATAGAAGGACCTTGGACATGCAAATATGATGGAGTAGGCTGCCCTGTCAACTCACTGAAAGTCGCTCCAAGTCTCCTGGAGACTGAGGTATCAGGCACTAGTAGCGAGGAAGTCTGAGCCGATGTAAAGCCCGTCTGGAGAGGTGTGAACTACGGGGCTAACACTGGCGAAGCAAACCACTGGGACACCTGCTCTGTAGGTGAAGCAAACTGTGCTGGTGGCTGTCCCTGACTCTGAAGCCCACTAGACTGTAAAGCTAGAGTCATAGAAGTGGTGGCAGGCTGACCAAGCTGGGGTGAAGGCTGTGGCAGTGGAACCCCAATCGCTGTCACTACATGCTGCATAAATCCAAGAAGCTGCTGCTGCATGAGGAGCTGCTGCTGATGCATGGCCTACTACTGCTGCTGTACAGCCTGCTGCTGCCGTTGAAACTCATCCTACCGAGTCTAAAACTATGCAAAAGTGGTGGGAGTCTCCTGAGCCTGGCGAACCTGATCCTGCCTCATCCGCTCAAGTATGGCAAGTAGAGCGGGGTCTATCTGCGGTGCAGGTGGAGCTGAACTGGAGCTACCGACCTCATGATTATGTCGTCGAGGAGGCATATGAGGGATCTCACGATAGTCCTCATCTAAGCTGTCACTAGGGTCGCTCTCGACCATCCCCTCCTACTGAGCATCAAGTTGCTCCTCCTCTATAGCTGCTATGCCCCTAATAGTCTCATCCTGCTGAGTAGTCTCTGGCACCTCTGGTCATCGGCTTAGCTGGCTGGGTGTCTTCACTGCACTATGTCGAATCATCTGAGTCATGTTGTATGCAGGGAACTCTATAGTGGCACCACTATACTCTGCCAGCATCTCTGGTGGCCTCACAGTAACTGTCCTGTGGATCAAGAATGTAATCTAGTGAGCATACGACAGCTGCCTGTGACCCCTGAACCCCTCTACAATAGTATCCTCCATCTCTAATAGAAGGAGATCCCAAATATCAAACACTGTCTGCTGCATCAGACAGTTTAGTAACCACAACTGTATGCGAGTCAAGCCCTCGTGATACCCCATCCTCAGAAGTAGTGTTCTCCTCATAATGGCATCAAGCACTCTAGTAGTGGGAGTGATGACTAACCAACAAGAAAACCAATATCACAACGTCTTTGAAACTTCCCAAGGTGTTGTCGCTTCTTGTAGATGTAGTATTTGCAACCAAACACCCTAAAGAAGGAGACGTCCGGCTTCTTCCCATTGAGCAACTCATAAGGTGTCTTATCTAGGAACTTTTGAAGGAATAGGCGGTTGGATGCATAGCATGCGGTGTTGATAGCTTCCGCCCATAGAGCTTCGGGGGTGTTGTACTCATCTAGCATTGTTCTTGCAAGAGTGATCAATGTTCGGTTCTTTCTCTCAACTACACCATTTTGTTGAGGAGTATATATTGCGGAGACCTCATGCTTGATCCCAACTTCATCACAATAGGCTTCTATGTTTGTGTTGTCAAATTCCTTCCCATTGTCACTTGTAATCTTCTTGAGCTTAACTTCAAATTCATTTTGTGCTCTCTTGGCAAACTTCTTGAAGCAAGATGCAACTTCGGATTTGTCATGAAGGAAGAATACCCATGTATATCTTGAGTAGTCATCAACAATCACAAGACAATAAAGATTTCCTCCCAAACTCTTATATGTTGTTGGTCCAAATAAATCCATGTGAAGGAGTTCTAGCACTCTTGTGGTTGACATGAAAGCTTTGGTTGGATGAGTATTTGCAACTTGCTTGCCGGCTTGACATGCACTACAAAGCTTGTCCTTCTCAAACTTCACATCCTTCAACCCTCTCACCAAATCATTCTTCATTAGCTTCTTGAGTGAGCTCATCCCAACATAAGCAAGTCTTCTATGCCATAGCCACCCAAGTGTTGTTTTGGTGAATAGGCAAGTCTTCAAATTTGCATCTTCGGAGGTGAAATCCACTAGATATAGGTTGTTGTATCTAAATCCTTTGAATATCACTTGATCATCATCCTTCTTAGATACAACAACTTCCTTCTCGGTGAACAAGCATTAGAAGCCAAGATCACACAATTGTCCAACGGATAGCAAGTTGAAGCTCAATGAAGCAACATATAGCACATTTAAGATAGAATGATCATTTGATATTGCCACTTTGCCCAATCCTTTAACCTTGCCCTTTGAATTATCTCCAAATGTGATTCTTTCTTGTCCATCTATTTCTTCATCTAGTGAGGTGAACATACGAGGATCACCGGTCATATGTTGTGTGCAACCACTATCAATAACCCAATGATTTCCACCGGTCTTGTAGTTCACCTACACACAAGAGATCAAGCTTTAGGAACCCAAACTTGTTGAGGGCCCTTTACCTTCTCAAAAAGTGACTTTGCAACCCAAATTTTCTTAGGCCTATTCTTGTTGGGAGGTCCTAAGAACATGACTTTCATTTTCCCACTAGAATCCTTTCTAAGCATGTAGTGAGCATTGAAGGCAAAAGGTCTAGCATGCTTGGGCAAGGGTTGTGGTGGTGGAGTTTGGCACTCATGGGCAAAGTGACCTTCTTATCCACACTCAAAACATCTCTTTGGCTTTGGCTTTGACTTATGTTGTTGTTGAGCTTGAACCTTCTTCTCTTGGTTTGCCAAATACCCAATGCCACTTCTATCCATCTTCATGACAGTGTTCATAAGTAGCTCACTTTGTAGATACTTGCCTCTTATGAACTTGCTCAATCCAATCTTGAGATGCTCTTTCCCCAATTTGAGCTTCTTGTTTTCTTCCTTGAGAGCATCATTGTTTTTCTCTTCCTTGAGCTTCTTGTTCTCTTCTTTGAGCTTCTTATTTTCAAGGATCAAGTCACCATCATGATCAAGAGTTTCTTGCACAATAGTGTTGTGGCTTTTGATCTCTTCAAGATCTTTCTTGAGCTTTTCATTGTCATTCTTGAGCTTGACAAACTCATCATAATCATCGGCCTCAACCACTTGCTTGCCCTTGCTACTAGAACTTTGCTCAATGCTCTCAATGATCAAATCATCACATGATGTAGCTATATCAATCTTAACAACATCGTTAGTAGCAACATGTGGCTCATTGGATAAGAATTCTTGATCAATAACAAGATTATCATGATTGATCTTTAGAGTTGTATATTCTTTTTTTAGCTTGTTATGGCTAGTGATGAGCTCATTGTGTATCCTCTCAAGTTTATCATGTTTATCTCTAAGCTCTTTCTTAGAAGATTTGAGCTCCTTGAGTTTGGATGATATAGCATCATTTGCTTCACTAAGCTCAATACTAGCCTTTTTCGCCATATCACATTTTGCTAAAAGTGAATCATTCTTAGCTTCTAGCTATTCATTCTTAGCTCTAGTCTTTATAATGATCTTAGTGTATTATTTTAGCAATCTAGCAAGATCATAATAAGAAGGTGATTCATATTCATCATCATCACTATCGCTATCATCATTACTAGCATGTTCATCACCACTACTATCATCATCATTTGATACCTTGCGTTCACCCTTGGCCATAAGGCATAGGTGTGTAGAGGATGATGGCGGTGGTGGCGGTGAAGATGGTGAAGAGTCAATAACAATTGCGGCCACCTTCTCATTGTCACTATCATCATCGGATGAGCCACTAGAAGAATCAATGTTCGTGAGCCAATCACCGATGATGTATGCCTTTCCACTCTTCTTCTTCTTGTGGAAGTCTTTCTTCTTGCCATCTCTCTTCTTGTATGGCTTGTTTTTCTTCTCATCTTCTTCTTCATTACTTGAGTCATCTTTCTTGCCCTTGTACTTGTTCTTAAACTTGTCTTTCTTGGGCTTGGTGCATTGGTGTGCTAGATGACCAAGTTCTCCACAATTGTAGCAATCCATCTCGGAGATTGGCTTTCTTCTAGAGCTAGTGAAGAACTTCTTCTTCTTGCCATCGAACTTGATGCCACTCTTGTTGAGCTTCTTTAGCATCTTGGCGGTTTTTCTCACCATGAGAGCAAAACTTGCATCATCAACTTCATCATCACTTGAGCTCTTATACTCAAGTCTTGCTTTGCCCTTCTCTTGGCTAGCTTTGAATGCTAGGTCCTTTTCTTTCTTCTTTGTAGAGGATGAGCCATCTTGAGGTGTGATGTGCATGTACATCTCATGAGCATTGATCTTTCCCAAGATTTGTGTCGGTGTAGCGGTGGAAAGATCACCTTGATGAAGCACGGTCACAATATGCCCATATTTGTCAATGGGGAGGATACTCAAGATCTTTCTTACAACATCGGATGGTTGCATTTGAGTGAGTCCAAGCCCATTGACTTCCTCTACAAGAACATTCAAGCGTGAATACATTTCATTAGCACATTCTTTAGGAAGCATCTCAAAAGAGTTAAGCTTTTTCATGACAAGATGATAGCGTTCCTCACGCTCACTCTTTGTTCCCTCATGGAGTGCACAAACATCCGACCATAGTGCATGGGCGTCTTTGTGGTTCCTCACCCGGTTAAATACATCTTTGCAAAGGCCTCTAAAGATGGTGTTTCGAGCCTTTGCATTCCATTTCTCATAATTCCCCTCATCGCCTTGTAAGTTAGTAGCATCCTAAGGTTTTGGGAAGCCTTGTGAGGCGGCTCTAAGTATTCCAACATCTAGAGCTTCTAAGTACGCCTCCATGCGAATTTTCCAATATGGAAAATCATCCCCCTTAAAGATAGGAGGAGGTCCATCTCCGTGAGACATCTTTCTCTAGGCGGTTAAGCCTAAATACATGAGCATGAGGCTCTGATACCAATTGAAAGGATCAAGATGCCTAAGAGGAGGGGTGAATTGGGCTAATTCTAAATTTCTTTGCAATAATTAAATCCTATTGTTAGCCCAATTAACCCCTTGTACCTAGAAAGTGTTTCTAATATTCTATCACACAAAAAGTCTTGCAACCTAAGTTCTAATCCTACTCTAGCATGACAATTCTATGAATGTAAAGACAAATATTGAATTGCTCAAAGTAAATGCTCAAAGTAAATAGAGAAGGAGGAACACGGCGATGTTTTGCCGAGGTATCGGAGAGTCGCCACTCCCCACTAGTCCTCGTTGGAGCACCCACGCAAGGGTGTAGCTCCCTCTTGATCCGCGCAAGGATCAAGTGCTCTCTATGGGTTGATTCTTCGACACTCTGTCGCGGTGAATCACCCACAACCGCTCACAACTTGAGTTGGGTCATCCACAAGCTCTACCGGATGATCACCAAGCTCCCAATCACCACCAAGCTGTATAGGTGATGGCGATCACCAAGAGTAACAAGCACGAACTCTCACTTGACCACAACAAGCCTAATGAGAAGGGTGGATGCACACTTTGCTACTCTTGATCTCACTAATGAGGGCTCTCTTTGGGATTCTCAAATCTCAATCACCTCACTAGGACCTTGCTCTTCTTGGCACTCTCAAAGGTGTTTCTCAGTTGTTGAAATGAGCAAAAGTACCCCCACACACGAATGGAGGAAGTATTTATAACATGGGCTGAAAAACGAACCGTTATGTGCCTCTGCGGGTGACCGGACGCTCCGGTCATGTTGATCGGACGCGCCGGTCAGTTCAACCCGAACTCCAGTGCTTAAAGTGTGACCGGACGCGTCCGGTCATGATTTTCCCTCTCTGGAACCTTACTGGAGTCGACCGGTCACTTCACCTCTCAGCGTCCGGTCACTTCCAGACGACTTCACCTTGATCAAATGAACTGACCGGACTTTGCGCCAGCGTCCGGTCACACCGAAGCCAGCGTCCGGTCAGTATTTGACCCTCCATTCACTTCCAACTTTCGAATGTATGTGAATGAAGTTTGCTCCAATGAATCCTCTCCCCTAGTGAGCCTCCTCCTGGCCCTGACTTCTCTCCCTTGCAAGCCCCTTTTGGGCCTTCCACCTAACCCGACTCATGTCAACGGTGAGCCATTCCACCCGCCTTCCCCTTGTTGTGGCGTGCTCCTCCCGTTTCAGGCTCTCTTGGGTCCTCTATAGTTCAATCGGTTAGAACTATGGTGGATGATGAGTGGGTCCCATATAGTAATGTCTACTGAAATGGATTTATAGATCCTAACTTGAGAGCTTCTGTTGAAGTAGATGTAAAAAACATATCTCTAAAAATAAAGGGACCTCTCGAATCAAAGTAGAGGTCCTAATTTGAGGGCTTCTGTTGTAGATGTTCTTATCATTGGCATACCTAATCCTTGACGGCGCAACAAGTTGTACAAAACCTATTACATCGCATGGGTATGTTTGCCAATAAAATATTAAAGTTATTAGTAGGGACACGAATAATAGTTGTCCTCTTCCACAAGTTGCATGACAAATTTGCCTCTATTGGAAAGTTCTATTATGCAACAATAGAACTTTCATTTCTTTCTTTAGAGCACCATAAGGCTAATTATAGTACTACATAATATTGTATCATACAAAATGTATTTTTTCATCTTTTAAAAAGATGTATTAGGAATGGAGAAAGTTCTTTCAGGTATATATTTGCACAATCAATTTCTAGTACGATACATAAATAAACATACTCCCACCTTCAAGGTATATTTTGACAGTTAATTTCTTGTACAAAATATAAATAAATGTACTCCATTTGTCCTAAAATATAAGATATTGGGTATTAAAGTGTCGCAAAAGATTTTAGTGTATTAACTCATCAAGCCATTAGGTCTTGTTTAGGTACCCCAACAATTAGTAATAATCAGATTATATAATCAAATTTTGATCCAAATAAGATTGATTATATAGTAGATTATTATAATCAAAATTCTTGATTGCCATAATCCCATAATTCAGGTTATAGGTGTTGAAAATCCAACTTATCTCCAACCAATTGTCCAACTTGTCAAACTATAAAGGATAAGATAGGAATTTCTCGCATTTACCGACCACAATCAATCATCATAATCCATAGTCCCCAAAACTCTGATTATTATAATCCATAACCGTGACTATAATAATCCTATACATAATCTAGATTATAATGATCTAGCTATGATCCAAACAGACCCTTAATTTTACATATGTACTTACTATTAATGTCTATTGTCTATCCACCCACCAAACTTGAAAAAGGGTAAGCATATTATGTCTCCACTGTTAATGGAGGGTTACATGGCATCATCAGCTGAAAGACCGGGATGATGTTTTTCAACCAAGAAAAACTCAGGAGGTGTAGGACTTCATGACAATGCTTCAATGAGGAACATGACGCAAAAAACATCACCATTGCTGGATTGATAGAGAATCCAAGCAAGACATTCACCCAGAAACAATGCCCAGCCCAACCCCCAAATCATGTGGCCCTACCATTGCGCACCAAACAAGCCCTCACCATGCGAGTCTAGCCAATGAAGCAATGTACGTAGCATGCCACCGTTAGTGGGAAGATGTTGCTACACCGACTAAGCCATAGGCGTGCGTGACCTTACAACATGACACTAGTTTCCACCAGCCTCTACTACTAGACCAAATAGGTTAACATGCAAGGCGACACCAATCTTCTACACAAGGCAGCACCGCCTCCACTACCGCCGCCGCACCAAACCAAACAAAGAGCTTGCAACCACCACTGTTGAAAATCCAAGGCAGCCAGCCATGAAGATCTGCCTTCAACTGGTTCTGCAAAAACAAGTCGCAGACATGTGCAACCATCCGACGCTAGTCCACATGGACCGTAGCCAACCAAGTCATCGCCAAGTCCTTGTAGATCTCCAAACAAGAGATCAATAGCCATGTTGTTCACTTGTCGAAGAGGCTGTCATGTCCGCTGCACCATAGCACCCACCCACGCATGCGCAACCACCCACACTACCCCCACACAGGCCACGCCAACGCTAGTGACCTAGCAGCCACACCGCCCCTAAGAACTTGCCTAAAGTCGTCGAGTGGTGACCAGACCTAACCACCCCTCCTCCAGCCAACCTTCCGCTGCTTCACCATAGAGAAGGTGGACTAGCCGATGTCATGCTTACCAGTGGAGGACCACAGAGGTCGCCTCCTTGGTGCCAACCTCTGGCAGTGGGCCGATGGCGCCACCCCGCAGCACGGTGATGAAGGCGGCCTTGAAAAGGTGCCTGCCACCACGTCGTGGACTGGGTTGATGGCTTGCCCCCTTCCTCGCTGCCTGCCTCGTATAACAACTACTAGAGCCATGCGTCATTGTCCAATGAAGGCAGCCCAACCAGCACCGAGCTTGCAAAGATCTGTTCATAGGAACGCTAGATTCGGTCACCACGTTGTCAGAACTTGCTACCAGGCCGCTGGATTTGTCACTAGACAGGGTTAGCAAGAGTCCTTGAATGTTATTCTTATCTCTCCTATTCGGTATGCTATAATCAAAAGGATTTATGTTATTGTATATGATCTCAAACCAGGAAACTATATAGCGTTTTTATTCTACATGCCATAGTAGTGCTCGCAATAATTGTAGTGGGTCTAAATTCTATAGCTACAAAGGTAGCATTAAAAAATTAGCATATTAGAACTTGACAAGTCGCTATAGTGACTATATTTTTAAATTTTTGTTCATCTAACTCTTTTTATTTGAAAGTTATACTTTAAGGTTTAAATTTTAGTTGGGTAGGCTATTTGTTATGGTGGGAGATACGTATGTTTTGTGTAGCTTTATGGTTTTAAATATCACTAAACTTAGCGCCTGCTATATTGCCGATTACGTGCTACCATACACTTGACAACAATTTGCTACTAACCCTCACCTATTATTTACTACCATGTCTCAAAACATTGTTAATTATTATATATTTATGATTCACAATTATATAAATTTATGATATATCTGATTATATGTCTAATTTAATTGTGATTTATATGTATTTTTTGTCTGTTATATTGGGTTGAAAAACAACCATAGACATTCTACTTGCACGGCGTCCCACCAGAAAAGATCAAGATGTTAAAGAGGGGGGGGGGGTGAACATCAAAGAACATCAATCGCTCCTCAAATTCATTTGTTTTGTTAGCATTTTCAACAACTCTTCTCATCTTACTTGTAACCTCTTCCCCTGCATTATTTTTTTCACAACACAATATCAATTATTCCTACCTTATATACTCGGTCTATATAGCCTTTAATTAACTAAAGTCATGTGGATCGACACTCATCACGGTTATATCCGCATCCATTGACTCATTCCGTACCAATAGTGGTGGTAACTCTCCGACAACTAGGGATAACCCCTCATATTCAATTCAGCCCTTTTCCTTTTTAACAAAATTCTTTCTTCCCATGAAATCATCCATTCCATGCCAGTAGTCGGTTCTAGTTTGAAACCTCATGTTTGAAATGAAACTTTTTTAGTCTAATACTCGTTGCAACACTTTAAAAAAACCCAATGAATTCATGCAAGCTATAATCAATTCTAACATTTCCCTTCTTGACTCTTGATCACCCCATTTGCCTTTTCTTTTTCACACATTCTTTCTTACTAGATCACTTGCTTGCTCACTCTGTATCGAGTTGCAACTAAACTAATGTGTGAGTACGAAGTAGTGTTTGATGGTCAGTAGGAATTAATAATTGGCTTTCTCTTGCATGTGACTAATAAGAATTAAATTTCTTCAAGCCTGCATCATTCTCGCAAGATTGGTGTGCCTTGACAAAATTTTCTCCCATGTAAAAAAAGATATGTCTTACCTTTATTGTTCGACCACAAAACTCATGGCGCAACGAAGAGCTTCTAAATCCCATGAAGTTTGTGGCTCTATGCCTTGGCAAATTTTGAGTATGACTCATTGCATGTGTTCTTTTGTCAAGAGTGTGCATGCCTCCTTTTGTCTTCTGTTGAAGATTAAGCATACATCTAGCCCTTCAACCGCAAGTGCTAAATGATGATGTGCATAACATGGTGGAAACCTGTGGGCTAGCCGATCTGCATCTCCCCAAACGTTGTCGTGACATCCTCCTCCCCCACCAGCCTCCTGGCCCCGGCTCCCCACCACTCCACTCAGACTTGGCAGGCTACTGCCACACGGACACGTGCAGCTACAGCTCAACCGGAGCCTTTGATTCTAGCGAAGTTACTTCAAAAAGTGTACATGGAAAATATTTCACACGGGGTAGACTTTGGAGAACGAGTACACAAGGTCATGAAGGATTTGGATGAAGTAGTTATATGGCTCACGGTCATGTTCTCCTGGAGGGCGTATGGATGCACGGCAGTACGTGCTGTGCTGCGCGACCTAGAATTGCACAGAGAGAGAGGGTGGATGGGAGGCCGGCTACACGGCCCAAGATTAGGGTAGGACGGAGGTTTGCTACTGAATAACTATCTAGTACCTAGGCACCAAATAACAGAGTCCTATATATACATACATACACACACAAATGTGCATCTATGGGTTTATCTAATTTTGCAAAACAATAAAAATCACAATGGCATATTCTTAATCCAACAAGTTTAATAATAATGATTGATGAACAATGCCAGCACTTAAAGAACTTGTATATGACTAAATTGGCAATTGAATAAACTGATCTTCTAGTCTCTTCGTTTTCTTTTCTTAGCACCAGACGAATAATGTTTCTTACATTCCATGGCAAAATTCAAATAACATCAAAATTAGATTAGAAGGAAAGAAGAAATAACTCTAACCAGTTAGCAATCACCAGTATCTAGAATGTACTCTACCTATAATAAAGATTAGATAAGAACAAACAGAAAAGAAAATCCCAAACCTCCGTTGGAGATATGATGCTAGCCTTCTTCAGCCTGATGCCTGGATCTCTATTACGGATGGCCTCATTGGTCCGCGGACGCCACGCTCGCCCATGCCAAGTCGACACCGATCAGCGTGTGATCTTGATTGCGTGGATGGAGCGTGGCCGCGTCGATCATGGGCTCCTCGCGGCCGCGCCCTCGCTCGTCCCTCCTGATGACGACGATCGACTTGATCGCGATCGCTTGGTGCTTATATTGGGAATTTGGGATTAGGAGTCAAGGAGACACGGAGATAGCGTCATGCAAATCGTCCAACGGCGAGGCAGAACCACAGAACCAGTCACAATCGTGACTCAGGACTCGGGGACGGACTGTTGCTTGATCCGTGATCTCGCCTTCCTGGGTTCTCGTCTCGGATCCTTTCAATTGGGCCATGGGCTGAGAAGTTTTTTTTGCAACAAATGGGCTGCGAAGTTGGGGGTTGTGTGATTGTGTCTAGCTAGGCCTGCGGCTCTAGGCAGTCGCGCCCGCTAGCTGTACCATTGTGGCTAGGGTCGGCCCTAACACTCGTTTGTGCCTATATTTAGTTTTTGTTTTGCGATATACGTACACACACCACGCTCACTTACCCCTATAATAAGCATAGTAATTAGTTCTAGCCTTATCCATGTAAGTGAATTGTTGGCCGCTCGTCCTTATTGCTTGTACACCACCTAGGTGTTGCTTTTTTTTTTGAGGGGAACCTAGCTAGGTGTTGCTTGGTTCATCAGATTTGCCCATAGATCACGTTACTTCGCGTTTGGTTGGGCCAACAACGTAACCAATAGCGGCCGGACTATATACGGGCCATACAAGGTTCATACCGTCCAACTCTGAGCGTTAACCAATTACACTGCCGACTCTATCTAAGCGTAAAAAAAGGAAACCAAAACAAATGATGCTTCGTTAATGCTTTGGTGAGGGCGTTCTTACGCTGACACTTTCTCCTCCCATCCCGCCTCCGGTGTGCCCCATCCCCCTGCTCCTCCCATCCCGCCTCCGCGTCTGTTGTGTCTACTCCCCCACGCCCACGCCCACTCCGCCTCCAGTGAGCCCCATCCCGCTTGGCTCGACGCCGTGCTTGCTGCCCACGCCCACTCCACCTCCGTGCTACTGACATCGTCGTTGTTCCCCACCAAAAGGTCCTAGCCGCTATCAACCTCAGCTCGCGACATCATGAGATCCTAGTGGCCATACCCGGAGCGGGCTTCTCCGACCGGCTGCACCTCGCGCTCCCTTCCTCCCTCGGCTTCGGTTTCCGACGATGCGTACGAGGGGGCGACTCGGCCAGCAGCGCCGACGAGGACACAGTTGGTCGGCAGGTCCATGGTCACGGGCATTAGGCAGTCAGGAAGGTCGCCAACAGCAAGGCCCGCGGGCGTCTAGCTACGACGGGATATGATGCATGTTGTGAGTGTATATTTCAAATGTTTCTAGTGTGTTTAGAGGTATGTTTCAAGTGTTTCATATGGATATTGCAAAAGTAGATCAGGATATTGCACATATTGCAATGATTGTACACGTATGTTGCAAGCGTCTGTCTCCATTGTTTCATATGTTTTTCAGACATCTGTTGCAAGTTTGTTTCATCCGGATGTTGCATATGTTTCACACATTTGTTGCAAGTGTTTTATCTGGATGTTGCGTATGTTTTGCAATGGCTACACATGTGTTTTTCTGGTGTTTCAGACGTATGTTGCAAGTGTTTCAATTGTTTCAGATGTATGTTGCAAGTGTTTCATCTAGATGTTGCCAAAGTAGGTCTTGGTTTTGCACATGTTGCAGTGGGATCCATCTGCAGCAGCCACCTGCTGCAGCTGCTGGGCCTGCATGCATGCACGTGGGTGTAGAGAGGGTGCTATTGTGCGGGCACGGGCCACGGTGTGGGCGCAGGTGCGGGCGTGGGACACAGAGCGACACGGGCCCCACGTGAAGCAGACGCAGTAGGCGCGGGCATCTGGACGCTAGCCCCGTCCAGACGTCCGGGCGCTAGATGTTCTGATGATGCTTTGCCTTACAACGTACAGATCCCACCGTAACTTGGTTTCATTAGCGTTGCCACTCCCAAGGCTGAACCAAACCCTAGTTTTTAGGTCTATCTGAATCACTTCTTGCTTATAGTAATGATGAGGTACAATAATCTGCAAGCTGATCTAAACACTCTAAATTGACTGTAATAGTCGAGCCAATAGATTAATGAATCCTAATCCATATCTTTTGTGGATTACACTATATATGCATAGACGTCGTGCATACATACTCACCCCTATCCGCGCTATCCTTATGAGCACCCGTGAATGACTAAGATGACATATATATTGAGATCGACAAAGTCATCACAGGCGCCTTGTTGACCACAGAGCCATCACCCACAAATGAATAAATTTTAGGAAAATGCAAGCACCGGCATCTAGAAATTAATTCAGAAAAAATGCATGTGATCACATCCGTGCATCAAGTCGAAGACTTAATCGAATACGCAGATTAAACCACAAGGAATCTAACTAGCCGAGCTAAACTCAACTCACATTCACACGATCCATCTTAAACCTACTAATAAAAGACTATATGTGAATAAATAATAATCTAGATTGGACCTATATGCATGTGATCACATCCGTGCATCAAGTCCAAGACTTATTAATCAAATAAGCAGATTTAACCACAAGGAATCAAACTAGCTGAGCTAAACTCAACTCACATTCACACTATCCATCTTAAACCTACTAATAAAAGACTATATGTGAATAAATAATAATCTAGCTTGCACCTATAATTTATGGATTCATATATATACTCAGTGAGGTCGCTCCATGAGGCCTAGGGAAAGTTCATGGCAGTAGTACGTGTCCTGATTGGTGAATCATATTTTCAGAGATTCGTTCTTTACCGCCTCGGTCATTGGAGAAGATGAAGAATCGACGAGCTTATCTACCTTTCAGAAGATCAGGCCGATTCTCGATTGCTAGTTCCAGGAAATAAAGTGAACCTGAGTCCTTGGAGTGCGCTCTCGGCCTTGCTAGCACACCAAGTTTTAGAACTGTTACTGATAGATTCATATAGACAGGCAAAGACTGCATGCTCCAAGAGGGAATGAAGGTTCATGCATGTCCTGACCGGATCGATCTTTTCAGAGATTCGTTCTCATCGCCCTCGATCTTTGGAGAAGATGCAGAGTAGACAAGCCAAGATTTAGATGGATACGCGTATCTCTAGTCCAAGAACATCGGCTGGGCAGCGCCACTACTGGAAACCGGCCGAGGTCACGAGGAGTCCTCTGTTTTCTTTCTTCGGTATGATGATGGAGTATCAACTTTTTTTACAATAATTGCCATGTTGTGAAGTATAAAATACGTCTATACAAAGTGATGAGGAAGATATGTATAGCCACTAAGCCACAGACCACATACCACAAGCCATTCATCATGACCTAGTTTATCAGACTATTGTGAGCTGTATATAATGCATCAGTTTAGCTATGACTTGCATGCATGCAGAAGTATAATTAAGTAGCTTGTTTCGTCGATTAGTAAGCCAACAGCAAAGGAGTACGAATATCTGACAGCGACACGTGTGCTGTTGCAAGAGGTATATATAGTAGTATATGTATAGTGCTAGAATTATATTTTTTTTAAACGAGTTTGCTAGAATTATTATTATATGGAGGGACAGCAGCATATCTGTGTAGGCCGTAGCAATGCGCAAGGATCCGAGGATCCAATAATCAAGATCCTGATGGATGCGCAGCAGCTTTCTTGCACACGGTATTACCTCAATACCATTTTTCAGACAACACGATAGGTCTACGATCATCGATCGGTGACTCTCGTACTCCGTACATTGAATGGACACACATGCATGTATATGGTACAATTTTGCTATGGAATATCTGGACGCCTGCTTTCGTTCTTTATGGTTGTATTTGGTTAGGAGACAAAGCAAAATAGGATGATCATGTTTCAATTTTTAGAAATGAGATGATCAGATCTAGAATGTGGTCGAGGGAGACAGGATCATCCCTATTTTATGTTTAGTTGAAGGACACCAGAAAGTGGAATCAGACACTGACAGTAGGACTCAGCTCATCTGTTAATTTTTGTTTTATTATATTTCTTATCCTTATTCTTTTTCCTTATTCTTTCTCCCGAAGTCCCCATTAAGCGCTAACCTCCGCCGGCCCGTGCCCGCGGGCGGCGACTGCAACCGGAGCCTCGCCCCCCTCACCCCCGCTATCACAATCAGAGCCCTTACCCACGGCCGGTGTCCACACCCAGGCCTCACAACCCGCACTTGTTGCCGGCGACCCCTAGTGCCCAGGGCCAGCACCCCATCCCTGACCTCTTCTTCCTCAGCACCGGCGCCGCCTTGGCCCGCGCTTCTCTTCTTTCCCCACAGGTTATGACATGTGCCACAGGTTACTCAATTGGCGTGTGTACAGTTCGTGCAGTATTTCTATGAATAATGCATCAGAATGAGCACTTTAACAATCTTCATCCACTTTATTGTACAGTAATAGAAGATCATTTACCTCTTATGTGCACGCATATGTCCATTTTTATTGGATTTGACAATAGTGAAGCATATCAAGGGGAGTTTGAAGGCCAAGAGTTCTTATCTATGTAAGTATGTGCCAAAAAATAAATAAGCTCTTTCAACATTGCTCCAGCTATATTTGCTTGTATTCAAATTTGAAAATAATCAATTCAACTAATAATAAATTTTGTCTAGGCCTACCTTTGTCTTGTTAGCTTATTCTAAATTTCCTTCTGACTAGTATAAACTAATTCAAAATAAGTCAATTCGAATGAAGTTTAATACATATGCATGATACATAGACTTGCCTGAACAGATAGCTTTTGAACGGTAGTAATACTGTGAATATTGTTTCTGTAACTCTAAGGAGTACCTAAATGTTGCATGCATAAATTCTTCTACATTATTCAACATTTCCTTCTGCATAGCATGTCCCTTCTTAAAATTATATTTTAAAAATAATTTATGTACAGTCTGCTATCAGAACAAGAGCACCCTCCTCTAATACAAGAATTGTTTGGATGAGTAACCGGAGAGCCAGCTGCCCTACACCTGCGGGGTGAGCACTCAAAACTATTTTTTTTTCTTTCCGGTTGCACTCATTAAGTTTTAATCAACGCTGCTATGGATGTCTATGGCATGTTTCTTTCTTGCTGATCCTGATCTGTTTGCATGCGTGACACTAGCTTGTTGCATGCATGCAGCGGCAATAGCTTTCCAAATGAGTGGCCTTAGCCCAATCCGGCTGCAGGTGCCCATGAACGGTTTGAGAGGCACCCGGGTAATGATGTCTTATCATCTACCCAGCGTCATCTATTGATTACCACGAACAATCCGTGGGACAAGCAGCAACCATAATCAAAGTATAGTCTAGACACCACGTCTACACAATATCTCACTACTCTAGTTGTGTGCACTCAGATCAATTATAGCGTCGGATGAAGGGCGGTGGTCAGGAGCAAGAGTGTGCTAATTCTATATCAACAAGCATACAAGTATGACTATGCTAAGAACCACTACAACACAACCAAATGCATGTTACACAAAGTAAACACTAAGCAAAGTAAAGAAGATAAATATATTACATAAGCAAAGTCTTACTAAAAAGAAAAAGGATACAAGAGCTACACTAGACTTTATAGAAGACTAAATCGGAAAACTCGAGACTAGCTAGCTCACTACTCACTCTAACTCCCACACTATCCTATCCTACTAAGACTAAGGTAGTAGTGGATCTTCTCTACTTCTTAGAGTGGTGCTCATGTCTTGGAAGAGAGGGGGTACCCCTATTTATAGTGATGGTGTGGGCCCATGAATCCAAGTAATATTCACCTCATCCTTTGGATCAAACCATCATAAGATGAATGGTGGTGATCCAACACACTTGTGCTTGTTTACAAATTGACCAAGAGGAAGGTAGCGGAGAAAGCTAAGCACAAATAGAAAACATGAGGTGTCGACCACCCTCCTATGACAGGTGGGGCCCCCTCCCATGGTGGGGGGCTTGGCCCTTCCTTCTTATGTGGGTATGTGTTGGTGGGGCCATCTGGAGATCTTCAGTACATGAGTTGTGGGCCGTTCAACCCATGTGAAGTGTGTGTGAGCTATCTAGAGAAAACACAGACCGAATCTAAGGGTGAAATCACTTATGAGTGTGTTTCAAGGCTTCACCAGGACCGAGGTGAGTGGGGCCCACTTGGTGGGATTGGTCGACCTTCCCTAGGGTCGCCCGACCCTAGGGGTTGTCCCCACCTTTGCTCCTTTTTACTTCCTGCAGAGAAATATTCCATGTACATGTGGAACTTTATTATTTAAATAAAATATGTTCATGGCATTCTCATTTCCATTTATTTCGAGGCATGCTGACAGTGTTTTCAAGGTATAAAATCATGTCATTTTTATCATCAACAAGCTCCCTCAAACTTCACCTTAATTTGCTTGTCCCGAGCAAAGACTAAAACTTAGCCTTGATGGATCAGGAGTTGCTACTATGTTTACGTTTTAAGAGTACCATGTGTACAACAAACATATTCTTCCATGAGTGGAAAATTTAGCAATATTGAAAACTCATCCATATTACTTTAGGTCCTTCATGGGATGTATGGTTTTTTTTTTGTCACGAACGGTTAAAAGACAGAACAGCTTGACTTGAGCACTAGTTTTCTCATTCCGCACAAGTTTCATACCAGAGGGGCAAGGTTTTCAAAAAGGCTTGAGTTACTCATATGGTACTCTGAAGTCGCTTATATGGTGTATATTTTCTCACCAAGGCACATTTAATTTGCAAGTTGCCTTTTCATCCTACTTCTAGTGGCTTATGTGGAGTTTTGGTTAGTATTAAGATGTAACATACTTGCATTGCATATATTGTAAAGTCAAAACTTGGATCCAAGCAGAAAGATATGCCATACTCTTAGATCAAGATGTGCATGTGATCGAATGGAACATGTGTGATAATGAACTTTATATTACTCCTTAGCAAATTGATCTATCTCTAATTATTATTTTGAGACATGGCTGTTTTTTCCTCATCATTTTTTAATTCATGAGCCCTCATGTGCTCATCAATTTTTTCTATACTTGTACCTTCAAGTGTCTATATTTTTTTCTTTTTCTTATTTTTGCATAACACATATCTCTTTTGCAAAGTATTTAAGAGAGATCACATTTTTTAGAACTTGGGGCATTTATTTGGTGGAGATGAGATAAATCAAAACCATTTTAACAAGTGATGTCAAGTCGTTGTAGAATTAGAAGTGAACCTATACAATATATGTGGATGCCCATATTATCCAAAAAAAAAACTATTGGCTGCGCTGCTTCGTTAAAAAATAGGCTAGCATGCATCTGGACGAGTAGAAGCATCGATGTCTGACTTGGCGAGTGAAGCTGAGTGAATTGAATATTTGTGTCCTGCGGGCTGCGTGATGGTCATTTGGCCAAATCTCCGTGTGGACATCAAACGTCCATGAACGAACGAATAATGAGTCCCACGTGTTAGACTGCTGCACCAGCACGCTGTGAATGTGATTGTGATCCATGTATGGCAATGAATGGGTCCCATGTTAGACTTCCGCACGCTGTGTAGAGGAGTAGTTGAAGCATCGACGACATAACGTATGTTTCAATCTTAGATCGAAGCCCGATTTTTTTACATAATAATAGAATAAACATCCAGCTTCATCCTCGCTCATAAGTAAGGAATCATACAACATCATTACAAAGAAGCTCTCATACTTATGTTTAAAGCAGACTCACAAAAAAGATAGAAAATCAGTTCGCAATCCTAGACATAATGGGTCATCCATAAAAGGAAAAAAATGCCAAAGCCGATGTCTCCAACTGGTCTGACAAACCTTGTAGATACATTCTTTATTTTCTTCACTTAGCTGCAACTAACCCAAAAACCAGAACCAATGCGTTCCCTGAATATGACCTACAAAAATATTTTAGGACTACATTTGTCAAAACGCTATCATTTCTAGTGAGCCATAAGGTCTAACAGAAGGCAGCCGCCCCTACTAGTAATAACAAGCTTGAATCTTTTTCACATTGCTTATACCAATTCCCAAAAAGGTTTGCCACAGAACGTGGTGGGGGAAATACCAAACACCATATGCAATAATGCCAAAGAAATTTAGTATATTTACGCTAAAAAAGCAGATGTTGAATAGTCTCAAAATTACTGCAGAAGCAGCAATATTTGCTTCCTTGCCAATTTTTTTAGCTAGGTTGGCTTTAGTTAGTATTACACTCTTTTTGAGGAACCAAAGAAATATCTTAATTTTAAGTGGCAGCTTTACACGCCAAATTTCCTATGTTACCTTGATGTCAGTAGGTATCTGTACATCGGCCTAACCGCAAAATTATCACTTGTACTTAAGGTCCATGTGATAGTATCCTTTCTTGTTTGTAGGTTTACATTCGCAATAGTTGCAATCAGATTATTCCATTTCACCCATTTATTTGGCGTGCAAGTTCTCCTCCGGCCTATAACAACATCGAACCGAGCCGACTAAAAGAATGATTTGCGGAGACGAGAGAGGTGAGTGCTTGTGCTTTTGTAGTTTTTTTTAATTTTCCTATGGGCCCCACGGTCCATTTAGCACTGCCGTGCCGGTTGCCAAGTCATCAAACTCCCGTCCAGTCAACTGTCAAGCACATGTGAGGTGAGGGCACTGGTGGTGTAGGAATTTCGCCACAGCTTCGTTCTTGGATCATCTGCACAGTTCGGTTCAAACGACCAAGGCACGACGGACACGACAACTTATAAAAGAGGCGCATGCATCATCTTCACATCCACAGCCCACAGGTTGGACCTCGCGGACTAGCGCAATCCTTCCTCCTCCAGGCTGGGCATCCCCAAATTGCGGAGCTCCCTCCTAGTACGTAGTCGTAGATCTTAATCCCAAGGCAGCAGACACCTATAATACACTCGACATGGTGACGCCCGTGGCTTTTGCTCCGCGACGACAACAACAGGCGCCGGATGCCGTCGTCGGCACCGGCAAGAAGTCGTCCACGACATCGACTACGTTTTGGGTGCTCGGCCTTCTCACCGCCTCCGCGGCAATCACCGTGGCCGTGTGCGTGCCGCCACCGGCGCTCCACAAGAACGCCTACTGTAAGAGATGGAAAGAAAGAATGATGACAACTCAATCTGTATTGATCATCGGTTTCCAAACTTATACATGTACAACACAAGTCAGTTAGCCTATCACTAACTATACTCAAGGGCAGCCACAGAACGTGGCGTGCAGCTCGCCAACACCCCCTGTAGTGTGAGCATCGTTGCCGGCGACGCACGAAACTCTTTGAAGCTCGCAGATGGAAGACCTTTGGTCATGATGTCTGCGAATTGCTACACCGTGGGTACATGTATGACCTTGCACTGTCCAACGGCAACTTTCTCACGGACAAAGTGAACATCTAGCTCAATATGCTTGGTTCGTTTGTGATGAACTAGATTTGAGCTCATGTAACAAGCGGAGACGTTGTTGCAAAAGATCACTGAGGCCATCTCCAGGGGACACTCGAGTTCACTGAGCAGGTGCCGAATCCAGGTACATTCAGCTATTAGATTGATCTCCACCAATCGGTCTAACGACCGAGTCGGACCCTGACTCGCGCCCTGATCGGGGGCGCCCAACCAAATCATGGTTGGTGGGCCCCCATCGCGCAGCTCTATAAAGAGAAGGTGGGGGCCGGGGCTTACGGTACGAGGTTCACTGGATGCCGCCACAATCCCCACCTACAAATCCTAAATCGATCTAGAGGGGGGCGCTGACAGCGACGGGAAGCGCCGCCACCGTCTTAACCGCCGTTGAGCTGACGTCGTCGACTTCGCCACCGACGCCATGGCTAGTAGCTCCTCCATGCCTGATGGTCAGCCACTTCTATCCCCTCTCTCTCTCTCTCTCTCTCTATTTCTCTCTCTAGGATGAACTACTTGTTTTCCTAAGAAGGTACCCTCTGATCTACGTGATCCTAATTATCTAACAATGGTATCAAAGCCAGGTTAGCCTAATCTAGCATGTAGATCCAGTTTGGGGTAGAGAAAAAAATGAAAAGGAATTCGAAGGAGATGATTCGGATCAAACCCTAACCGTAACCCTAGAAGAAAGGACGAAGAGGGGAGGGACCTACCCGGGTTCTCTCGCAGCCATCGCCACTGCCATCGTGCGGGATTAAGATCCCGCCATTGCGCGGGAGCACGAGCCGAGCCGCCGCAAACCACCGCATCACCGGTGCGCGGGCTCAGGCTCAAAGCACCGCTGCAAGGCCGCTCGACGGCAGCACGGTCACCCTCGGGCCTCGATGGCGGCGCGAGGGGGGGCCTACGGCGGTGCCGCCACCCTTCCAATGGCGGCCACGGGCGGCCGCTGCTACGCCGCTCCGTTCGCTCGGCTGCGGCGCTGAGAAAGAAAAGGGAGAGGAGAAATGAGTTAGGGTTTTCACGGGCAGCGGCCGGTACCGGTTTTTGATCGGCAGCGCTAGGGCAGGAGAGAGGGAGAGGGTCGGTGCAGGAAGGAGGGAGAGGGGAAGGGGAGATAAGTCTTGAGGCAATCCTTTCTTGATTCCAATGATTACATAGCCCCTCTACTTATAGTCCTGGGTAGGCTTGCATCTTAAGTAATCTAATGAGGGAAGTCCTTATAGAATTGGACTCCTTCCTATCTTAGCTAAGCCTATTCCTATTGGAGATCCTCCGAATATGGATAGTGGAGCGGCGAGTATCTGCCCTTGCTTGTGCGCGCCTCCCCTAGGTGGCGCTGTTGCTGCTGCCGTCGGCGACGGCCCTCCAGGCGCCGCTGCTCCTGTTGGCACCTGGGCCATGTGGGCCTAGGGCCCTCATCCAGCGTATGACATCACTCCCTCCTCCTTTGATCAGCGTGTCCTCACGTTGAGTCATCGTCCAATCATTGACCACCTCTGGTGGTGATCTAGCCTCTCGGGGTAGCTGTGCAATTTGAACTGTCATGTGGCCCAAGGTGTCATTGAAGTCATTGGTTGTGACGTGGTAGTTGGAGAACTGGAAGTGGTAGCTGCAAAAGCCAAAAGAGCCGAAGATGTGGTAGCTGTCGTTTCCTGAGCCTTCAAGTGGTTCATGGGTGGAGCGAGCAGCGTAGATGGCGGCGCTGGAGAGCGTTCCTAGGAAGTGTAGTGTCTGCATCTCCTGTGGAGGTCATGGAAGCGAGTGCACCTGACCGGCATCAACTTGTCCCCTTATGCGCCGGCATAATGCTATGGCGACGATGGTCGGTGGTGTCATGGCGAAGTGTTGTAGCGTGCCGAAGAGGAGGTCACCGATGTCGTAGTTTGCCGGAGAGATCAACGAAGTGGTGTCGGCGTATTGCCTGCTGATGTAGGTGTCCACGATGGAGAGGAACTGCTGGCCGTTGTTGTCGAAGAAGAGGATCGTTGCTGACGAAAGCATGAGTTGTGGCCATGCCTCGAGTAGTAGAATGCTTGAGGGGAAAGCTTGCGTTGTCTGGGAAGATGCCGCTGTGTGGAGACCGATGGCAAGGAGGTGCGGTGCTAAAGTTCCGAACGACTCGAGCAGGACCTGTAACAGAGGTGAAGTTACCGATATGTAGTATCATTTGTTGTAGCGGACGATGACGTGTCGGAGGGACCAGGCTGGTGCTGCCGCCTAGAGTTCGATGGTGGCTGAGATGATCTGAAGTTCGCGCTCATCTGAATTGGTGAGGCGAAGTTGAGCGAGAATCTCCGGGTCCGGCTCAATGCGGGCAGCCACTCTGGTGCCAGCTAGTGGAATCGATGTCGCGGCCGCAGCGGAAAGCTGGAGTGGAGATGCGTTGGTCGATTTGGTGGTGGAGTTGTCGGTGTGACCCCTTGGCGTGGTGTCGGAGGGGTTGTCGCCGGCAGAGGTGAATTGCCCCATCTTGGTGGGTGCAGGTGTCAGGGTATCCAGGGTGCGGGCGAGGTCGATGGCCGTCTCCATGGAGCGAGGATGGTGCCGCACAACCGCCTCTTGGAGTGCATGCTAAAGGCCATTGACGAAGAGGCTGACTTGATGTTGTTCGCTGGAGATGCCGATGAGCAGAGCGTATGCGATGAAGTTGTTGATGTAGTCGTTCACGTAGCCGGTATGACAAAGTGGTGCGAGGTCGTTGGTGGTGTCATGGTTGGGGCCGAAGTTGCGGATGATGCTCTCGGTGAAGTACGCCCACTCTGTCATGGGTGTATCCTTTGTTGCGTGCATGTACCACCGGTGTGCTTCACCTATCAGATGAAAGGCCGCGTAGTAGGTTTGTTGTGCTTTCGACCGATGGTATATGTTGGAGATTTGCTGCATGCGCGAAAGCCATGGCCTCGGATCCGTCAAGCCATCGTATGTAGGTGTCGTGAGCTAGGTCTTAACAAGGGCATATCATCGTTGTGGTGTAGTTGGCAGTACTGGTGGATCGACCCTTCGTACCTATGGCCAGGTGGCCAGCTGCTGCTGTGGTGGCGCCTTCGCCTATAGGGTAGCCGCCGGGCTAACTGGGAGTCGGCTGGATAACTGGGCTGCCAATGGTGTCTCCTGCTGATTGGTTGCTCAGGCGTGCTAGTGGTGGTGATGGAGTCATTGGCGGAGTCGCAGTTGACGGTGTTCTTGGTAGGAGCTCTCGCTGGTGGTTGTCCTAGATTATGACTGGCCGGATGATCGGAGGCCCTTTCAGTGGTGGGAAGAGCGGCGCCATTGGAGGTTGTGGTGATGGAGGTGCATCTGACAACTGGGGTTCGTCCAACTTGCGCTTGAGATAGGATTTGCCGGCGGCGATCATGACTCGCTTGGTTTCCGCGGTCAGATCGTCGATGGCAACTTCGTGGTCCAATCTGGCTTGGACGCTGGTGATGGTGGTGTCGCCGTGGATGCGTGGATGCTCGATCATGTGTAGTCATTTGTCGAGGTTGACGAGTTGGCGTTGCATCTCTCCAAAGTTCTTGCGGAGATCGGCGGTGAGGTTGTCGAGCAGCTGCTGCATGGTGGTGGTGGAGTCCATGGATAGTCTAGTCTCCGGATACCAGTGTAAGAGCCTGGTAGGGAGGGGCCCTAGGGGGTGGCGACTAGGGTCGGGGAGGGAGCTGTGGGCAGCGGTGTAGGGAGAGGGCGGCGGCTCTAGGGTAGGAGAGAGGGAGAGGGTCGGTGCAGGAAGGAGGGAGAGGGGAAGGGGAGATAAGCCTTGAGACAATCCTTTCTTGATTCCAATTATTACATAGCCCCTCTACTTATAGTCCTGGGTAGACTTGCATCTTAAGTAATCTAATAAGGGAAGTCCTTATAGATATGGACTCCTTATCTTAGCTAATCCTATTCCTATTGGAGATCCTTCGGATATGGATAGTGGAGCGGCGGGGATCTAACCTTGCTTGTGTGCTCCTCCCCTTTGTGGCGCTGCTGCTGCTACCGTCGGCGACGGCCCTCTTGGCGCCACTGCTGCTATTGGCGCCTAGGCCATGTGGGCCTAGGGCCCTCATCCGGCGTATGATAGATTACCATAGCACTACGCCATGTTGGAGGAAGCACCCGTGTCGAATAACCAGTTGCTGCTGGACGGAGGTTGGTTCAGGGAGATGCTGTTGAGCGTGGCGAGGAGCTGTGGATCTAGTGAAGAAGATGCACCGACGACATGTGCTTGAGGTGCTACCGATGGTGGTGGAGCACGAAGGACACCGGCGGCCGGTGGTGGAGCACATGGTGGTCCCTGGAATGGCCAGGCCTGCACCATGCCGGTCCACAAGTTCATGTTTGGCCAGAAACCCTATGGCGGCGTGGCGTTGGAGTTGAAGCCCTTCTTTTTCTTCTTCTTGTTGGCCTGGGAGGATGATGCCGGTGGACGTCCACCGGTGGAGGAGTGGGCTGGTGTTGACGGCATAGAGGGGGGTCGGCCGAGAACCCCGTGTGATGGAGGCACGCCGTGAACGGCGTGCGACGTGGGCGCACCGTGCCTGGTCTACGCCACGAGTGCCGCCGTGGCCTGGTACTGGGTGGTGGAAGGTGCCGAGGAGGAGCCCACGCTGTGGGCGTGCACAACGAGTGCAGCAGCAGCCTAGAGCTTCTCAGACTCATTGATGCGATGTTCCTCGAGCTGCAAGTCTACCCACATGTGATATGTCCTGGTTTGTAAGCATTGTACGTGATAACTTGCACCAAACCTTCTCAAATTTTTATCACATCCTCCACATACGATATCATGACATCTTGACAAGTTTCATAATTTTCGGACTTCGTTTGCATTTTATAGAATTTAAAAACAATTCATCCGCAAGTTCGTGGTCATGTTTCGTGAACAAGATGTACCATGAATATCATTTTTTGAATCATTAAATTCCATTATTCGATGCACGTGAAGTTCAAATTTGCATTTTTCGAAAAAAATCAATTAAATGAAATAAATTAACTAAATATAGCAAATAGTTCGAGAAATGTACTAAATTTTGACATGGAGTACCAAGTACTGTAATAGGACTACAGAAAAAGTTTGGATGTCAAAATACAAAAAAAAAATTGGTTTTCCGAGTGTCATCTTTTGACACTCGGCAAACATGCTCTTTGCCGAGTGCCAGATGCCAGGCACTCAACAAAGTGTTCCCTTTGCCGAGTAACCGTGGGGACACTCGAAAAAGAGCGTGCCAAATTTTTTTAAAAATATTTGCCGAGTGTCTCTCCGCCCAGCACTCGGCAAAGTGGTATTTTTTTAAAAAAATACGATGCAGTGCGGTTTAGGGTTTAGATTTCAAAAAAAAGGAAAACACGTTTGCCGAGTGCCCCGATCTGGCATTCGGCAAACCGGCCTCCTTTGCCGAGTGCCAGATCGGGGCACTCAGCAAATGGCCCATCCACACTTAGACAACCGGCCACCCAACCGTTACCTCCCTCCCTCCCACACACGCACACATGAGCGCCGCCATCTCGCCCCGCCCGCTCACCCACCGGCGCGCCCCCGCCGGCGTGCCCCCACTGCCTTCGCCCGCCCCACCCCGCCGACGCGCCCCCCGCCCGTCGCACCCCACCGACGCGCCCCTGCCGCTCCGCCGCCCGCGCACGGCAGCACGCCCCTGCCGGCGTGCCCCCACCACCTTCGCCCGCTGGCCCGCCCACACCGGCGCGCCTCTGTTGGCCGCCCCGGACACTGCGGCCCACCGGCGCCCGCCGCCCCACGCCCGCCGCTCCAACCCCGCGGCCCGCGCCCCGGCCCATGGCAGCGCCGCCCCGGCCATCTCGGCGCGACCCCGGCCGTCCTCGGTGCGCCCCCGACCGCCGTGGCCATCCTCTCTCCGTCACCGACGCGCCTCGGTCGACCCCGACGCCCCGATGCCCTCCTAGCCCCCGACACCATAGGTGAGTAGTAGAGTAGCAGTGGTAGTATGTTTTAGTAGAAGTAGAGTTCGTTAGAGTAGTAGTAGTAGGTGGTTGTGGTGGTGGTAGTAGTAGTACAGTAGGTGGTTGTGGTGGTAGTAGTAGTAATAGGTGGTGGGGGTGGTGGTGGTTGTAGTAGTAGAAGAGTAGAGTGGCGGTGGTGGTGGTGGTTGTAGTAGTAGAAGAGTAGAGTGGCGACGACGGTGGTGGTGGTGGATGAATGTGACTTGGCAATGATATGTTGAATTGAATGCATATGTATATGTGGTTGTCGGCCATCGTGCCGTATGTTTTTTTGCAGGTTTTGGATACCTCACCGTGCAGTGGAGGTTCTGCTGAAATTTTGAACTGAGATAGTATTTTGTTCTTTTTTTTGCAGAGAAGAGCCGTCGTAGCCAAGCCGGAGTATCTCGGCGACCCCGATCGTCTTCCTCGCCGCTGCGGGTCTGCCTACACCACGTTGCCTCGCCACTGCACCGACCCGCCACGTCCCCACTAGCCTGACTCCGCCGCCACCCTAGGTATAACCACTCTTTCCGTATCATGGTCGTAGATCGCATAACCCAGTTAGGCGTCTCCCGTTCGAATGAGATATGGTTGGAGGTATGCAGATCTTTGCATATCTATGACCGTATCTGTTTCGGATTGTCCACATTTTTTAGACAGCCCGCGGATGCGTAGATGTGTTAGTTTCCATGGTCTGCTCCGGTCTGAGACAGAGTTTCGGCATCACCTCCCTGTTGTTCTCTGGTTACGCACTCTTCTTTGGCAGGACATGTATCTAGAGAACAGCGGGGTGGTGCTGCCAAAATTCTATCTCAGATAGGAGTAGAGCATGAAAACTAACCTCATCTAAGCATCCGCGGGTGGGATTAGGACCTATCCTCACCTATTAGACAGTAGGAACATCATGTAGATGCAATTGATGGTTACATTACTCGCTGATACATATGTTAGAGGATGGATGACCGTCAGTGGATGTACACGGGCTAGAGAAGTCAGAGTGATTACACCACGGAATAGATGAACAAGACCGATGCTTTCTTGAACAGTGCATTTGGCAAGGCTGCTAAAGGACATTGCCTAGTTTTGTGTCCCTGCAGCAAATGTGGAAACAGGAGAAGGGTAAACAAGGTGGAAATGGGTAAACATCTTGTGAAGAATGGATTTACGCCGGACTACACCCGGTGGGTCCACCATGGTGAAGCCCATCGTATGAGAGAGGAGGTGGTGAGACCACGGGTGGAGGCTTTTGATGCTGATGCCGGGGTAGCAGACATGTTAGATGACTTTCACCAAGGACAGTTCGATGAGGGACGTGAGAAGGAGGAGATGGAGGCAGCCGCACAGGCGTTCTACGACATGATGGACTCGGCACAGAACCCCCTTCACGATCGGTCAATGGTGTCTCAACTGGATGCCATTGGACGCTTAATGGGGTTGAAGTCTGAGTTAAACTTGAGTCGAGAAGGCTTCGATAAGATATTGGCCATGATTGGCACCCTGCTTCCGGAGGGCCACATTCTGCCAAAGAGCATGTACGAGTCATAGAAACTCCTTCATGCACTTAAGATGCCGTATGAGCAGATACATGCTTGTTCGAAGGGGTGCGTCCTATTTAGGAAAGAACATGAGCATGTAAAGTTCTGTCCAAAGTGTAAATCCTCTAGGTACCTAGAGGTAGACTCTAATGATGGCCAGAAGAGGCAACTTACGATCCCCGTGAAAATCCTACGGTACCTTTCGTTCCTACCGAGGATCCAACGTCTATACATGACCGAGGAATCCACGAAACAGATGACATGGTACAAAAATGGCAAACGGTACAATCCTGACAAGATGGTACATCCATTCGATGGTGAAGCTTGGATCCGCTTTAATGACAAACATCGTGACAAAGCAGATGAGGCTCGTAATGTACATGTCGCGCTGGCAACAGATGGGTTCAATCCTTATGGAATGATGGCTGCCCCATACACATGTTGGCCCGTCTTCGTTATCCCCCTTAATCTCCCCCCCCCTGGTGTCTCCTTTCAACGACATAATGTATTCTTGTCGTTGATCATTCCTAGACACCCAGGGAGTAATATGGGTGTGTTCATGGAGCCCGTGTTTGATGAATTGGTCCGTGCTTGGGATGAAGGGGTATGGACATACGATCGAGCTACAAAGACAACCTTCAAAATGCACGTTTGGTACCACTACTCCCCGCATGACTTCCTGGCGTATGGGATATTCTACGCCTAGTGTGTTCACGGGGAGTTCCCAAACACATATGATGGAGAGTTCTATCAAGAAGAGGGGCTACAAGGGAGGTTTGACATAGACTTAACCGAAGAGATAGGAATGGAAGTAGACAATGAAAGGGATGATGACGAGGACGCTGGAGACGAGGTGCGAAATCTGAAGGACATACAAATGCTTGAGCGATTATGTTTAGGCAATGACAATGAAGACAACATTCCTCCTTCGGATAGTGTTGATGAGTTGGACAATGTTGATAGTGATGACAAGACCTATGATCCAGCTAATCTCAATCATGAAGATTATTTCTAATACATGTAATACTATGTTTTTTGTAATTATGTTTTGTTCATTTTTGCATATATTTCTAATACATGTATTACTATGTTTTTTTATAATTATGTTTTGTTCATTTTTGCACCTATTTCTAATTATGTCTTGTTTTTCTTTTTTATTGCAGGTGATTGAACAAAGATGGCGAGCGACCGTCATAGGTCTGTGAACTCGATTTACCAAAGACCACGCCGGCTGCAGGAGGAGGCGGAGGGGGCGGCGGAGGGATCGGATAGGAGGAGGAGGAGGAGGACCGCCAGCCACAGGAGGGGGCCGTCTCCTCCCATGCCGCGTGAGGAGGAGCTAGAGGAGGAGGTGGTGCCCGTGGACGAGTTGGACGAGGAGCTGGTTCGGCAGACGGACGAGGAGGAGGGGCCGCACGAGGACGACGAGTGGGAGGCGACAGGCATGGGTTCCGCTTCCTCCGACTCCTCTTCGAGTGTCTACTTGCGAGGTCCCACGAGCCTCCCGCAGGTTTCGCTTCCTCACCAACGCCCAGTGATTCGCCCCGAAGGGAAAAAGTAAGTAACTTTATATGTTATCACCACTACTTCATATGATATGATGAAAAAAAACTAATAATTTTTCTTAATCACTTGTGTAGGAACTGGGTGGTTGTGTCGGGTGGTAGCGCACGGCTAGTCAATGTCATCCTGGGTCTTCTGTGCAGGCAACACTTCCCCGGCATTATCACGTACGCATCGAAGACGGAGCCGGCCTACTCGTTTGACCACTACGCCGTCGCCCTTGATGCAGAGTACCCCAACAAGGCGGCGCGGGTGAGGAGTTTTGGGTAAGTCTCCCTCGCACAACATTACTCAATACGTCACATTCATCGGATTTTTCTTGAAATAATGAATGGATACATCGCTTTTGTATGCAGACTTATTATAGACTTCTTGAAATAAAGACTTATTACATCGCTTCTCTCTGCCAGCTGGGCTGTTGGTTCCACCTCCGCCTCCACGTCCTGCAGCTGCAGCTACTCCTATGAGTATGAAAGTTTTTTACTTTCGCTTATGTTTTGCTTGTATGGCCTCTTCCTTCCTAGATTAGCTATCCAAATAATCTTGTTTCACATGCAATCTTTTGTCCTTTGTGCAGTCTCCATCTGATGGTGGTTCGAATAATCCACCTCCGAATGATGGAGCTGGGCCTTCACCACAGTCGCAGTGGCCGAGATGAGTGCACGTTGTATTTTTTTCATTTGTTGTTCACTTGGTGATGGACTTGTGATATACTTGTGATGCACTTGTGGACTTTGATGGACTTGTGGATTTATTTGGATGGACTTGAGCACTTATTATTATATATGTGATATATATTGTGATGGATGTGATATGTGCGGATGGATGTGTGGATGGATGAGATATATATGTGATGGATGAGATATATATGTGATGAATGAGATATATATGTGATATATGTTTATATGAATTTATTTGTCATGATGGAATGTCAAAAAATAAAAATTGTCGTTTTGGGTCACTTTGCCGAGTGTAGCACTCAGCAAAGGAACCCGTTGTCGAGTGCCATGGTCACAACACTCGGCAAAGCTGGAAAAATGGACGCTCGGAAAACCGTTTTTCCAGCTTTGCCGAGTGCCATGACCATGGCACTCGGCAAAGATTTTTTTTAAAAAAAATCAAACTTTGTCGAGTGCCGACCAGAGGGCACTCGGCAAAGAAATTTTTTTTTAAAAAAAATTCAAACTTTGCCGAGCGCCGGCCAGGGGGCACTCGGCAAAGAATTTTTAGAAAAAAAAACATCTTTGCCGAGGGACGGATAGAGGGCACTCAGCAAAGAATTTTTTTCAAAAAAAAATAAAAAATCTTTGCCGAGTGCCTGTAGGGTTGGCACTAAGCAAAGCGACCGTCAACGGGACCGGCACCGTGACGGTCGCTTTTCTTTGCCGAGTGCCCCTGGAGCTCTCGGCAAAGCCTGTGCCGAGTGCCCGATAAAAGACACTCGGCAAAGAGGACTTTGCCGATCAATTTTTTACCGTGTGTTCTTTGCCAAGTGCCGCACTCGGCAAAGGCTTTGCCGAGTGCCGCAGGCACTCGACAAAGAACCTGAATCCAGTAGTGTGCTGGACAAGAGAGACTACTACTACCACCTCACGATCTCGGGGGTTTTTCTTCGCTGGGGTGGCAGGGTTCATCGCGGCCATGTCCGTGAGGGAGGGTGGCTAGGTAGCCAAGTGAATCCATGCAACGAACATATAAAAGTATGCCATGTGTGCCCTTTATTGTTGCCATGAACCTCGTCGATCAATAAGCAGTACGTGCTATCAACCTACACTACGGGAAACAGTAGATTTGCCGAGTGCCAGAGGCACTCGGCAAAGGCCCAAAAACACTCGGCAAACGGGTTGCCGAGTGTTACACTCGGCATACAGCACACGGCATTGATTTGTCGGCAAACAGTAGTTTGCCGAGTGTTTTTTATCGGGCACTCGGCAAACAGTTTGTTGAGTGCCAATAAACACTCGGCAAACATAAACTCTCGGCAAAAAAAATTGACGGGATGGAACGGTGACGTCGATTTTACCGAGTGCACCACGGAAAAACACTCGGCAAAGTTTCTCAACTTTGCCGAGTGTCAACACGCAAACACTCGGCAAAGTTGAGAAATTTTGCCGAGTGTCACACGAAAACACTCGGCAAAGTTTGTAAACTTTGCCGAGTGCCACGTCCATAACACTCGGCAAAGGTTAGACACTTTGCCAAGTGCCATGCCTAAAACACTCGGTAAACAAGCGAGCTACGGTCAGATTTTATGGTCACTTTGCCGAGTGTCCATTAGAATACACTCGTCAAAGCCAAAACACTCGGCAAAGAAGGTTCCCAGAATGATATAAAATGGTCTCTTCGCCGAGTGTTTTACCTTGACACTCGGCAACTCCTCTGTTTGCCGAGTGTTACACTCGGCGAAGCGACCGAGCCCCCACTTTTTTACTAATCTGTCACATATAACGGACCCCTCTCAATTCACAAAACCATTACAATTCATAATAAAACATCATCACAGGAATAATTATCACAGTAAACCATCATCACAAGTCACAATAAACCATCATCATAATTCACAATAAACCATCATCACAAGTCACAATAAACCATCATCACAATTTACAATAAACCATCATCACAAGTCACAACTAAGTCACAATAAGCCACAATGCAAATGCAATCACTGCGTAGGCCCTTGAAACCTCTGCGACAAATCCGGGTCTTGAGACTGATTATTTGATGCCGCCGATTGATTCTGCACAAAAGAGAAGTATTCAAAACAGCGTTAGCTTCAAAGAGTGAACGATGTGAAGAACCACCAGACAGGAACTACTGCTACATGAACTAGATATCTTAGCTATTGAACTAGCTATTGATTGCTCAGGTAAGAAATAAAAGGAGATGGAGAATATAGATAAGTGTGTTATTGAACTAGCTATTGGCTTGTTGGAGGCACAGCCTTGCAAATCGTATCGTTGTATCGGCTGTCCTCCAGCATAAAACCATCCTGCCACACGTCCTCCTGCATAAAAGGAGCTGGAGAATATAGATATCAGGAGATCTTGACAAATCTCGTCATTTTCAGACTTTGTTTGCTTTTTTTAGAATTTAAAAACCATCCGGCCACACGTTCGTGGTCGTGTTTCCTGAATAAAATATTGGAAAATTCTTTTCATTTCCCTAGTAAGGCCCCAAAATGGACTCAATAACATGAATATGATTTCTCCACTCAATTTATTCCATTATTTGTATAACTTGCGGTTCAAATTTGACTTAAACCAAAAAATTCCTCTAAATGCAATAAATTACTTCAATATAGCAAATAGATAGAGAAATATATCAAATTTTAACATGTAGTACCACATGATGTATGTGGAGAGTAGAAAAAGTTTGGAGGGCAGGAGAGAAAAAATTATTTTGCCGAGTGCCATTAAAAAACACTCGGCAACAATATTACTTTGCCGAGTGTAAACAAAAAACACTGGGCAAAACAATTAGTTTGCCGAGTGTCAAGAAAAAACACATGGCATACCATGTCTTTGCCGAGTAGTTCTAACGGTAGGGCGGCGCACCCAACGGCCATCAGATGGCCGCTGCACGCCTAGCGCACGTGACTCCAGTTTGCCGAGTGTCCGTGTTTGCCGAGAGTTTTTTGTATTTTGCCGAGTGTTTTATATTAGGCACATGGCAAAGTTTTATTTTGCCGAGTGCTATATGTTTGCCGAGTGTTTTATTAAATACACACGGTAAATTGGGTGTTTGCCGAGTGTCCGATAAAATACACTCGCCAAATCGTCAGGCACTCGGCAATCCTACTGTTTCCGGTAGTGCTATAACTGCCAGCATGTTGGCACCACTTCACGTTGGCTGAACGTTAACGCGTCTTGTTTCGATCATGTGTGTGTTCCATTCTGGGTCTGGCTTGCTCTGGCTTCTGGTGGATCCGTGACCATGGGTCATGGATTTTTCGAGCCGAGTACTCAAAAGTGTATCGTTATCACCTACCATAGCACTAGCACGTCGCGTACCTCTGGTTTTTCTGGACACCGTCTTTCAGTCATCTTCTCCCCCCTAAGGCAGACAGGCGAGATCGTCGTGCCAAGCATCCAAGTGTTGATGTGGCCATGTGGGGTGGGAACAGATAACTGCTGGGGGAAAGAGTTCTCGTGCATGAACAATAACCGGTGCATCAAATATTGCAGTGCACAGCAGATGGGAACTTCCGAACTTGTAAGCCCATAATGACAAAATGCGAAATTTCGGAGTACAAGGTAAAAACAAAGCTGAAGTAGGTAGAAATAGAGTTGGAGGAGACTTTGAGTGCCTTCTTCTGAGTTTGTTGGGCTATGTTTCATGGCCCAGATTTATAGGTGTAGTTTTTTTTTTAGCAGAAGATTTATAGGTGTAGTTGTGCATAAGGGTAGGACGGTGAACCGGGCTAAGGGTGGTTTAGGCCTGGCTAGCTTTAGAAATTTAGATACAGGTTTAATATTATGTTTAAATAGGTAGTGTTTAAATTTTAATTAAATTCAAAACTCAAACTTTACTCAACAATTAAACTAAAATCTGTAGCATGAAGGAAAATTTAAGTGCACGGATTTGAATTACGTATTCAAATTTGATGTAAGAATTGAGGCCTCACCTTAATTTGACTTTGTTTTTTTTTACTTTTGCGAACAGATGAGCTGGTTTGGTTTTTGTGGTGAAATCTTCCAGGGTTTAAGTCCTTTAATTGGCGCGGGGGGCTAACTTTTTTCAGAAGTACGCTCATTCTGGATCTTTTTTTTTATATTTGTTTTATAACTTGACGTGGCACAACTGGAACGAGGTTCTTTGCCGAGGGCCGGATACGCTCGGCAAAGAAGCCTTTGCCCTCGGCAAAGGCTTTGCCGAGAGTTGCTCTCGGCAAAGGCCGGTCGGCACAGTACCTCACGGCAAAGGCTACTTTGCCGAGAGCCGCATCTCGGGCTCTCGGCAAAGGATTTGCCGAGGGTTAGCCGGCCGTCGGCAAAAATTTTCGCCGTGACGGCGAGAGGTCACGGTAAAGTTGATCTTTGCCGAGAGCCTTAGCAAGCTCTCGGCAAAGAATTTCTGAATTTTTTTTCCAAAAAACTTTGCCGAGCGTCTGTCAGAAGAGCTCTCGGCAAAGAATATTGACAATTTTTTTTAGACATTTTTTTGCCGAGAGCTATGGCTCAGCTCTCGGCAAAGGCTTCCTCTTTGCCGAGCGCTATGGTCATGCGCTCGGCAAAGCTGGGATTCTGTGTGTTCCAGAATTCCCAGCTTTGCCGAGGGCATGACCATAGCCCTCGGCAAAGCCACAGCCAGTTTTAATTTTTTTTTTGTTTTTTGCATTTCCAGTCAACAAATAAACATATATATGACATCCACATCACAATAAGCACATCCACATATCAATAACCACATCCACATCACATAATTCACATCCACATCACATAGAAGTCTCGAAGTTCGAAGTCACAAACAAATCTCGACACATAGACAACCACAAGTGTAAAGTTCGACAAGCAACATAAACAAGAGGCATAGGAGGCGCCAAACTGGTCACGGCGACTGGTCCGGGCTGAGAAGGCGCCGCGTGCGATCCTGGGGAGTTGACGAGGAGAAGGTTAGGGTCGTTCGACGCCGCCGACTGACGCTACACAAACAAAGAAGATGCAGAACGTGTTAGACAACATAAATAGATAACCAAGCACTACATGTACTTTTTACCACCACGACCACACCACCACCACCACCACCAACCACGCGACACCACCACCACGACCACACCACCACCACCACCACGCCACCACCACACTACTACTACCACCACCAACAAGCACACCACCACGCCACCACCACCACCACCACCACCACCACGCCACCACCACCACCACCACCACGCCACCACCACAACCACACCACTACTACCACCAACAACAACCACACCACCACGCCACCACCTCCACCAACCACGCAGCCACCACCACGACCACGCCACCACCACCACCAACCACGCCGCCACCACCACCCACCACCATCACCACTAGCACTAGGTTTCACTAGGTTTTACTAGGTTTCACTAGGTTTGACATTTAGAGAAACTAAAACATTTGTCATACTCACCGGAGTAGAATCAAGCTGAGGTGGAGGTGTAGCCTGCAGCTGACCGAGCAGGAACTGTGGGACCGTTCCACCTTGGGTCATCGCAAGACCCCGCACGTAGGAGAGCACCTCTGCCAGCTGCCGCTGATCCTGCTCCTGCTTGGCCTCTAAAGCTGCCAGCCTCTGCCGCTCGAGCTCCCGCTCGGCCTCCAAAGCTGCCAGCCTCTGCCGCTGCTGCTCCCGCTCGGCCTCCATCGCCTGCAGCTGTGCCTGCAACATTTGACGCCAATGTTTCAAGATTGCGGAGCTAAGGTATGTAAAAGTCAAAGAACTAGGAATGGAAGAGAACACTTACCTGGAGTGTCGACACCACGGTCGGGCGCTGGCGTATGGCCGGCATTGAGCTCGTGCTCGCTGCTCGGATCTGGTGCAGCGGAGGAACAGAGGTCGTGTCGAGGACACCGTCGCCAAGCCAGAACCGCCCGTGCTTCTTGCCTTGCCCCACCCTCATCACGAGCTCTGGATCAAGCCGCTCCTCGGTGGTCGGGTCGTAGTCTGGCCCGTGGACTGACCTTGCCATCTCTGTGTACGCAGAGATGCGAGGGGCAATGCTGGCGTTGGTGAACGACTCGGCAGGGACTTCCGGGGTCCAGTCGGTGGCGGCCGTCGCCTTGCCCAAGTGGGACAAGGCATATGCCTTGAGGTGACCACAAGGGCGGCCACCATGTGACGCCGACTGCGAGAAAGACAATAACATTGTTAGAGTTGTTGCAGAATTGAGTGTTAGGTTAGAGAAATGGTTTTGCCTTACCCAAGCTTCTGAGAATTCGGAGAGGTTGCGGCTGCCTTGATGGTGTGGTACTCCTTGCATCAGCAAACGGCGCTCGCGTGCTTCATCATGCTCCTTCTTCCAGTCCTGGCTGAGCCACATGTCCACAATCCTCTCCCAGGCATCCGGATGCCGATTGCACCAGTTTGGAATCGCCTACAGGCCATCAAGCAAACGATATATCAGAAGATCAAATTAAGGAAACTTAATCTCAGAAGAAATCAATAGTAATGTTCCGTATTTACCGCAAGGTACTCCTCCTTGGTCAGCACCACCTGTCTTGCCTCGTCCTTTTTGATGCTACGCCCTTTGACCTTCGCGTAGTGCCAAATGTGCGCCTGATGACGCGCGTCGTGAATCATGTCCGTGACGCGCTTCTTACAAGAAGCGACCGCCACCTGGTACGCCCTGTGCTCCTTGCCCTCCTCGATTCTAAAGAAATCCTGCATAAAGGCGCGAGGTATCAATTACTTATTAGAAGAATGCCCAATGAATATGATGTATCTGTGGCTAAAAGAATACAATGTGTGCCTGAAAGACTTACCGACAGGTCCCTGACGACCCGCTCCGCCTTGTTCCTGTATCTGTGGCCACTACGATCCATGGCATCGGCGGCCAATTCGTAGTGGTCGAACTGAGTGGCCGGCTCGAACATGTCCGGGCTCACCTCCACCAGGCCAGGGTAGTGCTCCCTGCACAGACCTCCTAGGATGCCATTCACTTTGCGTGCCTTGGCTCCAGTCTCCACAAGTTTCCAGTTCCTGCACAAGTGATTACAAAAAGTATTAGTTTGTATTTTGATTTTCAACATTTCAAATGAAGAAGTTTCGAGCACATCTTAAGTTACTTACCTATCCCCATAGGGTGTGATCAGCGGGCGGGCCGCTTCAGGTATTGGTCGACGCGGGAGCTTCGCGGGACCACGCAAGTACACCGTCGACACACCAGAGGAAGTGGATCCCCCTGCAGTCGCCTAGTCCCCTGCAGTCGCCTCGTCCCCTGAGGTGGAGGAGGACCCCCCTGCATCCGCATGCTCCATCACAGCGGCAGGCTCCTCCATGGCCGCAGGCTCCTCCACGGCCTGAGGGGTAGTCGGCTGCGTCCTAGCTCGGACGCCTGTGGCTCCTCCACCTCGGCACCGGCTCCGGAGGCTGAACCGACGCCTCCGGCTCCTCCTGGCTGGCGTAAAGAGACTGGACGGACCTCCTGGGTGGCATCTCCTGCATTAAAAAAGAACAAAACAATTAGCATATATAAACGATACATAATTAGAAAGAGATGCAAAATGAAGATAATTACATGCAAAATGAATATAATTACAAAAACAGATAATATTACATGTATTAGAAACGATCTCCACGATCGGGATTAGCTGGATTGTACATATCGTCATCGCTATCAACCATGTCCAAATCTTCATCCGCCTCCTCATCATCACTATCAACACCTAAGTGTAATCGGTCAAGGAACACTATGTCCTTTGGATTTTCCACCTCATCTCTAGAGTCCTCGTCCACAACCCTTTCGATGTCTGTCTCCATTTCGACTAGCCCGGTTAAGTCTATCTCAAAGCTCCCTTGTAGCCCCTCTTCGTGTTGATAGAACTCTCCGTCATGTGTTTCTGGGTTCAAGTTGTAATCTTCATCGTTTGGGAGAGGTAGTCTACCGTGCGGCGATATTGTGTGAACAACATACCAACCCTTAAGGTTTTCCTCGGTTTGGCAAGCATATGGACTATAATAGACTTGCTTGGCTTGTGTGGCCACAATCCATACATCATCACCTTCATAGACGGAATCCTGTTGAGTCTCGACTAGCCCAAGATGAGGGTACTGTCTCGATACCTCAGGATCAAACCACCGGCATTTGAATATGACAGGACTAAAAGGTTCGGCTCCACGAAACTAGGAGTTCGTATATTTCTTCAAGTATCCCATAATAGTCCTTGCCATCAGTTCCGGGCGTCATAACTCCGGTATTTGTGGTCCTTCGATGCGGCCGACTCTGCTCGTAGCTTGTTGTGTGAAAGCGATACCCATTGACGTCATAAACGTTACATGACATGACCCTAAAGTTGAAGCCATCGGCAACCTGCCGCAATTCGGCACTTATAGACGCATCCCTGTAGCACTACAAAGTCAGGCTAGAGCGTTATGTTATTCACACAAACGACCAACTTGAAATCAAGAAACAAGGGGGAAGTTGGACGGTACCTTCTTTTGGAACCAAGAAATGAAATCCCGCTCCTTAAGAATGGTATCAACTTCATGAGGGCGAGGTCGCCTTGATTGACGCCAGAATAGATTAACAAATTCCCTAGTGTAGACAAGAAACATGACTGGGGTTGGATGCAGAATAGTGACGGTGTAAGTAACAAGTTCGTTGAGAACTTACTCGATATACGGCGCCACTTCATCTAGGTTGGCCAACAAATATAGCATGATACTGCGCCACTCTTCATTGCTCAAGGTCTTTGGGCTCAATGCACTCGCTCTTCCGAGTGACCCTTTCAAAAGGCTGAGGGTAGATTTATTTTCGTCCTCATTGTAACGAGCCGGTCGATTATGCACGCTAGGAAGGTTGCCCTTATAGTATGTTGTTGTGAAGTTTGACACCTCCTCGTTAATGAACGCCTCTGCCATGGAAGCCTCAATTCTGGCTTTATTTCCACATTTCTTGCGAATAGTCTTTAGACATCTCTCGATTGGATAGCACCAGCGGTTCTGCATGGGCCCCCCCCCATTCATGCCTCGTACGGGAGGTGCACAATCAAATGCTGCATCGACTAGGAAGAAGCCGGGTGGAAATATCTTCTCCAACTTACAGATCAACTCAGGGGCTCTTTTTTCCAAGTCAGCCACCACGTTTTCGAGATAACTCCTTGGCACAAAGCTGGCAGAAGAAATAGCTCAACTCTGCCAGCACGACCCAGACATGCTCAGGGACTGAAGCCTCGAACCATCGACGGAAGAAGGCGCTCAATCCATATGTGGAAGTCGTGACTCTTCATCCCTAAGACTCGGCCAGTAGATGGGTTGGCCCCCCTCTTAAGATTCGCTGCAAACCCATCAGGAAACATTAAGTCCTTGATCCATTGGACTACAACCGTCCTGTGCTTCTTTTCCAAGACGTAATCGCCCCTAGGCCTTCTCCATGTCTTGCCGGCTCTTGGTGGTCGCATCTCTAGGTGTGGTCTATCGCATAGCCTTGCTAGGTCCGCTCTAGCCTTAGGGTTGTCCTTTGACTTGTCAGTGTCCATGAGTGTTGCCCTAGAGAGCTTCGGCGACATTCTTCTCAGTGTGCATTACATCAATGTTATGTGGCAGGGCCAGGTGCTTAAAATAGGGAAGCCTCTCCAAGCCCGACTTATGAGTCCACATATGTTGAACACCATACCCCACGAAACCAACTCCGTCTTCCTTGGCGACAAGACCATCTATCTGAGCAAGAACCTCGGCGCCAGTCATCTTCTGCGGTTCAGGGTCTATCACTACGACACCTTTCGTAAAGTTCTTAATGTCTCGTCTGAATGCATGGTCAAGAGGGAGGAATTGTCGATGTTTGTCGAACGAGGAAAACTTGCCACCACTCTTCAACCTAATGAACTGCAGAGCTGCCTTGCATACCGGGCATGGGAACTTCCCGTGGACACACCAGGCGCTGAATAGACCATACGCCAGAAAGTCATGCATCGAGTAGTGGTACCAAACGTGCATTGTGAAGTTCCTCTTTGTAGCACGGTCGTATGTCAGTACCCCGTGATCCCATGCACTGATCAACTCATCAATCAAAGGCTCCATGAACACACCCATATGTTTCCCTGGGTGACCAGGAATTATCAGCGACAAGAATATGTTCTGACGTTGAAGAAGGACGCCGGGGGGGAGATTGAGGGGGATAACGAAGATTGGCCAACAAGTGTATGGGGCCGCCATCATTCCAAAAGGATTGAACCCATCTGTTGCAAACGCAACACGCACATTACGAGCCTCTAGAGCTTTGTCAGCATAAATGCCATCAAATGTTTGCCATGCTTCACCATCTGATGGATGTACCATCTTGTCAGGATTGTATCGGATGCCATTTTTGTGCCATGTCATCTGTTTCGCGGACTCCTCGCTCATGAATAGCCGTTGGAGTCTCGGTATGAACGGAAGGTACCGTAGGACTTTCATGGGGATTCCAAGCTGCTTCTTCTGCCCATCACTAGATTCTACCTCCACATACCTAGAGGACTTACACTTTGGACAGTACTTTGCTTCCGCTTGTTCTTTCCTAAAGAGGACGCACCCGCTTCTCACAAGTGTGTATCTGCTCATACGGCATCTTAAGAGCTTTGAGGAGCTTCACTGACTCGTACATGTTCTTCGGCAGCGCGTGATCTGCCGGAAGCAGGGTCCCAAAAACTGCCAGCATACTATCGAAGCAGTCTCGACTCATGTTATGCATGGACTTTAACCCCATTAAGCGTCCAATGGCATCGAGTTGAGAAACATTTGTCTTGTCATGAAGGGGCCTCTTAGCCGACTCCATCATGCGATAGAATGCCCTTGCGGTTTCCTCTGGCTCCTGCTCCTCGGTTTCGTCCGTACATCGTTCACCGAAGTGTGCTTGGTGGAAGTCATCCATCATGTCTGGTACCCCGCCATCACTATCAAACTCCTCCAAGCGTGGCCTCAATGCCTCATCTCTAATACGATGGCCTTCACCATGGCACACCCACCGGGTATAGTCTGGCGTAAACCCAAACTTGCAAAGATGTTCCTCAATGACCTTCCTGGTTTTCCTATTCCTGTTTGCACATTCGCTGCAGGGACACCACACCTCTGTCGCTGCTTGAGCACCCACACCAAATGCTTTGTCCAAGAAATCCTCAGTCTTCTGTATCCATTCACGAGTGACCTGATTCTGACTACGGCGGCCCAGTGTACATCCAATCACGGTTATCCATCATCTACCATATATATAACAGAGTAATATAACCATCAATAGCATATGCACCGCTTGCCTACTATCTAATAGGTAGGGATAGGTCCTAATCCCACCCGCGGATGCGTAGATGAGGTTAGTTTCCATGCTCCGCTCCAATCCGAGATAGAATTTCGGCAGCACATCCCCGCTGTTCTCCCGATACACGTCCTGGAAGGGAGAGTGTGTATCCGGAGAACAACAGGGAGGTGCTGCCGAAACCCCATCTCGGACCGGACCGGACCATACAAACTAAACCATCTACGCATCCGCGGGCTGTCCAAATAACGTGGACAATCCAAAACAGATACGGTCGCAGATATGCAGAGATCCGCATACCTACGACCGTATCTCTTTCGGACGGGAGACGCCTAACTGGTTTACACGATCTAGCTAGGGTTACGGACAAAGGGCTTATACCTAGGGTGGCGGTGGAGTGGAGAGGTGACGCGGTGCAGGCAGACCCGAAGGAAGACGCTCGGGGTACTCCGGGTCCCCTCCGTCGGGCTCTTCTCTGCAAAACAAGAAACACAATTTATAAGTTCAAAATTTCGGCAGAACCTCCCCTGTACGGGGAGGCTTCCAAAACCTGCAAGGAAAAAGACGGCATGATGGCCGACATCCACAATTTCGGCACGATGGCCGACACAGCGACATATGGCACGATGGCCAACACATCCACAAAAGGCACGAAGGCCCACTAATCCAGAAATGGCACGAAGGCCAGCAACAGGCGGGAGGGGGGCTTTACCTTGGGTGGCAGTGTAGTCGGGCGACGCGGAGTTGGGATCACCCTCGTCTTCGGCTAGATGCGGGGAAAACGGCGACGACCGCTCGGCGTGACGCGACGACGTGGGGGCGTGATGGTCGTCTGCCTCTCCTTCTCCCCTCCTCTCTTCTCCCTTCCTCTTCTCCCCTGCTCTCCTTCTCCTCTCCCTCTCCTTCTCCTCCTCTTCTCCCCTCCTCCTCCCTTCTCCCCTGCTCCTCTTCTTCTCCCCTTCTCCTTCTCCTCTCTTCTCCCTTCCTCCTCCAAATGCTCTCTGCACGGCCGGCAGGGGCGCACGGGGCCGGCCGGGGGGCGCGGGGCTGGCTGGGGACGCGCTGGCCGTGGGGGTGGGCCACCGGCAGGCGTGGCCGGGGGGCGGCGGCGGTGCCCGACCACCGAGCGAGGCGGGGGACGACGCGGCCCCGACGACGACGGCGCTCGGCGGGCCGGGCCTGCTGCTCCGGCGGCGCGGGGATGGGGCGGGGGCTGCCTTCGGTGGCGCGGGGATGGGGCGGGGGCGGGCTACGGCGGCGCGGTGACGGGGCAGGGGCGGGGGAGAGGCTGCGGCGACGCGGAGGACCGGCGGCGGCGGCGGGATGCGGCGGCGAGAGGAAGGGGATGCAGGGCGCACGAGCGAGAGGAAGGGCTGAGTGGGCCATTAGGGTTTTTTGGCCTGGTCTATGTGGACTGGGCCTTTGCCGAGGGCCCAGATCCGGGCTCTCGGCAAAGTTTTTTTTATTTGTTTTTTAACTCTTTGCCGAGAGCCCTTTGAGGCTCTCGGCAAATACAAAAAAAAAATTTGTTTTTTTCCCAATTTTTTTCTGGTGGCTAACAATAATATTTAAAAGACATATTTAAAATTTGGAGCTTTTTTTATTTTATTAGCTATATTTAATAAGTTTATTTCATTTACTTGAATTCTTCCCGGTAATTCAAATTTCAACCGCAGCTGCATCGAATATTGGAATTGAGTGATTCAAAAAATCATATTCATGGTATTGCATGTGGTGTGAGACCGTATCCAGTGACAGATGCCAAATTTGGCGCATCGTTTTCACGGAACACGGCGAGGAACTTGCGTGTAAAGTATTTTTAAATTATATAAAATGGAAACGAAGTCCGAAAATTCACGAAAACTTGTCGAGGTGTCATTTCATCGCATGTATAGGCTGTGATAAAAAATTGAGTGGGTTTCGAGCAAGTTGCGACGTCCGATGCCTAAAACCCAGACATCTCCGCATGTGATCAACTGTGATCACATGCGCTGGGTTTTAGGCATCGGACGTCGCAACTTGCTCGAAACCCACTCAATTTTTTATCACAGCCTATACATGCGATGAAATGACACCTCGACAAGTTTCGTGAATTTCGGACTTCGTTTCCATTTTATATAATTTAAAAATACTTTACACGCAAGTTCCTCGCCGTGATCCATGAAAACGATGCGCCAAATTTGGCATCTGTCACTGGATACGGTCTCACACCACATGCAATACCATGAATATGATTTTTTGAATCACTCAATTCCAATATTCGATGCACCTGCGGTTCAAATTTGAATTACCGGGAAGAATTCAAGTAAATGAAATAAACTTATTAAATATAGCTAATAAAATAAAAAAAGCTCCAAATTTTAATATGTACTTTAAGGTACAACAGTAAACCTAGGGAAAAAATTTGGAAGCAAAAAAAGCAAAAAAAAATATTTTGCCGAGGGCACAGAAACGACACTCGGCAAAGTAATTCTTTGCCGAGGGCCAAATTCTGACCCTCGGCAAAACAGACGGCAGGTGAAGGCCGTTTGCCTGCCGTCACAGGTTTACCGACGGCCATGTTTTGCCGAGAGGCGGACCTCGGCAAAGATAAACTTTTGCCAACGGCCTTTCTTTGCCGACGGCCGGACCCTCGGCAAAGGGCCCGATTGCCGAGAGGAATTCTTTGCCGACGGCCTGGCCCTCGGCAAATATGGTTTTGCCGACGGCCTACCGTTGCCGAGGGCCGACTCTCGGCAAACCTTTCTTTGCCGAGAGCCCGACATTTGGCTCTCGGCAAAGACGCTGGCTCTTGGCAACGGGCCTGTTTCCGGTAGTGTGGGCAGGCTCGAAAAGGCACATTTGACACTCCCAGGGTGAGAGAACAATGTTCACGAAGATAGGAAAGGTTGAGCTCGCAATGACACTCCACGACCGTGGTAGCAAAGACTGAGCAAACAAGGTGTCTGGGGCCGGAGCCCCTACAGCGATTACACTAAGATCAAGGTAGCAGGGTCACACGCAAAAACGGTCCCTTCTATGCCTGACAGTGATAGGAATTAGGAAAGCGCACCGGCCCTGCGATAAATACTACTCAGCCCCATCCGCCCACATCCCCCACACACAGCAAGCGCGGCCGCGTTGCCGCCATGTCGACCACCCTGCAGCTCTGTACCAACGGCGACGACGCCGTCTCGATCGGCATAAGCCCAAGCGATGTTGTGGGCGCTGCTGCAGGCGGCGGCAACTCCATGCAGCTCCAGCGCTGGCTGTGCTCATCGGGCTTGGCCACGCTGATCATGGATGCGGCCACCGCGTTCTACAGATCGCCGCACGGAGTGGTCTTCGAGCAGCACAGGTTTGCTTACTACGCCACCCTCGCCGGAATTTTCGCTGCCGGGCTGGCCGAGGTCGGGACGGCCTGCTGGCTGGCTAGCTCCGGCCAGCGAGGCCGAGCCCGCGGTCGCGCATTCCGCGCAAGCGTCGTCTGCGCCTCCGTCGTGCCTCTTGTTGCCATCATCGCTCTCGGTGGATTCTCCGTCGTCATGAAGGGCTAAGCCGGGAAGCGTCGTCGGTGAGTTGCCGAGTTGGCCAGGTGTGGTTAGGCGCTGATCGACTGATTTGTTACTTCTCTGCATGCATGGTCGTCCGTTGGATCCGTCGTTGCGTCTTCTTTTCATATATCTATACCTATACCTATATCTATATCTACATCTAATACTAAAGAGGTAAAATTTCTGGTTTTTTGTTTTCGTCCAGCCCTCTCCAATATCGGCTCGGTCTCGCCTCCCACGGTTAGGTTAACATTGCCGAGATAAGGACCGGAGAAGACAATAGAAAGAAATACGGGGTTCCAGATGTAAAGATGCTAGAGAGAAAGAAAAAGTGAGAGGGCCTTAATAGTTTTTTAAATAGATCGGAGTTCCTGATGTAAAATGTCCATATCCGAATAGGTCTGCTTCTTTTTTTTAACCTGGGTTGAATTCTTATAGTTGGGCCGGCTTCGTCGTGGGCTGGACTAAGCCCATGCAAGCCTTTTTCCTTTACTTTCGTTTTTCTCTTTTTCTATAAAAACAAAGATCTTGCAAAATTCACCAAAAATTCATAGAAAAATAAAAAAAAATGTGGGCTTCTTTTTTCAACCTGGGTTGAATCCTTGTAGTTGGGCCGGCTTCGCTGTGGGCCAGACCAAGCCCATGCAAGCTTTTTTTCTTTTCTTTCATTTTTTTCTTTTTCTATAAAAACAAAGATCTTGCAAAATTCACTAAAAATTTATAAAAAATCAGAAAAATGCCAAACCAGTTTTGTTAGCTTCATAAAAATATGAAGTAATAAGAAGAGAAAAAAAGAGCTATGAGACCGTGCATCTCATCGTGGAAGCGAAACAGCGAGGGGAAGAAGAGTTGGCGACGCCTGTGTCTACATATAACGTAAGACAGAACAGAAGCGGGATTAGGATATTTATTGTGGGTTGGATGGGCCGCTGAATAGAAAACCACACCTATCTATTCTAACTTTTCCTTTTCTTTTCTTTTTTTAATTTTATTAAATGATCTGCACACAAGTAGTGGCTGAGTGTTATGTAGATTCAAAAACGATTTAGTATTCATTTTCTTTTCTTATTTCATATTTGGTAGCCTTATATTAAAGCCTAAAAATTCTTTCTTCTGTCTCTGACTGTCCCACTCATCCACTCACTCATCTTCAATCCCTTGGTCCCTAGTTATTCACTCTCACCTTTGTCGCTTTAATTTGGAGGTGCAAAGTCAGTATTAGCATTGCAGCACACATATCATAACATGGCCGTCTGAGCTTGTTCACATAACAACTATCTATTTATGTTGGCTCAATCTTCTGTCAATTTCTCATGCGAGATTAATCTTTTATTTCATTAGCATATTATGGGCCTTAAATTTATTTGATTTAAGATTGGACCAAACACAATATAAATAAAAAAGCTAGCTTATTATTGGCACAATTACCATATAAAAGATTATATACCCGTTGCAATGCACGGGCATATTTGCTAGTAATAATAAAGAGGCAAAATTTATCTCCACCTATTTTTTTGTCCGGCCATCCCTTAACTAACTTTGTGAACGTGGAAAACCACCTATAGCCCTATATAACTATGAATCCTAATCCAATTAGATCTCTCCGATTTTCTGGTGAATAAGAATCTTAATCCAAATAGGAAAAATATAATAATATGGACAACTAGGAATCTTAATCCAATTAGATCTCTCCAACCCCGAGTAACCGAAATAGAAATCTTAATCCAAATACAAAAATATAAGAATAGAAATTAAAAATTGAAAGGACCTTGATGTCGCCTGAAGGGGGTGAATATGCCTGTTTAAAATAAAACTCAAACTTGCTGTTAGTATAGGCGCGGCACTGCCGCACTGCAGCATTGTCGTACTAAAAAAGCAGCACTATTGCGCCTGTAGACAAGCTCGAACTATAATTCAAAAACTACCCAAGGAATATTGGATCAGGTAAATTACTGAGCTTTCTGGGGTAGTGTTGAACCTATTCCACCACTTGAATCATAGCAGAAGCTTAAGAACAAGTAGATCAGGATCAAACCCTAGAATCACCATAAACACAAGTAAAGCAATGCAAATCACAAGAACACAAGTGAGACCCGATTTATTCGGTGGTTCAGCTCGCCACTAAGGCTTGCCTATGTCCACGTTGTTGAGGTTGCCACAAAGGCTTTAGGTCTCTTTTAACCTTTTCCTCATTCTCAAGTCAAGAAAATGAACTCTTGAGATGAGGGGTGATTTCACTAGTTGTTTGAGGTGATTACAAACCTCCCGCGACGCTCTAGCCAGCTAGGAGCAAGCTCCAAGAGTAACAAACATAATCCACTGGTTTGAACGCGAACCAAGTGCTTTGGCAGTTGAAGAACAGTTGGGGCTTCTCTCTAATACAGTTTGGAGGCTCAAACTCTCTTGGATTTGGAATAGAATCAAAGTGATAAGCTTGAGGGGCTCCAATGGTGAGTGAGGGAGAGAGAGAGCTGCTTTGGTCGCACCTGGGAATGAAATGGTCGATCTGAACCGGTGACCGTTGTGGGAGAGAGGAGAAGGTATAAATACCCCGGCTCCCAACGGTCAGTAAGTCGCGGTAGTGCCGTGGCTGAACTGTGGCAGTGCCTCGCCTGAATTGCTGCAGTGCCTCAGTGCGGCAGTGCCTCGCCTCAATGCGGCAGTGCCTCACCTGCCAGGCAGCACAAAAGATAGGATTGCCAAGCTTGCTGTCTTGGCTAAGGCTTTAAAGATATTTGGTGGGTAAATGAGCACTTGGTTACACATTAAAGCTTGTGCATTGTATCTCCTTTTATAGTACGACTTTTTCTAAACATGAGCTAATTATAAAACTAATTGTATAAGTCGTGACTAATTCGCGAGATGAATTTATTAAGCCTAAGTAATTCATGATTAGCATATGTTTGTTGTAGCATCACATTCGCTAATCATGGACAAATTAGGCTTAATAGATTCATCTCGCGAATTAGCCTTCATTTATGCAATTAGTTTTGTAATTAGTCTATATTTAATACTTATAATTAGTATCAAGCATCCGATCTGAAGTTTAGTCACAAGCATCAAACACCCCAGCGACGGGAAGGACTAAGGGTAGGTACATTGCTACACGTCAGTTGTCTCGTACGCCGTCTCATGCAGTGTAAGTAAGATTTTTGCTGATGTGGAGGGAACAGAGAGGAAAAGAGAAAGCGGTGATTGTTTATGAGCTAAAATTTAGGACTATAAGACAACTATTGTTCTATTGTATGAGTTATTGTTACCATACAACTCACAACTTTACTTTTATTCTATACACAAATTAAGGTACTACGAGTTACTACAAGATAACTTTTAAAATAACCATTGTATATTTTGTCTATTAAACCGTCTTAAAATTATATGGCACTACGTGAAACTATATACGGATAAGATCAATGTACTTGTCCTAACTGGAACGATGAACGCACGGGGACCCAACTCCCCACCGGGTTTACACCTCCTACTGTTTGAGTTTTTAGCATTGATCCATTTCTATTTGATCGTACTACGCTTGACTTGCTGCAAAACAAAACATTCGCTTTGCGCTCTTGGCCTTACAACAACCCACGTTTCCATTTGGCCGTATTACGCTTGACTCGCTGCCATCGCTTCACACGGTTTGCCTTTGGTAACCCACATTTTCGATGGAACACTTGACGCTGATTGGTTATCCCCGCCCAGCCGGATAGGGACCTTTTGGCTCCCGGGTGGGTGGTACCATGACATGTACCATGACATGAATTTGCTCCGGGACCTTTGGTTCCCGGGTGGAACCATGACATGAATTTGCCTCCCCCCCCCCCCCCCCCCCCCCGAGATAAATAGACCTTTGGTTCCCGGGTGGAACCATGACATGAATTTGCCCCCCCCCCCCCCCCCCCCCCCCCCCCCACCCCCACCCCACCCCCACCAGCAAGTGCTGCCGCGCGCGTTGCCGCCATGTCGACCACCCTGCAGTTCCGCACCAACGGCGACGACGGTGCCGCCGTCTCGATCGGCATAAGCCCGAGCGAAGCTGCGGGTGCTGCAGGCGGCGGCACCTCCATGCAGCTCCAGCGCTGGCTGTGCTCATCGGGCTTGGCCACGCTGATCATGGATGCGGCCACCGCGTTCTACAGATCGCCGCACGGAGTGGTCTTCGAGCAGCACAGGTTTGCTTACTACGCCACCCTCGCCGGAATTTTCGCTGCCGGGCTTGGCGAAGTCGGTACGGCCTGCTGGCTGGCCAGCTCCAGCCAGCAAGGCCGAGGCCGCAGTCGGGCGTTCAGAGCGGGCGTCGTCTGCGCCTCCGTCGTGCCTCTCGTTGCCATCATCGCACTCGGTGGATTCTCCGTCGTCATGAAGGGCTGAGCCGGGAGGGAAGCGTCGGTGAGTTGGCCAGGTGTGGTTTGGCGGTGATCAGCTGATTATTTGTTACTGCTCTGCAAGCATGGTTGCCCGTTCGATCTGGCGTTGCGTCTTCTTTTCATATAAAAAGATGAAAAAGGTATTGATTTGGTATATATACAAGTACTCCTATATTGTAACAGGAGTCAGCAAGGGATTGTAGCAGCAGAATAATTTTACCACGGTGTTGTAGTATTTAGTGTTGAAGTCAGTAATCACGCGAGCTTGTGTTTGTGTTGTGTTGTGTTGAATCGAGCTGTTTTGTGTTGAATCGAGCTGTTTTAGGGCTCGTTCGTTTGGAGTTGATACTGTCCGGAACGATTCCTGTTGAAATCTGCTACATACAATTTAAATAAACATTCCTTGCCGGAACGGTTCCGGGACGTCAGTCCCCGGGAACCGAACAGGCCCTTAATAGAGTTTAATTCGTATCTTAGACTGTCGATGCAATTTGTCATTCAGAATTCCTTGCAAGCCAGGCCTACCTAGATCTATGGACCAAGTCCAAATACAAATTCAAGCAATGCGTTCGTAGGAAAAATCGAATGAGCTTTTGCAATTGTGTTTTCCCATGATCCTATATGGGCCGGGCCGTCCGTAGCAGCCTCGAACCCAAAAAGCCCAGTCCACCTCAGTGATAAGCAGAGAGAGAGAGAGCAATTTATACATGATAACACAAGGCCACAAGCCATAAGAATATCAGATTAGTATTTATAGTGAGAGACGGTCACGGTATATATGAAAAATAAGTTGGAGCAGAGTGATGCACAGAGCGTGTGTGCCGTCATGTTTGGGCGTTTTGCCATCACTAATGTCTAACGCTATATCAAGGGAAGAGTGTACAGATACGTTACTGCTTGTTTTTGCGCCTGTGATCATCACAAAAGCTACGTAGGCCTGGTCAAAGCAGGAGCACACATGCTCATGCAATATGCTGCTAAGAGGGCTTCTAGCACTACTGGAATCTCGCTTTTTTCTGTGGGTGATAAAATTTTCTGTGCGTTTTTTTCGGTACGCATTTTTCTGTCGGTTCCAAAATATCCCGACAGAAAAATACGAAAACCCACAGAAAAATTGTATGTGTGACAATACACACACGGAAAAAATCAGTACTCACAGAAAAATGCAATTTAGGCCCTGTTTGGCATGGCTCCAACTCTGGGTGGAGCAGCTCCACTCCATAACTCCAGGTGGAGCCAGCTCTGGGTGGAGATGGAACTGTCTGATGGAGGTGTTTGGCTGGGAGGGTACCTTCAGCTCCAAAAAGACAACTTTTAGGATGAATTGCCATTGTTACCGCCAACTCACGTCCCCACATGTCAGCCTCTCCACCCTATCTTCTTCTTCGTCAGAATGCCGGTTGCGCTTGAACCCGGTCGAACGACGGCGAAGTCATGGAGATTCCATCCCCATTAATCAGGACGAACGACGGCGAGGACGAGCAGCAAGCACTGATAACAAACACGTAAGGCAAGGAGACAGTTGGAGGTTACCGAAGAAGTCGAGTAGGTTGCGGCCGTCGGAGTATCGGCCGGAGGGGCGGCCGAAGAAGGTCTGGCCATAGGGGAGGTTCCGCGCGGGGTCCGGGAAGTCGTCGGGCACGGAGAGCAGACGCTCCCTCCTCCCGCTCCCGCTACCGCCGCCGGCGCCGCCAACACCACGAGCACCCCCGCGAAGAGCAGAGCCGCCCACGACGGAAATGCCATGGCGAAACGACGGGCCGTGTCGATCCGGAGCAGAGGGCGGGTTCTGCGGCAGGCGGCGGGCCTCGTCCAGGCGTGGCAGGAGGCGGAGCTAGGCGGCCGGGCAGGGCTAGGAGACCAGCGGCGGGCCTAGGGCGGCTGGGTGCGGGGCTTGGCTGGCCGGCAGCGGGGGTGGACGGCGGCCGCCGGTCTGCCTGGCGGTGGCGGAAACGACGCCGGTCCTAGAAGAGTCAGGACGGAGATCCCCCTCGCGAATGGGAAAATGGGATGCGCGGGGAGATTCAGAGAATAGAAGCGAAACGTTTTTTCTCTGTAACCAGTGGCATTGGTGGGTAATTACCCATCAACTCCACGAGGAGGTTCAAAAGAGAGGGTTATAGAGCAGCAAAAGAGGTGCTCCAAAACTCCACCTCCATTTGCACTACAGCTTCATAGAGTTGGCAGCTCCATAGAGTTTTGGAGTTGGGGTGTTTGGCTGGATTTTTTGATGGAGTTGCTGGAGTTTAGGAGTGGATCCATGCCAAACAGGGCCTTTTCTGTCGGTTCTTTAAAAACGCACAGAAAAAAAAACATGTGCACGCACAGAAAAATCCAAACCCTAACCCGCCGGCCGCCGCGCCCCCAAACACCCTCTCACGCACGCAGTAGACCGCGCCCCCCTCCCTCACTCTCTCCTTTCAGCGTCGCGCCCCTCCCTCTGCGACTCAGCGCAGGAGCTCCTCCCCTCCCCGAGCAGCGCCGCCACTCCTCCCCTCCTCCCTCTCCCTCTTCATCGACGCGGCGGGCGTGGCCCCTCTCCTTCACCCCCGACGCCAGATCCGTCTCCCTCTTCACCCTTCACCCGAGCAGCGCATCCGGATCCATCGCCGCCGCCGACGACCGAGCAGATCCGCGCCCTCCCCCTTCTTCTCCCCCGCCGGCGCCCCTCCCCTCCCCCTTCTTCTTCCCCGGCGGGTGCCCCTCCCCTCCCCCTTCTTCACCCGGCCGGATCTGGCCCTCCCTCTCCCGGATCCGGCCAGTGGCTGCGGCGGCGGTGGTGGTGGCCGGCAGCGGGGCGTGGTGGTGGCGGCGGCCCTCCCCCCTTCTTCTCCCCCACCGGCACCCCTCCCCTCCCCCTTCTTCTTCCCCGGTGGGTGCCCCTCCCCTCCCCCTTCTGTATCGCAGTGATGGGGAGCCAGGCGTCCGAGGTGGGTGCGGGCGGCTGCCCGGGCTGGTCTTCTCTTGGATTGTTTGCTGCGTCGCGAGCCCATGGTTTCTGATCTCCTGATTTGTGCAGAGATGGGGAGCCGGCGCGCGCTCACGGACATCAAGAACCTCGTCGAGGTTGCCCCGTACCCCTGCGCCGTCGCCAAGAAGCCCATGCTGCAGTAATCTCCTGCCCCAAGATCGTGTTTTTTTCGTGGTTCTTGGGGTCCAAATCTGTTTAACCGTGGCGTTCCTTTCTTCTCTCCAGGAAGAGAAGGGACGAAAAGAAGACAGCGTTGCCAAGCAGTCGGCCCATGACAAGGTTAGGACGCGTGCTAGCTGTTCTTGCACCTCTGACGTTTCTTGCAGGCTTTGATTTGATCTGGGTATGCTTTGGTTGTTCAGGAAATTTGCTGCCTCCTTGGCGAGCAAAGAGCATCCTGAATGTCAGCCGATCCTAACTGATCTAGAACCCGGAGTTGATCAACATAAGGAATCAATCGGCGATGGCACCGTTGATATCGACGTGGAACTCTACGAGCCGGTCGACGATAGTGACAGTGACATCGACATGGTATTCGCACTTCTGATTTGTGCTCTTGCTCAGAAATGGATGGGTTTTGGGCATCTTTGCCATGGCTCTGGCTTACTGTTATGTTTGGCAATGCAGGGTGAGACAGAGAACAAGGACATGAACCAAGATGAATCGCTCATGGATATTGACAGTGCAGACTCGGGGAACCCGCTTGCAGCAACAGAATATGTTGAAGAGCTTTACAAGTTCTACAGAGAAAATGAGGTGGTTTATTGTCAGACGATGCTTATCTTGTTCCTTTTTGGTAGATAATAATCTCAAATCATGAATTCTGAATTTTTGGATGAATATCTCGAATGCGCAGATGCTTTACCTATAATGTGCTTATAAGAATGAGCAAGTTCCTTTGCGAAACTGAACACTACGTCAAAAAACATTTCTAGGGGCGGTTGTAGACCATTTGTAGGGGCGGTATGCCAAGCCGCTCCTACGCAAGGGTCTCTACAAATATATATTTGTAGGGACGGTTCCCAGGCCGCCCCTACAAATCGATTTGTAAGGGCGGCTGGTGTTTCCAGCCGCCCCTACAAATATATTTGTAGGGGCGGCTCTTATTACCAGCCGCCCCTATAAATCGATTTGTAGGGGCGGCTGTAGTACCAGCCGTCTCTACAAACAGGTATTTGTAGGGGCGGTTCAATCTAGAACCGCCCCTACGGTACGTTTTCCCGCAAAAAAAAATCAAATTTTCAATTCAAAATCGCTTTGCTGAACGTCCCACAACCAACGTTCCGAACCGCGTTCGCGTTGCCGAACGCCCCGCGACCAACGTTCCGAACCGCGTTCGCGTTGCCGAACGCCCCGTGACCAGCGTTCACGTTGCCGAACACCCCGCGACCGCGACTACAAGCATAAGAGTATTCTATAAACTACAATTACAAGTCCAATTCACATGAATATATACAATCCATCATTAAATATACAAATTCCATACACATTGTTATCAATGTCCTAGAGCTAGCCTTTCAGTCTCACGAAGGTGTTGGTACTGAGGATTTGTACCTAACTCAGACTCTCGGTCATGGTAGGCGCCTCTGACGTGTACAATCTGGTCCAATATGAAGTTGCAAAGGTCGCCGACGAGCTCTAAGAGTTGGTCATCCTTGTATGGGTCTCTTTTCATTCCTTTCTCTTCTCTCCACTACAAGAAAACAAGTTTTGGTTTAGTATTTCATACCATTTACGAAGTTTTTATACTACGGGTGAAGAGGTTCAAACTTACCCTTAAGGGGTGTCTCCTGTAGGCACCGGTGTTACCCATCATAGAACATATATAGTATCCATAATGTACACTCCCAGGCTTCTGCTTGAGGCACTGTGTGTTTTGCATATGAAAATGTTAAGTAATGCTTTTGATAGCCATGTAACGGAGTACTGAAGAAGTAAGTTACACTTACCGCACATAGTGTTTTTATAGCCAGCTTTTCCTTCCTTGCTGGATCATGCCTTCCATGATGATTAGTGACATAGAACCTAAATGCCCTGTTCGAATTATTTTAGCAAATACAACTTGTTAGTATCCAAAAGTGAATGTTACAAGTATGTATACAAACATATAAGCTAATGAGGATTGTCGATATGTATACGTCTTGAGAATCGATATGAAGTCTTTGTATGTCACAGTGTCCTTATCTAATGAATCAAAGACCCATGCCATGCTCCTCCCGACATCGACGGCTATACAAATCCAGTGGTTGCTGCATGGATTTAATCATAGAACTAGATAAGCCCTTTTGCATCGAATGAAATATATCGAACAAAGCTTTAAGTATAGAGTTGAGCTTACTCGAAGTTGTATGGTAGCCATATAGAAGAGTGGTGTTGGAGATTTTTGAAAGCCAAGGCAATGTATGCCGCAACCTTAAGGGACTCTTCCCTTAGCTTCGCACTACGGATGCGCTCTTTCTCCCGAAGAGTCTTTGCAGCTGCTAGCTCTTTGGCATCCAGTGTCCACCGTTTAGGGTAATTAAAATTTGTTTGGGCTATAGCTTGAGGGTCTACATACCCGGCTTTCACACTTGGCATTTGTTTGACAATGTGCACTTGCATTCTACAAATCACGGCGTGGGTTAGTTACAACAAAATTCAAAGATTACATTCATATCATATCAGGAGGACAAGGACTTACAGGCACCACGTGCGAATTAGATTCATCTCCATTTCTCCCAGGTGAAAGCATGTGTGCATGTCATTGAAGTCAAAGACAATTTTCCCGGCTGGGCTTCCAAATGTGCCGGTGGGAAAGCATGCTTGTATGATATCTATGCTCGTTGGGAGAACACGCAAGTACCAATCATGGAACCTTCTCATTCCAAGTGGTAGGCGCTGGATGTCCCGGTTTGGTAGGAAGGGCTTGCCTCTTTCATATTTTTTTGGGCAATCCTTTGACCATTCGATGGCATCAACATTTGGATACTGCTTTGCAATTTGGTGGAGTTTGCTACTAATGGCCTCCTCAGAACCCCGTGATGGGACTTTTTTAACTTGGTTTTCAGGCTTGAACTGATCATGGGAATACCACTTGGACACCGACGAGACGTCTTTGATCAGAACATAAACTGGCCTTATGTTGATTGGAATCTTCTCTTGGAGTTCCCATTCAGGCACGTCCTCATCTTCTTGTGCATCACCTTCTTCAGGAGGCACTCATTGTTCATGTATCGGTTGTGCTTGTTGAGAAGACTATGGCATCTCATGATGCACTTGCCCGGTACGAGCTGGAGATGGTTGTGGCATCTCATCAGGCACATGCTCGATAGGAGGCAGGGAAGAATGTGGCATCTCAGGAATGTGGGGGTCACGAGACGGTGAAAATATCTCCCCGGCCTCAACAACTCGCTCCAAATTTGGGAGAGGGGGAGGCGGCGAAGAAGCAGTTAATATAATATCCCGTTTGTGCTAGAGGATGAACTGCCCCATAACGTCTTCGAGTAACACCAGCCCCTCGGGAGTTGCATAGTCTATCCTCCACTGCATGAACTCGGGCTTCACTGTATGCACCTCGACCCTAGTGTAGTCCGGCGGTATCTTATTATTGTGGTGTAAGCCACCGGGAGGATGTGCCACACCCGTTGCCACCTCCATCACAGTGTTCTGTCGGCCGCTGAGAAACACCAAGGTGCAACTAGTAGGTTCCCGTATGAGATCGACTGGGGTTGTGGCTGCAGTGGAACCTTGGCTGCTAGGAACTTTCGGAGGGCTGCCAACTAATGCCAGTTCTCCCGGCGGCGTCACTAATATACGTGGCTCCGTAGACATTCCTTGCTCCTCCAGCGCCTTTGCAACTAGAGCCTTCACTTGGAGCTCAAGACTAGTCTCCCGGTCTCGGCCATGTTTCTTATACATGTGCCTGTCCTCTTCGAATCCTTGCTTCCAGGTCATCCTTTTCCCTAGCCCCCTGGTGCGGCCTGTGTGCTCCTTGTTTCCCAAGCCAAGGCTAAGCTCGTCCCTCTCTCTGGAAGGATTGAATGAGCCCGTCTCTTTGTCTTCAGCATATTTCAGTATCCTTGATACCGCCTCTTGGGTCTCCGGCTTATCAAGAAACATGGACCAAATAAGGGTATGATCTTGTTCCCCTCCCTAATTTACCCTAGTACATTTAAAAATTGGGTCTAATTTGCTCATAAATAGCTCAAGCACCATATAAGAGAGAGAAAACAAAACTCTAATTACTCACTAACCAACCATTAAAACTTCAAAAAAGTGTGGAATAGCATTTTCTTACCTTCTACAACCTCTCCACCAAAGGATTTGAGACCAAAACCTTCCCCCCTTAGTAGAGCAATTTTTGGGAGGTGCCCAAGGCCTCCCCACCTTTCTTTCACGGGTTAGAGTGAGTGACCCGAGGAGAAAGAAGGTGTTGCTTCTGTTTTATATGGGGGCCATTTGTAGGGGCGGCTGGTGATTGAGCCGCCCCTACAAATCGGAGCTATAAATACGGGGTCATTTGTAGGGGCGGCTCAATCACCAGCCGCCCCTACAAATAGCATTTCCAGGGGCGGCTGGTGATTGAGCCGCCCCTACAAATCAGACCCCATTTGTAGGGGCGGCTCGTAACACCAACCGCCCCTGCTGTTCCATTTGTAGGGGCGGCTGGTGTCTGGGCACCCGAGCACGTCACTGTAGGGGCGGCTCCATCACCAGCCGCCCCTACAAAAAAAATCGAACCGTTGCTAAAAATCGTTTTCTACGTAGTGGAATAAATTAGACCAGAAACCTGTAAGGATCATTCTACTTCAGACAAGAATCTTAACTGCAGTATGGTATAATGTGGAAATGCACGCCTAATGTTAATTATCATCTTTTATGCACTTTAAGCAACTAATCTAAAGAAAAAAAATGTCTACATGTTTTGAATCGGATGATACTGATATAGCACATTGGTCCATCTCACAGCCAGGAATAGGTAACTATTGTGCTAGTTGTCATGTGCAACACATTGGAAAGTTATGCTGCGCTAAAATCATCACTGCATTGTACGATTGGAACTGCTTCATCTGTTATACAACTGTGAAAGCTACAACAGTTCATAATGTCTTTGTACTACTAAAATTGGTTCCTTCAGTATTTTTGAAGCAAATCATGGTCACCAGAATGAAACTTATTGCCGACTAATCTTACATTCACAAAGACTTACGCAGGCTTCTACTATCTTGGACTTTTCTATTGCAGCTTCTATTATCTTTTCAGTATTACCAATGTGGTGCTTTATGCAGGCTAAGAGTTGCGTAAGACCTGATTACATGTCCAGTCAACAAGATATAAACTCAAAGATGAGAGCAATTCTGATTGACTGGCTGATTGAGGTACAAAAAGCATGGACCTTACAAATTGTTCTGATCTGAAACTGCATGTTTTAATATTTTTGCTGGTTCTTTTGCCAGGTTCACTACAAGTTCGATCTGATGGATGAGACACTCTTTCTTACAGTAAACATAATAGATAGATTCTTGGAAAAGGAAGTGGTTCCAAGGAAGAAGCTACAACTGGTTGGAGTCACAGCTATGCTTCTTGCTTGCAAATATGAGGAGGTCTCAGTTCCAGTTGTTGAGGACCTTGTGCTCATTTCTGACCGTGCCTACACAAAAGGGCAAATTCTAGAAATGGTAATCCACTAAATACAATTTGCACTCACACTGAATTCATGCTTGGTTCTTTTATACTGCATTATCTAAACGTACAATGATCATAGAAGCAAATAAGTAACATTTCCTTACAGCAGACATGGATCTTTTACTGCAAAATTGCACTTATATCCTTTCTACATAAGTGGAACATGACAGAGTTGGTCAGTTTGTAATCTTTTGAATTATTTCTCCCACTTCTGCAAATCCTTGCACACAGTCTTCTTTTTTTAGAAGATGGTGTACACTTGATCATGATGATATCCATATATACTACCTTAGTGAGTAAATAACATTTACTTAATGCAGACAAAGATTATTACTGCAAAAATGCAACTATATCCTTTCTGGTTCCCCATCACTGAAGTCTAGAGGAACTTAGCAAATACTACCTCCTGTATCGCAGTGACATTTTGGTTTTGCCCTAAGTTCTAATCTGTGTTCTATGCTTTCTCAAAGTGTATTAAGGTTGCTTGTGTTTACAGCACAAAACATGTGTCTCGAATCAGAACAAGAGCTTAAATGTTTTTTAGCAACATGTTGATAACTTTTGAGATAAAACAGCTAGCATGAAATCCCAGTCTCGTGCCGCGCTGCTCTCCCCTTCCCTAACTATGCCTTGTGACTTTTTATTTTGTACTACTCTTGAGTGGCTGTGATGAATCAAGTTTCCTTCCCTAACAAATGGGGTTTCTGTCTTGTAGTGAAAAAAGATGTCAGAGTGAAGGCACTTGAGGCAGCTGAAGAAAAAACAGGAACAGGAACAGAAGAAGAAAAGAGGTGCTGATGTGGCAACAAGGAAGAGGCAGAGGGATGAGGAGGAAAGGAGGGAAAAGGAGAGAAAAAAGAAATGCATTGAAGAAGCTCGAAAACAACAGCCGCGACCTATGGAAAGAAAGCATGCCAACAATGTCAAAGAAGCTCGTCCAGAAGCTCATGTGAGTAGAAGCTATATTGTTTATGTCTACCAAGTGTTCCTTAATATGATAAATATTTGTTACTAAGCATTTAAGTCGTTGCAGGATAATAAGGAGCGGCAGAAGAATTTGGCTGAAGCGGTGAAAGTCCCAGTAAAAGTTGATGAAATGACAGGCCTTGGAGGAAAGGCCACTAACAGTCACAATGAAATGGCTGTGATAACCGATGAGAGGCCTGCAATTTTTGGATCTCATTGTCAGAAAAATATCCCAAACAATATTGAGGAGGTATGTTCTAGTCTTCACTTAGCTTTATCTTAGAAAGAACCTTGCGAGATCTTAAGTCTTAGAAAGTGCTGGGATACAAAGACGACATATTATTTTTTGACGGGGAAAATGATGGAGATTCTCCAATTGGGCTACTTTGATTTCATTTGGTAGTGTTATTTCACTTCAGTGTCAGCAAAGGTTCTAATTGTGAATTCTCTGCTCTGTGGTTTGTTGAACTTTTGTAGTCATACCAGCAGTTCTTAGCTCTCATGAGATCTCAGTCAATGCTTGATCTGCAGGATGTGACAGACTCAACTGCCATGGTCACTCCCAGGGACAAGCGCATGAAGAATTAGCAAAAGTTGAATAGTATCAGGGACAAGCGCATGAAGAACTAGCCAGAGCTAAATCTTGGTTAGTCTGAGGGATTTGAATGTATTGATGCTGGAACATTTGGACATCATCTATGTACCATTGAATGTGCTGAACATTTAGACACATATGTTGTGATGTGTCATGAAATTACTGTATGGACAATATATATTTTAATATACTGTTGCTACTGTTTTAAAATATTTTTTTTGTGTGTTTAACTCTTTTTTCCTGTGAGGCTGGCTACACAGAAATATTATTTTTAATCTGGGCGAAATGAATTTTTCTGTGAGTTCAACTAGACCGACAGAAAAGAAAACATGTGTTTTTCTGTGCGTTTATTTTATTTTTCTGTGTGGATTAACATACAGAAAAAATAGTTTTAATCTGGGCGAACACAATTTTTCTGTGCGTGTGAGACCCATAGAAAAATTGTTTCTGACGGTGAACCCACAGAAAAATTAGATTTTTCTGTCATTATATTTCCGTGGGTATTTTTCTGAGGGTACACCGTCAGAAAAATATTTTTCTGACGGTATTCGCATTTTCTGTGTGTTTTCGCACACACAGAAAAATGCGAGTTTCCAGTAGTGTAGATATGCATTAGATGTGGCACAATATAAAAGTTGTAAGATGATGAGGCGACTGCACAAACTTAATGTCGATAAAAAAGGGTGAGGGAAGAGATGTCTTTTGCTGGTGATATACAATATAATAAAGGATTAAGTCCACTTTTGGCCCCTCAACTATCATGTTGGTCTAATTTTGACCCCCAACTATAAAACCGTATGGTCCAGGCACTGGAATTTTCAAAACCATTCAGTTTTAGCACCTCGGTGCGATTGAGGCGGTTTGCGCTGACGTGTGCCTGGTTTTGACCCACCACGCTGGCATTGATCGTCACGTAGGACGGCCGCGCGGGTCAAAACAGGAGCCGGCCCGCTCAGCTCTCTCTCTCTCCCTCTCAGTTCCTCTCCCCCGAACCCTAGACGCCGTTGGCGCCTCCATCGCCGTAGCCGCGACCGCATCCTCTCCTCCGACACCTCCGCGTCCATAGTCGCCCCTCGCCTAGGAGTCCTCCGCCGCCGCCTTCGCAGTCGTAAGGGCTTGGAGGATTGAAACGTAGAGGACGAACACGCTCAGGTACGATTGAATCCGTCTGCATTTCTACATGTAGCGGTGGAAGTACTCTTAGGTTAGTTACCTCGGATCCATAGTCCTAAGACTCTACTATCTGTTGTAGGAATGGACCCTTTGGAATTTCTTGGTGTTCGATTTCACTTTGGTGGCGAGTTTTTCAATGATGGGAAGAAGCTTCATTATCTAGGTGGAAATGAGGAGATGTCATTCATCGAGCATGACAAAATTTCTTTGCCTAAAGTAATTGGACATCTTAAAGACCACTACAATGCTTCAGATCCTGTTCTTCTCCATTGGTTGTTCCCTGGCAATGATTTACTGAATGGGCTCAGAGTTTTGGTAGATGATAAGGTTTGTTTGGACATGTCTGAATGTGTTACTAATGGAGGGGTTGCAGATGTATTTGTTGAGCTTATTGAAGTGAAAGCTGATGACATGGAGATTAAGGAGGAAGAGGATGGGGAGGACCAGTGTAGTGACTGGGAGGAAGATGCTAAAATGGAGAGTGAAAGAGCAGACAGTGAAAGCACTGGGATGGAAACACCTCATGAAGACAATGTGGTGGTTGAGGATTTGGCTATAATGAACATGTCATCACCAGAACAAGTGAAGAAGGACTTAATAGGTGCTACTAAGTATTTGCATTGGGTTAGAGAGAAAGAGGCTCCTGTACAGAAGTTGGTTATGCAAGAAGAAGTGTCTATTCATGAAGAGGCTCCTGTACAGAAGGAACACAATTTAGATATGGATGATCCCAGTGACAAGGATTACTTGCCTGGTGATGATGAGAGCAGTGGAGAGGATGAGGAGGTAATCTAGATTAGAACTGGGCTAAAGGAGTTAAAGAAGAAATTGAAAGCTGGAGGCATGTTGGTGGTCGATGAGGAAAGGCATGAAGTCAATGTGGAATGTGCTAGTGAAGAGGATGGTTGTGATTCCCATGCTATGGATACTGATGAAGAGGATGATTCATATGATGAAACATCTGATGGAGAGTTGGTTAGGAAGGAGAAGAAATTTCCCAAGTTTGATGCCAATGCTCCAGTGCCAGTATTCACTGTTGGGATGGCTTTTAGTGATAAGTCAACATTCAGGGAGGCTGTCATCAAGTATGGGCTGGCAGAAAGGAAGGTGATTAAGTTTGTGAAGAATAAGAGCACAAAGTGTAGAGCAGTTTGTTCATGGCCAAAGAGCCCTTGGATTTTTGCATCTGTCAAGGACATCAAGGGCAAGTAGTTGGCATATAGCAACATGTAAAGATGTGCACACATGCCCACCAAGGAGAGACAACTCTTTAGTGACATCAAGGAGAATAGCAGATAAATATGAGAAGTAGATATTGGCTAACCCACAGTGGTCAGTTGAGAGTATGAGAGAAACAATTCAGGAGGAAATGTTTGTACATGTCAGTATTTCAAAGATTAAGAGAGCCAAATCAATTATGATGCAAAGGATGTATGATGCAACCAAGGGGGAGTATGCTCTGGTGTTTGACTACCAGCTTGAACTACTGAGAAGCAATCCTGGGAGTACAATAGTAGTGAAGCTTAATACTGAAGAACTTGAACCCATGTTCATGAGGTTTTATGTCTGCTTTGATGCATGCAAGAAGGGGTTCCTTGCTGGTTGCAGGAAGGTTATTGGACTGGATGGTTGTTTTTAAGGGATTAACCAATGGAGAACTGCTTTGTGCACTAGGTAGAGATGCCAACAATCAAATGTACCCAATAGCATGGGTAGTTGTAGAGAGGGAGACCAAGGAGTCATGGGACTTTTTCTTATCTTTGCTGAGCACTAACTTGCAGTTTGGTGATGGCGATGGCTGGGTATTTATTTCTGATCAACAGAAGGGGCTCATCAATGCTGTAAACAAGTGGGCACCTAAGGTGGAGCATAGGATGTGTGCCAGGCATATCTATGCTAACTGGAGGAAGAAGTTCACTAACAAGAAGTATCAGAAGCTTTTTTAGAGATGTGCAAAGTCTTCATCAATGAATCTATTCAACTACAACATGAACAAGCTAAGGAAAGAGACACCACATGGGGCTGATGCTATTTTGAGAACTGATCCTGAGCATTGGAGTAGAGCATGGTTCAAAATTGGGTCAATCTATGATTCTGTGGACAATAACATGTGTGAGTGCTTCAACCACTGGATTCTGAAAGCAAGGTTCCTTCCAATCATAAGTATGCTTGAAGGTATAAGGCGCCAAGTTATGGTAAGAATCCATGAGAACAGAAACAAGGCAGAAAGGTGGACAAATCTCTTCTGTCCAAACACCTACAAGAAGCTGATGACATATGTCACAGCTAGTGGATTCTGCCATGCTATTAGCAATGGCAACAATTGCTATGAAGTAACCTACTGGGATCACTGATTCACTGTGAATTTGGATGAGAGAACTTGCTTCTGTAGGTTCTGGCAGTTGTCAGGTTTGCCCTGCCCTCATGCTATTTCCTACATCTACTATGCATCCAGGCCTTTAGAAGAATTCATAGCCAAGTGTTATTCTGTTGAGGAGTACAACAAGACATATGCACACTGCCTGCAACCAGTGGAAGGAAAGGCCCTCTGGCTAGTATCAAACAAAGAAAAGCCATTGCCCCCCAGGTATGTAAGGATGCCTGGAAGACCAAAGAAGGAGAGGAAAAGGCAAGATGGGGAGAAGAAGAAGCCACCTTAGGGTAAGCTATCCAAGAAAAGAACAGTTATAAGGTGCAGAGTATGTAAAGGGATTAGACACAATAGGACAACTTGTAGCAGGAGGACAGGTTCTGGTAATGCAAGTGCTGGTGCTTCACAGTCTGCTAAAGGAAGTGGTGGTGCTTCTCAGTCTATTAGGGATAGTGGTGGTGCATCATAGTCTGCTAGAGGAAGTGCTGGTGCATCACAGTCTGTTAGAGGAAGTGCTGGTGCATCATAGTCTGTTAGAGGAAGTGTTGGTGCTTCATAGTCTGGTAGAGGAACAACTTCAAAAAGGAAGTCATGCCCTTCATCTACTACTGCTAGTATGTGGGGGGTATAACCCCGGATACCCACGGTAGACTACATCGGTTGTGCTTCCAGGGGCGGTCCATCCCACGAGATGAAGACCTACGGTGCACGACACGGCTCGGCGTGCACCGCAAGACATCAAGGGCAATATCCTGAAGATACTACGAGATCTGTTAGGATACGTTAGATCCCATGATTCCTGTAATATGTTATTACTTTCCAGTTATCTCCTAGATCTAACGACTTGTAACCCTGTCCTCCAGACTATATAAGACGGGCAGGGACCCCCTCAAAACACACGCAACATCATATCATAGCCAATACAATCCAACGGGCCACAGGAGTAGGGTATTACGTCGCGCTGACAGCCCAAACCTGTAGAGCATTAGGTGCTACAATATCATAGTATATAGTTTCCTCATTAACACCTACATGTTCATTCTGTAGTTCAGGATTCCTAAGGTAATCATCCTCATCTGCATCATCATTGTCTATGTTGTCATTGTCTATGTTGTCCTTAGGTTGGGTACCCACACCAAAATCCCACTCTGTGACAGGCTCATATGGATCAGAATGACCTCGATATACAACAAACATGATGACAACCTTTCTCTTCAAATGTTTATCAAACATAGACATCAACTCTTGGTCGGTTTTTACTTCTAGGAAAGATTTTAGACCTTCGTCAAAATACTGAATATGAGCTACATCCAAATAACCAGGCGGGTACTTCTCTACCACTGATTCAACAAGGTCCTCATAATTTATTTTGTCTGAATCAACAACCATGTCAAAGCTAAAACATTTCATATCTTGTCTACACTTCTTACGGTTGCCCAACAATTTAATTTTCAGCTTGAATCTGGAATTCGGATCCATGCTGTTATTCGAAATTAAAATTGCGTTTCAGGACTTAGTAAACCTGCAACTACTTCTAGGAGTACAAAAAAAAAGTGAACTCACTCTTGTAGCTAGTCATCTTTGTCAGAGTCGACGCCATCTTGGTCGGAGATGACGGTGCCCTGCTCAGGCTGGACTAGCCCGTCCTCCACCTGCTGGCTGCAGGAGGGGCCAACCGGAGCTGCGCAAGCCTCGCTGCGGGATGGGCCAGCCGTGCTGGGAGGTGCTGGCCGGTGCTCGCTGGAGTTCCTGGCCGCGCCGGGCTGCCTGAAGGGGAGGCCACCTACTACCGAGCCGCGCTGGCCACCCTCGCCGAAGGTGGCGGCCGCGCCGGCCTAGCCGCGGCCAGGGCCGCCTGGTGCCGCGTGGACCAATCCTGGGCGGGCGCGCTCGACGACTCGAGCAGCGGCTCCTCCACCACGGTGGCCTAGGTTTGGAGTGGATCCGGGCGCAGCAGGTGGATCTAGGGCCGGCGGACGCCGCTGGTCGGCGGCGGCGGCGGCGCTCTGGTCGGCTACGGTGGCGCCGCTCTGGCCGGCGGCGGCGGCACCCTCCAGCATCGGTGTCACGTCGCGGTGCCCTACTCGGTCTCGCGTCGCGATAGCGCCCGCTCGGTCCCTCGCTCCATGTCGCTGGATGCGGCGGCCCCTTCAGAAACACAGAAGGGTAGTTTAGTCTTTCCGCGTATCCACCAGTGGGCAAACTAACAAAGTACCCTAACGGACTTGACAGAAGGCCATAGAAGGAATGAAAGTTCGTTTCAGAGTCATAGAGGTAAGTTTAAAAAAAATGGCAATACAACGAGCCATTTTTTCAGGGCCATACCTGTAAAAAGCTCTTGTTTAATTCGGTTCGGATCCATAGGGGTTAAGTACAACAACTTTAGTCCTCGTACATAAATTACTGAGTATAATATAACACGTTTCCTCAACTTCAGTCGCCTGAGCTTTCAGGCGACGAGTTCAGAGCACTATGTGCCGCTTTGCTGCTAAGCTAATGGAAGGAAGCAGAAAGCGGATGATCACAGGCTAGCACTGTGCTAGCCTGTGATCATCCGCTTTCTGCTTCCTTCCATTAGCTTAGCAGCAAAGCGGCACATAGTGCTCTGAACTCGTCGCCTGAAAGCTCAGGCGACTGAAGTTGAGGAAACGTGCCCAACAATTCAACTCAGCTCCAAATCTCATACTTTGGAGTTTAAATTAGCAAGGCTAAATTCATCGTAGGCGCAAAAGAAAGAAGATTCAGTTGTTAGTTAAGTAGTGAACGTTATCGATACAAAGATGCCATAGAAAACAGCAAACTTTAAGCTTATATTAGGGCCGTTTGGATCCGTTCAAAGTTCCTAAGTAGGCCTATTTGGCTGGCCCATGAACTGCAAACCTGAGATTCCAGGCCCTTCTACGGTCCGAGAGGCCGAGATGGCAGGCAGCCCTCGTCAAATTCCTGGCCGTGGTCCAGATCCGGGAGAAGGGAATGCTGACTGCTGAGGCCGGGACGTGGGGATGCATGAATGCGGCCCGGCCTGTAGAAGCGTTCTCTGCTCCGAGGTCCCATTCGGCACTTGTTCCGGGCTTCAGGCCATCGGTTGTGAGTTAGTTTTGCTCAAGGGTACCTGCTCCAAGCATCCTCTTTGCCGTGCAGCTGTGAGCAGTCGGCTATTGCAGATCCAATACACTGTTTCTGGCATCTCAATAAACCGTTACGTGATGAAATGTTGGTCAGGTTGCAACCAGTAGATTTTCTAGCTAGTTAGTCCTCTGGGATCATAGCGGACGGTGAATGCTACTTTCTGAGCCATGTTACATGTAACAACTCCCCTGGAAGTGCTATGACCTAGAACAGTGAATCTGGCTGCTGATTCAGTTAACAGATAGTCATTGATTCATTGAAATGACGTGTGCCTATTTGACCATGTGTACAAGTAACTGAAATGGTGTTCTTTTGGGTGGCCACATTGAGTGGATAATGTAAACTATATTTCTATTGATGCTCATGTTGTTCTCGAATTTGATCTCAAAATTCAAAACCATTCTTCCATATGCAAACGATCACTCAACTATATCAAAAAAAGAAATATGCATGCATCATAAGGTAGCTAGTTCTGATTGTCACTGCTATTGTATTAACTTCTGAGCTAATTCCAAATCTCTCCTGTGCAGCATCGGCTGAATATTTTGTATAAGTAGCACCAATGGATTTGACGACGACTCCAACATACTCCGCCGTGGACTTGCAACACCAGTGGATTTGACGGGAGCAAAGGGGTGGAGGCCGGAGACACTGGTGAGGTTTGCATGGACACGGCTGAAGCTGAAGGGGATCTGGATTGCGGTCCGCGATGCAGCCTGGGGGGAGCGACGACAACGACGCAAACGGACGCGCGCGGGCAGCACGCGGTGGCCCACGTACGTACGGCTGAAGGCGCACACGTGAAATCACTACCGGAGACGGTCTCTTTGTCGAGGGCCTGAGGCCCATTAACTCTCGACAAAGGCTTTGCCGAGGGCAGCCCTCGGCAAAGAGCTCTCGGAGAATTTTGAGTCGGCGAAGAGGGTCTTTGCCGAGCGCCCTTTATCGGGCATTCGGCAAAGCCTTTGCCGAGGGCTGGAGCGACACTCGGCAAAGAAAAGCAGCCGTCACGGCGCCGGCACCTGGGACGGAGTCTTTGCCGAGGGCCGTCTCCGGGGGCCCTCGGCAAAGAATTATTCTTTTTTTTTGAAAAATCTTTGCCGAGGGCCTCCAACCATGGCCCTCGGCAAAGAAATGTGTAGAATTTTTTCAAAAAATCTTTGCCAAGGGCAATGGGACGGTCCTCGGCAAAGAATTATTCTTTTTTTTTGAAAAATCTTTGCCGAGGGCTTCCACGCAGGCCCTCGGCAAAGAAATTTTATTTTTTTAAAAAAAAGTCTTTGCCGAGGGCCTCTAACCATGGCCCTCGGCAAAGAAATATTGCAGAAATTTTATTTTTTTTAAAAAAAATCTTTGCCGAGGGCAATGGGACGGCCCTCGGCAAATGACCCTTCTTTGCCGAGGGCCTTGGTCATTGCCCTCGGCAAAGAGGCAGAAATTTAATTTGTTTTTTGTTTTTTGCATTCCATCGACACAAGCATTTCATATATATACATATATATATCAACCATCACATATATATATCACACAGAACACATTTTCTCATAATATATCACAACCATAATTGTGAACCACAAATCACAATATATTACAACGACAAGTCACATGTTCATCATCATTCACATGTTTATTACGACAAGTTAATGAAATCCAAGCACAAGTCAGAACCATAAACCACAAATATTACAATAAAGTACAACCACATCACCTAGCACTAGTCCTCATCAAGGTAGCCTATGAGACGGTGGTGAAGGAAAGGCGGGATCACCCGGTGACGCACTACCAAATTGATTGGAACCTGCGGACGGAGGCTGCACAAAGGAGCAGAGATTGCATGTGTGAGTAATCCGGGAAAACAGTTTTGGAACTTAGAGATTGCATCTAGTAATCTAAGAATACAAAAAGATTAGACTCAATTGAAAATTTCGGCAGCACCTCCCCTGCACGGGGAGGTTTCCAAAACCTGCAAGAAACAACGGCACGAACGCCGACATCCACAACGGCACGAACGCCGACATCCACAACGGCACGAACGCCGATATCCACAACGGTACGAAGGCCGACATACATGCAAAGCACAAGCGAAAAGTGAACTTTCATACTTACAGGAGTAGCTGCAGGAGTAGGAGGTGGAGGAGCTAAAAACTGCACAGGTACACCCGATGCTTGCCCAAGACTTTGCATGATCACCATCATCTCCGCCATCTGCTTCTGCGCGGCCTCGAACGCGACCTGCTGGGCCTGCAGCTGTGCGGTCAGTTCCGCGTTCTGCTATTGACTTTGCCTTTTGTTTCTTGCAGCTCGGCCTGCAATATTTCACTCCAATGTATCAGTAATGCAAATCTAATTTAGGTGTGTAAATATCAACGTACGATGAGTAAAACAGGAATTACCTGGAGTGCCTGGACCTGCTGCAGTGCTGGAGAAGGCCGTGAGCGTATGGGCTGGCTGGAGCTCGTGCTCCGTGCTCAGATAGCGTCGAGGGGAGGGAACAGTGGTGGAGTCGATGGCGCCGTCTGCAATCCACAGCCGCCCGTGCTTCTTGCCTCCTCCGAGCCTCATGATCGTCTCTGCATCAATGGGCTCAGTGCGCACATTGTAATCTTTTCCATAGATCTCCCTTACCGAGGACGTGTACTCTTAGACTTTAGTGTATACGTTCGGGTCGGAGTACACCTGGGGCGGGGCAGCCGGGTCGAAGGAGACAGAGGACGACGCCCTACCCATGTGGGACATAGCCCACGCAGAGAACTCTGAGACCTCCTCGCCCGGGTGCGCAGCCTCCTGCGAGAAAGACGGGAAGATGGTGAGAAATCAAGCAGAATTGAGCATCAAAATAAATGAAAGAAATCACTTACGTATGCTTGTTTGTATCCGGGGAGGCTACGGCTGCCTTGATGGTGAGTTGGACCTTGCCTCATCAGACGCTGTTCCCGTAGCCTCTCGTGCGTGCCAACAAAGTCCTGTGATAACCACTTGTCCACGATCATGGCCCAGCACTCGGGATATGATCGGCACCACCAAGGAATCACCTACAAGTCATCGAATATTTGACATATAAGAAGATGAAATTGAACCTACTTAATATCAAAACGAATCATTATGAAAGTTATTCGCCTACCTCAAGGTACTGGTCCTGGGCCAGCGTAATCAGTCTTGCTTGAGGCTTGGGGAGGGACTGCTTAAGTACCGACCTGTAGTAGTCTATGTGGGCTTGGACGCGCCCATGGTGGTGCATCTCGGTGATGTACTTCCTACAAGCTGCGGCAGCCGCCCGATCCGCCTGGGCCTCAAGTCCTTCTTCGGCCTTGAAAATTTTCTGCATACAAAATCAATGTATCCATTCATTATTTCAATAAGACATTTAATCAATGAATGAGATGTATTAAGTAATGTTGTGCGAGAGAAACTTACCCAAAACTCCGCCAATACCCGCTCCTGCTTGTTGCGGTAAGTGTCATCCGTGACCAGCGCGTACCTGTCCCAGTTGGAGGCCGGCTCCGCACCACCGGCTCTTCAGACAGTTGCACAATGCCGGGGTACCATTTCCTGCACAAAACACCAAGGATACTCGCGGGGGTGCGTGCTAGAGTACGTGATAAAACCAACCAGGCCCTGCACAAGTGATTAAGAAAATTTATCAGTTTCTCTTATGATTTCCAACATATCTTATGAAGTAGTTGTGATAACATCTATAGTTACTTACCTCTTTGCCATAGGCCGAATCACTGGGCGGTTGTGAGGAAGCGGAACCGGAGGGAGGCTCATGGGACCTCGCTCGTAGGGAGTCCGGGTAGCGGTACCCCCTCCGTCGCCCTCGAGCGCCTCGCCTCCCTCGCCCTCGAGCGCCTAGCCTCCCTCGCCCATCTGCTGACCCCTCTCATCTTCCGACGAGGATGTGGCCGTGGCTGTCACGTGCTCCTCCTCCAGCACCTCGTCATGTGGCGAGGGAGGAGACCGCTGCCTCCTGCGGCTACTGCCCCTGGTCCTCCTCTCGTCACCTCCTACGGACACTGCCCTAGACGACGACCCCTCACCTCGAAGGAGAGGGCGGTCTCTCCCGTAAACCGAGGGCGTGTCATGGCGTGGACGTCTGCTCGCCATCTTTATTCAATCACCTGCAATCACAAAGAATAAACAAGACTAATTAGTACATATATTAGAAATAGATTCAAAATATATAAACAAAACACAAATTAAAAAAACATAGTATTACATGTATTAGGAATAATCTTCATGATTGGGATCATAGGTCTCATCATCACTGTCAAAATTGTCCAAATGGGCAACACTATCCGAAGGTTCTATGTTGTCATCGTAGTCATTGCCTAGAAGTAATCGCTAAAGCATTGCTATGTCCTTGGCATTTACCACCACATCTCCATCGACCTCGCCATCAACCATTTCGTTGTCTACTTCCATTTCGATTGCTTCGGGTAAGACTATCTCAAATGTGTCTGGTAGCCCATCTTCTTGATAGAACTGTCCATCATATGTGTTTGCGTTGAAGTTGTAATCATCATCGTTTGGGGCAGGTAGTTTACCGTGTGGAGATACCTGGTGCACAATAGCCCAACCCTTAAGATCCTCTTTGTCTTGGTTGGCGTATCGAGTATAATACACCTGCACGGCCTATTGAGCCACAATATAGACATCTTTTCTAGGATAGATGGAATCTTCTCGAATCTCGACTAGCCCAAGATGAGGGGTTCGTCTCGTTGATCGAGGATTAAACCAGTGGCATTTGAACATGGTAGGTTTAAGAGGTTTGTCTCCATGAAATGAGAGTTCATAGATTTCCTCAACTCTACCATGATAGTCGAGGCCATCAGTGCCGGGCGTACAAACTCTGCTATTTGTGGTTTTTCGTTTGGGCCGAATCTGCTCGTAACTTGTTGTGTGGAAGCGATATCCGTTCACGTCATAGCCGGTAAATGACTTCACCCTAATGTCACAGCCGTTTGCAACCTATTTCAACTCGTCACTCATGGATGAACCGGTCTGGGCCTGCAAGGTGAAGTATGATAGATCATTATATTAATCAAACATACTATCACCTTGGACGATCGAACGTACGAGCTAAATTGGACATTACCTTTTGTTTGAACCAAGAAATAAAATTAGGCCTCCCCGCTCCTGCACCCCATGAAACAAGGGTGTCTTGTTCATGTGAGGTAGGATCCCTTGATTGATGCCAGAATTCATGAACAAATTCCCTGTCCGAACGAGAATCAATGGGGTTGGATGCAGAATAGTGACGGCGTATTGAAACAAGTTCGTTGAGAACTTACTTGATGAATGGCTGCACCTCGGTAAGGTTATTCAACACATATAGCATGATACTGCGCCACTCTTCATTTCCCAATAGCTTCGGGGTTGATCCACTTGCGCTGCCGAGTTGGCCTTGGAAAAGGCTGAGGGTCGATTCATTTTCGCCAGCATTGTAACGAGGGAGTGGATTATGATTGCTAGGAAGGTTTGGCTTGTAGTATTGCGTTGTGAAGTTTGCCACCTCCTCCCGAAGGCATGCCTCTACAATGGAAGCCTCAATTCTGGCTTTATTTGTATATTTTTTGCGAAGAGTCTTTAGACATCTCTCGATTGGATAGCACCAATAGGCCTGCATGGGCCCCCCAAATGTGCCTCGGACGGGAGGTGCACAATCAGATGCTGCATCGGCAAGAAGAAGCCGGATGGAAAGATCTTCTCCAGCTTATAGAGCAACACAGGTGCCGCTTTTTCCAAGTCCTGAGCGACGGTCCGAGATATCTCCTTGGCACAAAGCTGGCGAAAGAAAAAGCTCAACTCTACCAGCACTAGCCAAACATGCTCAAGGACATAGTCTCGGACCATCGCCGGAAGAAGCTGCTCAATCCATATGTGGTAGTCATGACTCTTCATCCCGTTGACTCGCAGAGTGCCTAAGTTCACTCCCCTGCTAAGATTCGCTGCATATCCATCTAGGAACATTAACGTCTGGATCCATTTTAGTACTTCCCTCCTTTGATCGATTTGCAAGACGAAATTGACCTTAGGCCTTTTCCAGTTCTTGTTTCAGCCACTAGGAGGCTGCATCGCTTGATTCGGTCTATCGCACAACATCGCTAGGTCCACTCTAGCCTTAACGTTGTCCTTAGACTTGTCAGTGTCCATGAGTGTTCCCCAAAGTGCCTCGGCGATATTCTTTTCAGTGTGCATTACATCAATATTATGTGGTAGAAGAAGGTCATCGAAATAGGGGAGCCTCGTCAAGCCAGACTTATGAGTCCACATATGTTCCTCACCATATCCCACAAAACCACCTTCTTCATTGGGTATGAGAGCATCTATCTGAGCACGAACCTCGGCACCAGTCCTCAAGTGCGGTTTAGGGTCTGTCACTTTGACACCTTTCGTAAAGCTCTTGATGTCTTCTCTAAATTCATGGTCTAGAGGGAGGAACTAACGATGCTGGTCAAACGACGAATACTTGCCACCCTTCTTCAACCAAATGAACCTCACAGCTTCCTTGCATATTGGGCATGGGAACTTCCCGTGAACACACCAGGCGGCAAATAACCCATACGCCAGGAAGTCATGCAGGGAGTAGTGGTACCAAACGTGCATTTTGAAGCTTGTCTTTGTAGCTCGGTCGTATGTCCATACCCCCTTCTCCCAAGCGTGGATCAATTCATCAATCACAGGCTCCATGAACACACCCATATTACTCCCCGGGTGTCCAAGAATTATCAATGACAAGAATACGTTATGCCGTTGAAAGGAGATGCCAGGAGGGAGATTGAGGGGGATAACAAAAACGGGCCAGCATGTGTATGGGGCAGCCATCATTCCATAAGGATTGAACCCATCTGTTGCCAGCGCGACACGTACATTACGGGCCTCAGCTACTTTGTCACGATGTTTGTCATTGAAGTACGTCCATGCTTCAGCATCAGACGGATATACCATCTTCCTAGGATTGTACCGTTTGCCATCTTTGTGCCATGTCATCTGTTTCGCGGATTCCTCGATCATGAATATGCGTTGGATCCTCGGCAGGAAAGGAAGGTGCCGTAGCACTCTCGCGGGGATCGGAAGCTGCTTTTTCTGACCATCACCAGAGTCTACCTCCAGGTACCTAGAGAATCTACACTTCGGACAGTAATTTGCATCCTTGTGTTCTTTCCTAAATAGGACGCACCCCTTCGGACAAACATGTATCTTGTCATACGGCATCTTAAGCATACGAAGGAGTTTCTCTGCCTCATACAAGTTCATCGGCAAATTGTGCTTCTCCGGTAGCATGGTGCCAAACACGGCCAACATCTTATCAAAGCCTTCTCGACTCAGGTTTAACTCGGCCTTCAACCCCATTACGTGTCCAACCGCATCCAGCTGAGAAATCATTGTACGCTCGTGAAGGGGTTTCTGTGCCGAGTGCAACATTTTGTAGAAGTCCTTTGCGGATTCCTCCTTCTCATGTCGTTCAGCGAAGTGAGCTTGGTGGGCGTCATCTAGCATGTCTGCTACCCCGGTATCATCATCAAAAGCCTCGAGGCGTGCTCTCACCACCTCTGCTCTTATACGATCTGCTTCACCATGGTAGATCCACTGCTGGTAGCCAGGCGTATAACCATTGAACACAAGATGTCTACCCATGGTCTTCTCGTCTACCCTTCTCCTGTTGTCACATTTGCTACAGGGACACCAAACTAGAGAATGTCTTCCTGCTCCTAGGCCAAATGCATGTTTCAAGAAACGATCTGTCCCCTTCACCCATTCATAGTCGTAGTCACTGCCGCTTCTCCAGCCCGTGTACATCCACTGACGGTCTTCCATCCTTTAACATTTACATCACAGAGTATTGTGACCATCAATTGCATCTACGCGGTGTTCCTAATGTCTAATAGGTGAGGATAGGTCCTAAACCCACCCGTGGATGCATAGATGATGTCAGTTTCTAGGCTCCGCTCCTCTCCGAGACAGAATTTCGGTAGCACCTCCCCGCTGTTCTCTCGATACACGTCCTGCCAGGGAGAGTGTGTATCCGGAGAACAACAGGGAAGAGCTGCCGAAACTCGGTCTCGGACCAGAGCAGACCATAGAAACTAACCCATCTACGCATCCGCGGGCTGTCCAAAAAACATGGATAATCCGAAATAGATACGATCGTAGATATACAAAGATCCACATACCTACGACCGTATCTCTTTCGGACGGGAGACGCCTAACTGGGTTACGTGATCTAAGACAATGATACGGGAGGAGGGCTTATTTATACCTAGGGTGGTGGTGGAGTCAGGCTAGCGAGATAGTGGCAAGTCGGGGCAGTGATGAGGCGATGCTGTGTAGGCAGACCCGCAACGCCGACGAAGAGGATCAGGGTCGTCGAGTCCCCTCTGACGTGCTCTTCTCTGCAAAAGAAGAAATACAATACTATAAGTTGAAAATTTCAGCAGAACCTCCCTTGTACGGGGAGGTTTCCAAAACCTGCAAGAAAAAACCGGCACGATAGCCGACAACCACATATCAAGGGAACAAATGCGGCACGATGGCCGATAGCCAGATATATATTAATCCACCACCAACACACCACCACCTCCACCACCACCACCACACCACCACCACCACAACCACCACACTACCACCACCACCACCACGACCACACCACCACCACCACAACCTCCACCACCACGACCACACCACCACGACCACACCACCACCACCACAACCACCACACTACCACCACCACCACCACCACGACCACACCACGACATCCACCACAACGACCATGACCACACCACCACATCCACCACAATGACCACACCACCACATCCACCACAACGACCACACCACCACCACCTCAACGAACACACTACCCTCCTTCTCCACCTCCACCTCCACCTACACCTCCACCATTGCACGCCACCACCACCTCGACCTCCACCTAGACCTCCTCCTTCACCAGCATTGTACACCATGAAGCGAGGGAAGGGCATACCTGGACGTCGGAGGGACGTCAGAGGCCGTGGACGGGGCGAGGGTCGTAGACGGGGCGGCGTCAAGGGGCCGGGGCGGGGCACCTCCTCCTCCTCTCTTCTCCTATTCCCCTTCTCCTCTTCCTCCCTTTCTCCCACCTTCTGCTCGGAACGGGGGCGGGCACGGCGGACAGCGTGGACGGGGTTGGCGGGTGGCGCGGGGTCCTCCTCCTTCTCCGGTGGCCGGCGGATGGCGCGGAGGTTCTCCTCCTCCTCGGGGCGGGCCGGCCGGCGGGTGTGGGCGGGCGGCGTGGCCGGGGCAGGGCACCTCCGGCGGGTTGAGGCGAGCGGTGGGGTGGGGCTCCTCCGGTGGCCTGCTCCTCCTCCCTCCTCCTCTAGCGGCCGGGGGCCGAGGGCGTGCGGGGTGGCGGTGGCGGCCGGGCGCGGGGCGGCGGGGCACGCAGCGGTGGTGGGCCGCGCGGGGCGGGGCGGTGGTGGGGTGGCGGAGCTCACGGGGCGGCCGGGCACGCTGCGGCGGGCCGCGCGGGGCGGCGGGGCGCGGGGTAGCGGCGGGACGCGCAGCGGGCAGCCGGTGTTCTGTGGGCGGGGAATTTGGGCCGCTGGCCGATTTACGGTTGGGTCCTTTGCCGAGGGCCCAGATCCAGGGCCATCGGCAAAGATTTTTTATTTTTTTTTAAATATTCTTTGCCGAGGGCCATTGGCTAGGCCCTCGGTAAAGACCCTCTTTGTCGAGGACCAGGCTAGGCCCTCGACAAAGATTTTTTTTTTGTCTGTGGGCGAGGAATTTGGGCGGCTGGCCGATTTAGGGTTGGCCCTTTGCCGAGGGCCCGGATCCAGGGCCCTCGGCAAAAATTTTTTATTTTTTTTAAATATTCTTTGCCGATGGCCATTGGTCAGGCCCTCGGCAAAGACCCCCTTTGCCGAGGGCCAGGCTAGACCCTCGGCAAAGAGTTTTTTTTTTGGTTTTTTGAACCCAATTTTTTTGTGGCGCTATAATACATTATTTAAATCTCAATTTTAAAATTTGGGCCAAATTTGACTTTTTTTGATATATTTCCCTAATTTATTTCTTTTGGTTGATTTTTTTCGAATATTTCAAATTTGAACTGCAGGTGGATGGAATAATGAAATTTAGTGATTCTAAAAATGTTATTCATGGTATTTGGTGTATGTTGAGTCCCTATCCACGAACTCGCATCAAATTTCGGGCATCTTCTTCATGTAACATGACGAGGAACTTGTCGGAAAAGTGTTTTTAAATTATATAAAATCCATACGAAGTCCGAAAATCATGAAACTTGTCGAGGTGTCATTTTATCGCATGTGTAGGCTATGGTAAAAATTTGAGAAGGTTTCGAGCAAGTTGTGACGTCGGATGCCTAAAACCCAGACATCTCCGGCAAGAAGCTACTACAGCACAACGTACTAGTCACCTGCAGGAGCGAATGGTGACGCTCATGAGCCATCAGTCTGCTAGGCGGGAGCGGCAGGGCGACACCGACGCCGACGGCGCCTCCGCGACCAGCTGGTTCCCCGCGGGCGCGGCACTGGGGGTTGCAGGCCTCGCCACCGCTTCCACGGCCATCACCACCTGCATGGCCATTTCGTCCCAGCCGTCCGACGACCCGCCGGCGGCGGCGGTGGACGACTCCAGCCGCTGCTACCTCCTCCTCGCGCTCTCGGGGCTCTTCTACGCGGGGATCGCCGAGCTCGGCGCCGCCGTCTGGGTGATGGCCGAACCCCGCGGGCGCGGCGCTGCCGGGAGGAAGCTCGTGTACGCGTCCCTCGTCCGGCTGACGGCCGCCGTCGGCCTAGCCGTGGCCACGCTCTTCAGCTAGTGACGTGCGTATACGTCGTACGACGTTCGGTCGTTGTCGTCTCGGTTGCATGCGTTGCGTTGTCCAGCTAATAATATAAGTGGATGAGGCCGTGCTTAAATTCTCCATGCTGGGAGGTGATGATCACGCACGTATCGCTTTGTTCCACTTCCATTCAAGGGTCGTGCGTGCGCGTGTACGGTTGCGTCCAGGTCCAGTGATCAAGTCGTCGTCGAGTTGAGTTTATTTAATTAATTATTACTCAGTCTCATATATATTACCGTATGTGCCCTCGTGTTTCCTGTACTACAACTGAAAATATGATGCTGCATTCTTTCAAGTTTCAACTCTACCGTACCTTTCGGTGAAGAGACGATCCGACGGAGGCACGTATTCTACAACTAATTTTAGATCTCCAAGGGACTCCATCTTCGTAGTTTCATTCCGAAACTGTTTACAAATTTGGATATCAAAATCTAAGAATTTAAAACGAATCTTTAATGCTTGAAATGACTTTAAATAAAAAAAATTGTTTTTAGATCTCGCCGAGCACTGCAACTTTGGTATCGACTATGTCAACATCAAAAGGTCATTTGAAAAATCTAATAGCTTAAATACATATTTAGGGTTCTAAACAACTTCAAATAAAAAAATTGTCAACTACAAAGTTCCAGATCACATTGAGAGCTACAACTGGTCAATTCCATGTCAGTATTTAAGATCATTCGAATATTCTAAATTTTGAATTTCAAAATCTAAGAACTTAGAATAAAATTTTGATACTCATATCATATGCAAAAGTTACCAAATTTGTTGGTGATAATTATTTACAGAGGCGGACATCTGAATACGTCCGCTTTTGTCAATAAATTTATAGGACCACGAAGCAAAAGCCACATAGGCCTGATTTGTTTTGTTTTCTTTTCCACAAAGAAAAAAAACGCAAGTCTCTGTTGGGCCCGAAGGCTGGAGGTGACTGGGCCGGGCCACCACATCGGACGCCTCTTGTGCATGCGGTGGGCCAAGTCCTAGACTACTAGCTAAGGATATGGTTAGCTTAGCTAGGAGTAGATGCTTAGCGCGAGGATATGGTAAGACCACGTCGTATTACACGCTGACCCATGATGGGAGTTCGTTCATCCATGCGTCCTTGTTAAAAAAAAATGGTTTCCATGCAGTGCGGGGTCAAGCACGTGGCCCGCTGCAGTTGCCATGGCCGGCCCGTCTCCCCACCGACCGGTACACGCCTTCGTCTCCAACGTCGTGGTGCCATGCCTGCGTGAACGGGGCTACGGTGCACGGCCCACGGGAAAGCGATCGTGCATGCTCTGCACTCCTGGTCCTGGACCGTGGACAAGATGTTCTGTCTGTGAATGATGGACAATGGTATGCACAATTGTCGTTGAATGTAGTGACATTGATGGGATGAGAGACCAGAAAAATGCACTTGCTTCATTTGTTATATAGGGGCAAAAAAGTCTTTTCCAGTCTCACTCGACAGCAAATGTGGCTAACCTATGACAACGGTGGCACGTAACGAAAGGAAGATTAAGACTAATGGTAACAATCAAGGGAAGCTATACTTACATACTTTTGAATGGCATACAGGAGATCCGGAGACGTATAAATTTTGATGGCAGACAAGAATTTGGAATGCAGGGTAGTATTGAAACATTGATCTTTCATTGACATGGTCTAAATTAATAATCGAGAAATCTAGACGTTTGGGTAGGATTTTCGTTTACTGACCGATTAATTTCTTATAACTTACTTTTTTATCTTTACAAAATAAGCCAGCAAACATGGATGTTTTTCTAAAAATTTTCGTAGACCTCTTTTCGATGAAAAATCTTTTTTTTATGTAATTCTAAATGTGAATCAAGTCTCCGTGTTTTATTGGTGAAACTGAATACTTGAAATTCAACGGAACCTCTGTTTTCTTGTTTTTCTTATTTAACCATAAATCAATATTTTTTTTCTAATCTAGAATCCAAGTTTAATCGAAACAAACACACCAGTAAACTCTCTTTTTTAATCACTGGTACCTCTACTGTACTAGGAACGAATGAATGGCTGAGGTTCCCACACGCTGACGCAAGAAATGCTAAGTTGGATCCGGCCAAGGTTCAGAACTTGCACCTGTGTCTGTGCCTCTGTGGGCAAACAGAGACAGCTGGACTGATCCCCTGTAGCATATACAGTAGTAGTATTTTATTATCTAGTAGCAAAATATGTCCGTACGTTGCAACGGGACATACAGCTTGTATCGCTTGATAATTTATTGTGCTCCATCTCTTGATGCGTGCGGTCATCCGCTTGTCGCCACGTCCATTTATTTAATTTTAATTTAAAGTGTAAAAGATGTATTTTTTAAAATGAGAAAATACAATGAAACCCACATTGGAAAGTAGATTTTCACAATTTATTTAAATGCTAGCAGTAATCTAGGGCACCAGCAATATCTATCTTGAGCATTGTACCGATAAAGGATCGTTGTTGTTTGAAGCTCATGTGAAAATAAACAAAACAGCAACACCCTATATTATTAGAAAAAGCGCAGCAATGTTCCTTTCTCCACTGGCGCGTTTGATAGAGCTTTAGCCAAAACAAGGCTGTGTTTAGTTCAGCCGAATTGGCGCCGGCAGGAATAATTGTCCAATTGTTGTCTAATTAGGCTCAAAACGTTCGTCTCGCAAAGTACAACCAAACTGTGCAATTAGTTTTTGATTTCGTCAACATATAGTACTCCATGCATGTACCGCAAGTTTGATGTGACGGGGAATCTTCTTTTTGCATAGTGCCAAATTCTGAAATTTAGGGGCAACTAAACAAGGGCCAACTCAAGCTGTAGATAAATCAGCTTTTTCTGGCTTGATCTTTACGGGTTAAAAAAAACGTTTGGTAAAACATTTTGTTCGAGTGGTTAAAAGTACGATATTTCCCTTTTTTATTTTATTTTCTTGTCTTGTCTTTTTTTATTTCTCTTTATTATTGTTTTTCTCTCTCTTTACCTTATCCGAGCATCTCCAGCAGGCTACCTAAACTCACTACCTATCCTATATTTAGGTAGTGGAGGCCAAAAAACTCACTCCAACGGGCTACCTACTTGACTACCTACTTTTGTTGGCCCAACGAATTCTTACCTCCACTACCCACTTCTGTTGGACCAACAAAGCTGACTATCTATTTTTTTCACACACGCGCTCACCCTCCTGCGACAGCACACAACTCCTTCCCCGACACCCGTGCCTGGTGGCCGGATGCAGGCCTTCCTCCCCCACGCCGGTGCCCCGCTCTCTCTCGGCAAGGGCACCGACCTTTAGCAAAAGTAGTTAGGGAAAAGCTAAAATTTTACCTTTTTATTAATAGGTATATATTTGAATTTGAATTAGGATTCATATTCCTATTCTTATTCAGGCTCAGAGAGATCTATTTGTTCTAGAGAGATCTATTTGTCCTAACTATCTAGGTCATATAAGTCTAGACGGAATAAACTCTCGACTACCGGTAGCTAGGGGGAGGTGGACAAAAAAATTAGATGAAAAAAGAAAGATGGTAAAATTTTTTGTCTCTTTATTATTAGGTAATATATTCTATCAGCAACTTACCGGCCTCAAGCGTTGAGGATCTTGATCGTGGACGTCCTTTCCTTTAGAGGCCCTGTTCATTTGAGCTTGTTTGGCTTATAAGTCATGGCTGAAAATACTGTTGACTGATTTAATGTGAGAGAAAAATAATATTCGTTGGCTGATAAACCAAATACGACCAAACGAACGTGCCGAGAGATTGTCGACCGCGTCCTTATCCGCGCAGCTTTGCACCGCCATGGCGTGCGAGATATTTGCGCTGGCCATGCGGACGTGGACTTAGCTTGTTCGGCTGCACTTTAAGCCGGCTTGTTCGACTTATTTTTCCAACCAAAATAATATTTTTCTCTCACAATATTTCAACATACAACAGGGTTTCCAGACTACCAATAATCAAGCTCAACCGAACACTCGCGGCCTGCTGCCCGTCCTAGCCGTGGGCGCAAGTGGGTCGTGGAGACAGACGCCTGCTGCGTGGCTCTCGAGCAACTGCCGTGTGGACAGCCGCGGGACCCACGCGCGGGGGCATGTCGCACACCTGTCCCGTCCACCTGAGGGCCTCAGCCAGCCAAACCGCCTCCGCGCCGCGTTTTCCCAATCTGGAAATTTACCACGAGACCGGGCGTGCGCGTGCCACAAACATACGAGTAGTACATCCCCCCTTGGTGATTGGTGAATGACCCCCGTCCGCCCGCCGTCACCGACCGCCGGGCCCCATCCCGACCTCCCCGTCCCCAACTCCCTCGCGCAGCGCAGGCCGCAGGCGAGCAGCCTCCAGCAACCGCTCGCTCCCCTGCTCCTCCTAGCGTGCGTGAAGAGAAGGGAGGTCGGCAGCCGGCTACACTGGCGGCTCGGGTTGGAGCGGGCGGGAAGGCGATGGCGCGTCGTCGCGGGCGCGTGGAGATGCGGCGGATCGAGGACCGGGTGAGCCGGCAGGTGCGCTTCTCCAAGCGCCGCTCGGGACTCTTCAAGAAGGCCTTCGAGCTCTCCCTCCTCTGCGACGCCGAGGTCGCGCTCCTCGTCTTCTCCCCCGCCGGCAAGCTCTACGAGTACGCCTCCGCCAGGTGATTAATTTCAATTCCCCCTCGCTCCCCTTATTGTTGCTCGCTCATCCGATTAGTAAAGCTACTATAAGCAAGGGCGGCCGGGACTATGGATCGACTGGAGGCCTGGAGCAGTTCGTCGGCCTCGATCCCGTTGTCCCGCGGCGAGCCGCCGCCTCGCCATCCAGACTGTCCCCCGAGTGGCACCACCTTGCATCATGTGAGCATGACCCCTGTCCCTCTGCGTTCGTCCACCTGTTCCGGATCTTGCCTTAGACCTGCTACAGCTCCGGCCGGGTGTGCTGTGCTCTGCTCTGCCTTAGGCCAACAGAAGCGCGCCCCTGTCTCCTCTCACCATGCGCACGTGCTTTGCGTGCGGTGCGGATGGAACTGGGCTCGCTTCGCTTGAGACTTCCAGAGCGCGCCCGTGAGCCGTTGACATCCGACTTACTACTTATTTATTTATTACTGATAGCTGGTGTTCGGAGAGAGAGAGAGGAATTTCAGTTCCGCCGCCGTCACTATGCAAATTCCTTAAGGCTCCGTTCGTTTACACCGTTTCCGGTCACCAGGAATGCTTCCGGCCCTATAGAAAATATATGGTCAATCCTGATGGAAACGGTTCCGGACGTCATTCCTGGGGAACCGAACAGGGCCTAAGGGCCCGTTCGGTTGATGCCATTCCTCACCGGAACATATCCAGATGAAGTATGGCTGTATAAAATTCAATAGTATTCCTGGCCGGATCTGTTCCGGGCCTTCAATACCTGGAAACCGAACGTGCCCTAAATGGAAAGTACGGAAAATTGGCTGGGGATCAAGATTTGTCTTGCCTTTACGCTGAGTGCCCTTCCTACTCCCAGATGCTAATCCAATCCATCCAAGCCCGGTTAGCTTGAACTTATCAGTCTAGCTTATATGTACAGTATTTTTCTCTCGCAACAAATCAGTAAACAATATTTTTCAGCCTAGTTTTTCAATAAAATGAAAGGGGCTAAGATATAACCGTATAAGCTTTCGGTAGTTATTTTTCTTTATTTAAGGCATCATAGTACTACTGTTCAAAGCAAATTGTGTCATATATACTACTTCCAATATTTTAAGTAAAGTATCTCTTTTCTATTGAAAGCATTTTATTTAAGATATTAGTACTAGCACAACACAGTGTTCTAACTTGTATGAGCGCAGATCATGAGTCTGAATCATATACGAGATACAGAGAGCGTAACACAATATGTATTAGAATTGAATTCTATATCTACAGGCTTTGGAATCTATTTGATTTAGTTGAATGAGTCTGGACCAGTCTTATCCAACAAATATAGCTAACTCGTTAGAGCAGGGCCCCTACTTATGTCCTTAACATCAAATTCGAGGGCTAGAGCCGCTCCAACAGAGCCCTTACTAGGTTCTACAAATGAGAGGCCCCTCAAATTTTCCCTCGGCCTTCATTCCTAGGTATCCTACCTCAGACCCTCAAATGACGGTTTCGGTCGTTTCCCTTCCCGTGTGCTAGTGGAATAGCGCCTGCCCATCCACCGATAAGGCCTCCCTTTGCAGTGCGGGTAGGCATGTCTCCCTTCCCCTAGTTGCACGAATCTCCAACGGTTGGCTCCCTCCATGGCAACCTCTCTCACCGGCAACACCCTTCCTCGGGCGCGACTCCCTGCGTGGCTCCCTCAGCGAGGCCCGCCCCTTGACTTTTCTCTCGGCGAGCCCCTTCCCATCTCGAATCCTCTCCCCTAGTGAGCCTCCTCCTGGACCTGACTTCTCTCCCTTGCAAGCCCCTTTCGGGCCTTCCACCTGACCCGACTCATGTCAACGGTGAGCCATTCCACCCGCCTTCCCCTCGCCGTGGCGTGCTCCTCCCGTTTCAGGCTCTCTCGGGTCCTCTATAGTTCAATCGGTTAGAACTATGGTGGATGATGAGTGGGTCCCATATAGTAATGTCTACTGAAATGGATTTAAAGATCCTGACTTGAGAGCTTCTGTTGAAGTAGATGTAAAAAACATGTCTCTAAAAATAAAGGGACCTCTCGAATCAAAGTAGAGGCCCTAATTTGAGGGCTTCTGTTGTAGATGTTCTTATCATTGGCATACCTGATCCTTGACGGCGCAACAAGTTGTACAAAACCTATTACATCGCATGGGTATGTTTGCCAATAAAATATTAAAGTTATTAGTAGGGACATGAATAATAGTTGTCCTCTTCCACAAGTTGCATGACAAATTTGCCTCTATTGGAAAGTTCTATTATGCAACAATAGAACTTTCATTTCTTTCTTTAGAGCACCATAAGGCTAATTATAGTACTACATAATATTGTATCATACAAAATGTATTTTTTCATCTTTTAAAAAGATGTATTAGGAATGGAGAAAGTTCTTTCAGGTATATATTTGCACAATCAATTTCTAGTACGATACATAAATAAACATACTCCCACCTTCAAGGTATATTTTGACAGTTAATTTCTTGTACAAAATATAAATAAATATACTCCATTTGTCCTAAAATATAAGATATTGGGTATTAAAGTGTCGCAAAAGATTTTAGTGTATTAACTCATCAAGCCATTAGGTCTTGTTTGGGTACCCCAGCAATTAGTAATAATCAGATTATATAATCAAATTTTGATCCAAATAAGATTGATTATATAGTAGATTATTATAATCAAAATTCTTAATTGCCATAATCCCATAATTCAGGTTATAGGGGATTATAGGTGTTGAAAATCCAACTTATCTCCAACCGATTGTCCAACTTGTCAAACTATAAAGGATAAGATAGGAATGTCTCGCATTTACCGACCACAATCAATCATCATAATCCATAGTCCCCAAAACTCTGATTATTATAATCCATAACCGTGACTATAATAATCCTATACATAATCTAGATTATAATGATCTAGCTATGATCCAAATAGACCCTTAATTTTACATATGTACTTACTATTAATGTCTATTGTCTATCCACCCACCAAACTTGAAAAGGGGTAAGCATATTATGTCTCCACGGTTAATGGAGGGTTACATGGCATCGTCAGCTGAAAGACCGGGATTATGTTTTTCAACCAAGAAAAACTCAGGAGGTGTAGGACTTCATGACAATGCTTCAATGAGGAACATGACGCAAAAAACATCACCATTGCTGGATTGATAGAGAATCCAAGCAAGACATTCACCCAGAAACACTGCCCAGCCCAACCCCCAAATCATGTGGCCCTACCATTACGCACCAAACAAGCCCTCGTCATGCGAGTCTAGCCAATGAAGCAATGTACGTAGCATGCCACCGTTAGTGGGAAGATGTTGCTACACTGACTAAGCCACAGGCGTGCGTGACCTTACAACATGACACTAGTTTCCACCAGCCTCTACTACCAGACCAAATAGGTTAACATGCATGGCGACACCAATCTTCTACACAAGGCAACAGCCGCCTCCACTACCGCCGCCACACCAAACCAAACAAAGAGCTTGCAACCACCACTGTTGAAAATCCAAGGCAGCCAGCCATGAAGATCTGCCTTCAACTGGTTCTGCAAAAACAAGTCACAGACATGTGCAACCATCCGACGCTAGTCCACATGGACCGTAGCCAACCAAGTCATCGCCAAGTCCTTGTAGATCTCCAAACAAGAGATCAATAGCCATGTTGTTCACTTGTCGAAGAGGCTGTCATGTCCGCTGCACCACAGCACCCACCCATGCTACCCCCACACGGGCCGCGCCAACGCTAGTGACCTAGCAGCCACACCGCCCCTAAGAACCAGTCTAAAGTCGTCGAGTGGTGACCAGACCTAACCACCCCTCCTCCAGCCAATCTTCCGCTGCTTCACCATAGAGAAGGTGGACTAGCCGATGTCATGCTTACCAGTGGAGGACCATAGAGGTCGCCTCCCTGGTGCCGACCTCTGGCAGTGGGCCGATGGTGCCACCCCGCAGCACGGTGATGAAGGCGGCCTCAAAAAGGTGCCAGCCACCACGTCGTGGACTGGGTTGATGGCTTGCCCCCTTCCTCGCTGCCTGCCTCGTATAACAACTACTAGAGCCATGCGTCATTGTCCAACGAAGGCAGCCCAACCAGCACTGAGCTTGCAAAGATCTATTCATAGGAATGCTGGATTCGGTCACCACGTTGTCGGAACTTGCTACCGGGCCACTAGATTTGTCACTAGACAGGGTTAGCAAGAGTCCTTGAATGTTATTCTTATCTCTCCTATTCGGTATGCTATAATCAAAAGGATTTATGTTATGTTTTATGTTATTGTATATGATCTCAAACTAGGAAACTATATAGCGTTTTTATTCTACATGCCATAGTAGTGCTCGCAATAATTGTAGTGGGTCTAAATTCCATAACTACAAAGGTAGCATTAAAAAATTAGCATATTAGAACTTGACAAGTCGCTATAGTGACTATATTTTTAAATTTTTGTTCATCTAACTCTTTTTTATTTGAAAGTTATACTTTAAGGTTTAAATTTTAGTTGGGTAGGCTATTTGTTATGGTGGGAGATACGTATGTTTTGTGTAGCTTTATGGTTTTAAATATCACTAAACTTAGCGCCTGCTATATTGCCGGTTACGTGCTACCATACACTTGACAACAATTTGCTACTAACCCTCACCTATTATTTACTACCATGTCTCAAAACATTGTTAATTATTATATATTTATGATTCACAATTATATAAATTTATGATATCTGATTATATGCCTAATTTAATTGTGATTTATATGTATTTTTTATTTGTTATATTGGGTTGAAAAACAACCATAGACATTCTACTTGCACGGCGTCCCACCAGAAAGGATCAAGATGTTCAAGAGGGGGGGTGACTTGGACTCATTCTAAATTTCTTTGTAATAATTAAATCCTATTGTTAGCCTAATTAACTCCTTGTGCCTAGAAAATGTTTCTAATGTTCTATCGCACAAAAAGTCTTGCAACCTAAGTTCCAATCCTACTCTAGCATGGCAATTCTATGAATGTAAAGACAAGTATTGAATTGCTCAAAGTAAATGCTCAAAGTAAATAGAGAAGGAGGAACGCGGCGATGTTTTACCGAGGTATCGGAGAGTCACCGCTCCCCACTAGTCCTCGTTGGAGCACTCGCGCAAGGGTGTAGCTCCCCCTTGATCCGCGCAAGGATCAAGTGCTCTCTACGGGTTGATTCTTCGACACTACGTCGCGGTGAATCACCCACAACCGCTCACAACTTGAGTTGGGTCATCCACAAGCTCCACCGGATGATCACTAAGCTCCCAATCACCACAAAGCCATCTAAGTGATGGCGATCACCAAGAGTAACAAGCACGAACTCTCGCTTGACCACAACAAGCCTAATGAGAAGGGTGGATGCACACTTTGCTACTCTTGATCTCACTAATGAGGGCTCTCTTTGGGATTCTCAAATCTCAATCACCTCACTAGGACATTGCTCTTCTTGGCACTCTCAAAGGTGTTTCTCAGCTGTTGAAATGAGCAAAAGTACCCCCACACACGAATGGAGGAAGTATTTATAACATGAGCTGAAAAACGAATCGTTATGTGCCTCTGCGGGGTGACCGGACGCTCTGGTCATGTTGACCAGACGCGCCGGTCAGTTCACCTCGAACTCTAGTGCTTAAAGTGTGACCGGACGCGTCCGGTCGTGATTTTCCCTCTCTGGAACCTTACTGGAGTCGACCGGACGCTGGCCCTCAGCATCTGGTCACTTCACCTCTCAGCGTCCAGTCACTTTCAGATGACTTCACCTTGATCAAATGAACTGACCGGACTCTGCGTCAGCGTCCGGTCAGTATTTGACCCTCCATTCACTTCGAACTTTCAAACGTACGTGAATGAAGTTTGCTCCAATGGATCTAAGGGCTTTTTAGGAGCTACCTAGTGCTAGGTTTAGCAAGTGTGCACCACACCTAACCCACTAGACTCATCTAGGTCAAGCTACCCGTCCATACCCCCTTAATAGTACGGCCAAAGGAAAAACAAAGTCTTAAACTACTCTAAGTGTCTCTTCAACACCAAACGATACTTAGAACTAGTCCATCCTTAACCTTGTCGTCCATCCTTTGAAAATTGAAACGATTTCCATCGTAAGGGCATGACCACCATGATAGCCCAATCGATCTCCATTACCATGACCTAACTTAATTGCCTCTGCAAAACACACGTTAGTCATAGTAATCATGTATTGTCATTAATCACCGAAACCCAACTAGGGGCCTAGATGCTTTCACCACTGTACTCTATGACCACCACATTCTATGACCTACATGAAACTAGGCAAAGGCGCAGTGCTTCACTTATTCATTCAAACACAAGAATTTGGTGCAGCGAAAGGATTATAGAAGAAAACTACAAGATGTGATGGCGATGATGTTGATGATACTGAAATTGTATAGTTGTTATGAGTAAATATAGACATGCATTTTCTTGCTTATTTGAAATATTGTATTTTAAACCTATTGTTTTTGAACTTGTTTACCTTTATTTATAGTTTATATTTGAGAGAACTACATACAAATATAATTTTATATTTTGACATAAAAGAATAGTATTATATTTAGTTACTATACACACACTTATAAAATGGGTAGCGACATCTTTTGGTGACTAAAGTTAATTCTCACAACTAAATACAAAATACCTAAAATATTTGTTGAGACTTTAGCATAGGAAAGAGAAAACCTACAATAGTGTAACCAATATAGGAAAAATGACATGAACATATAACAATAGAAAAAAATATGCCATACTAATAAGACACAAATAAAAATAAGAACCACCATGGCAAAATTGACAAATAGTTGAGTATTTGTATAATTATATAATTGCTATATTCAAAAGAGATAATATTATGTTAGTTACGTTGAGCAAACATTCTCATACATATTGCTATATTACCTCGGTTGAAGATAAAAAGCATAAGCTCACATTCTTTGTCACAATGTATTACAAGTTTCTATTGTACAAAACATTATGGTTTAAACAGTTCTATTTTTATACCATCAAAGCTGATGATATAATATACCACAAAAAAATGTCATAGTAAATTCACAAAATCATGTCACTTTCGCATACATTTATGCTTCTTAATGACAAAAGACAATAAACATTTGAAAAAGTGTTTAGACGTCGTTTCCATTCTTTAGATTTTTTTTTTGAAAAAATGGTTTAGATAATTCATTGTCTTCAATACTTAGCAACATTATTTAATAGTAGCAAAGAAGTTTCTCCTTATTGAATAATATGTTGTTTTTTGATTTGGTAACACCATCGTATCTTCTTTTAAGATCATTCACATCATCCTAAACGACAATAGGATTGGTATGCTATGATAGTATCATAGGGCTATTTGACTTGGAATACAATCTTCATTAGCAATAATGGAATGTTGAAGGAAGATATACTAATTGACAATAGTAGAATGCCCTATGAAACAAGAATAATATTAGTATGCCCACACTAACCATGCATGTTAAGTTGTAACAACATATATAACGATAAATTGATTTTCCATTCCTTCTATGTGCATTGCTATTATGCTTGGAACCTATTTTTTCCTTAAATTGTGCTTGATAAATATGCGAATGAGAATGCTAACTTGAGTATGGTTGTTCTCACCTCGTATATTGAAGCAAGCAAAGTCAAACCAACACTATAAGTGATTTCACATGACCTCGCCTAGCAAGCAGAGTTAAATCAACACATCAAGTGATTTCACATGATCTCACCTAATCACTATTTTTGACACTCTTCTTCCACCTTTTCCACTCTTTTCGCTCAAAACTGGTTTGTGTCTAGTCAACCTTAGTTTTGTATAGTTTGAATATAGTTGTCTTTGCTAATGCACTCAGATATGTTGATCACTTGCAAATTATACTCAAGAAAGCTACCTCTTCTATATATATACACTGTATGGACATGATGTATAAAAGCTCACTGGAGTCATTACTCTTATATTTCTTGACATTTTTTTCCTTGAGCATATCTAGAAGGGCTCTTTTGTTGTCCTAAAAACCCATCACTGGGTGACTCTCAAGTTATGAACATGTACTCAACTTATTCCATATGTTTTGTGTCCTTTCATAGCTATCATTCTCAACTGTCTAGGATTAAGGGGCAACACCTAAGAAGAATTTTATATTTAGCTTTCAAGGAAAGGAAAGGAAATGAGAGAAGACAAGAAAAGTTGGTTATCAATTTCACTTACATGCATAGCAATGGAAGAAAACCAAGTGGGTAGAGCCATGTGCATCAATTGGACTCTAGCACCCCAATATAAAACATGTCATGTAAACAAAAGGCTTGCGCATCCCATGTTCTCGTAGATTTCACAACATTTGAAGATGGAACTTTTTGTTGGGAGTTGGAAGTGTGTGGAAGAAAATTTACCAAGCTAAATCAAACTACTCGAACCATGGGGCAATTAACTCCCAATCCCAATATGTATAAAGAGTGCAAAAGCCTAACCAAACATTTAGTTAACAACTTCCTCCTCACAACCCACCCTACCCAACCTAAAACCTCTTGGATTTTCCACATGTGGCATATAGGTCTAGTCACTTTGAGACTTTGACTCCTCTAGTACCTAATACCTAATCATAACTTCAGAACCTAGACGGCTTAGATGGTTGTCTTGGTATGTAGTGGTCCAAACTCTAGACTCAGATACAAGGAACATCACCTTACATTAATAAATATGATAGGGTATGTATGGTAGAGAAAAGTCTATTTTTCGGACGGCTAACTTTGATATCTAGATGGCACCATATCGAGGACTCTCAAAGCTATAGATCATCTTGCATTGCAATCATTTCTTCTTCAAATGAATAGATTTGAAGCCCATCAATACCATGCTCTACTCATCTTTATCGCCCATTGGAGGTCCATGTTTTTTCCTTTAGAATCCTTGTCCCATAGAATATCTATTTTTATTGCCTTTTTGGTTTGATCCTAGAGCTTCATATAAATATGCAAAAAAAATCAATGAGCTACATCTAAATACACACCCTTTATCTTTGAAATTATGGTAATAAAATCACATAAGAGATTTCTCCATGTTGTGATTCAAGGGAGTAAAAGGCAAAAGAATATAAATAAGAATTTCATAAACAGAAATTGTCTTAGTTCTTTACATTTACTTGTGTAATTGCTTGATACAAGGATTGCCGTGATTATGGACTTGCATATATGTCTAGTAGCTCCTATTCGATTCATCAAACTTTGAATAGTATCTATATTCCCTCTAGACTTTGGTCACATCATGTCATTTTAGGACAAACTTTGGTCAAACCTTAAAAGTACAAACATCAAATAACTTTTGAATCTATTAGTTTGGATAGATGCTAAAGTGTCATAGTTGTATTCTAAGATAGTTATGAAATCTTGAAAATATATTCTAGATGATAATTGGCCCCGTTCGGCTTACCCATAAACCGGCTTGTTCGGCTTGTTTTTTCAGCCGAAACAGTATTTTTCTCTCACAACAATTTAGCCAGAACAGTGTTTTCAGCCAGTTTCTAGCCAAGTATCAGCAAGCCGAACGGTGGTGATCCAATGTATGCATCAAAAACCGTGCAAAGTTAGATGTGACAAGTAGGTTGTATCATGGCTCAGTTCTGATGTTTTTATATGATCAAGAATATAGCATTGAGAACTCTTAAAACATCTAGAGAAACAGTGGTGCAAAACCTTTATGAGAACTAAATAGAGTAGAATAGCAGTATGGAATGTGATGGACTAGGGTATGAACTCAACTTTCTTGGCCTATCAAGTCAAATTCAAAACCATAAGGAAATGAGACATCATAATAATAAATTGTTTTCGACTGTAAGATTCAGGATGTAATTCATAATAATATACTCTTACCTCCAATAAAACTGGGTGCAGTTTTGTTCCACATGAGGTGAATATACATAAACTGATTTTCCAAGAGTACATTATGCAATGAGCTAATATCATACTCAACTTTTCTCCTTTTCAGCATAGAGGATACATATAACCGCTATCAGCAATTTTCTAGAGAAGGAAGGAATATGAATGACGATCAAAATAAAAACAATGTAAAGATCTTGATGTGGTTTTTCCAATACATAACATGCAGCCTACAGTTGCCCAGCTTTTGATCATATTTTTAGAAAGAATCAGTCTTTACATACTGTGACACTTTCCAGTTGCCAGCATCAAACAAAATGTTCTGTTGGCACTATGCAGAATGTCCTGTTTGTACAGTATGCAAAATACCAGAACAAATATATAATATCAAACTTTTGATAAATGTAGCTTACTAGGGTGTTTCTGGTACAGAACAAGGATGAAGCTTCTTCAGATTTGCAGTTGATGCTGAGCGAGATTGCATCCTGGTACACCCAGAATTCAGGATTTCCACCCACTTTTCTTTGCCACTTTTGATAAATGATTATAATTGCTTCAAACCAGCAGGTCTCCCCAGAGCAATGCTGACGAATCAGATGTCAATGAGCTGGAGAAGCTGGAAAATCTTCTGAGAAATGCTTTGAAGGATACGAGATCCAGGAAGGTACGACATTTTTTTCTTGAAATCTGAACAATAAGCCCACAAGGCCACAAACAGGACCCTTGATTAATTTTCATAAAACTAACCAAAACTGTTTTCTACTTCTATCTTTGTGCCTTATTCAAGTTGAGATTAGTCCAAACTGTGGTGCCTTTGGGTAGCTAGTTCAGCATCTCACAGCTTTGGCGTACCTTCAGTTTGGTTAATGACAGCCCAATAATAAGGGAGTGCAGAATACCAAATTTCTTTGGATGCTGCTAGCTTTTGTTGTTTTCTTTGGATGTTGCTAGCTTCTGTCTTTGGACTTCGTGTAAATGCTGCTTTGCCTGGAAGTGGCACTGGAATGGGCAAGCACTGTTAGACAAGCTGTACTCTGTTTTCTTTACTTAATTGATCTTCAGTAAGGGCTTGCCCCTCCTGTTTTTCTAAAAAAAAGTTAGGAACCAGCGAAAGAGCATATATATCTTACCTAGCTTTCAGTGATACTTCTGCTATGAATGAGACAACATTTGGATTATATATGCTGCTTTACTGGATTAGCTCTAACAACGGGCTATCCGTGAGCCTTGTGTTGTAATCAGTCTCTCTGTAGCCTGCAGTCTGAAATGATCAGTCAGCTAAATTACTATTTAATACTGGCAAATGCAATCCAGTGCTATGCTAATTCCTACTTTGGTATGGTGATCAGATGCAGATGCTGGCGAAACAAAACAGTGGAGCGAGTACAAGCGGCCTGAAAAGCGAGGGCGCTACAAGTCAGGAGCAAGGAACGGCGTGAGCACAGATCTGTCCAGATGATGAGTGAATGTGGGCGTGGGCCTGCACCGTGCACCTACCTGGGATTGCTCCCTCTTACTGATCGATCGATGCTCGTACTGATTGTGGTCTTGTGGGTTGCGAGACTCTGCATTGTTGCCTTGTGTTAGCTTGGGCCTGCCAACCTGCAGTGCCCCTGGAGGCGAGTGTAGTTTGATGCTCCCCTTGTGTGTTGTGATATGCAGCCTACCTTGTAATGGCCAAAGTTTGGTGCTGCAAGCCTGCAACAACTGATCAGCTTGCATTTCGTGCTTGACAGTATATACAGTAGCGAGTTACTGCATTTGAGTTACTATACAATACGCCTTCTCAGATTAAAAAACTGGGCTACGTAGTTCCATCGAGCAAAATGATGGAATTGCAGAGGTGCTAGTTAAATAATACTCTATCCTAAAATATAAGTCATTCTAATTTTTTTGAAAGTCAAAGTATCTCAAATTTAACTAAATTTGTATATAATATAAAATGGTACCATTTGTAATATGATACTAAATAAATATCATTAGATTCTTTATTAATTAGATTATATTTTCGTACTATACCTATTTGATGTCATAAATTTTAGTAATTGTTTCTATAATTTTGATCAAACTTGATATGCTTATGACTTATAATTCGGAATGGAGTGAGTAGTTCTCGGTGTTTACGTATGCTGTCATCGTATAACTGGAATTGTTCCTAGGTTTGTGAATTGTGATTCCTTGACGTGGTACTAGTACATTATGCGCGCCATCGCGCGCGCCGGGAATTAAAGAGGAAATCAAATGGTATAGGTAAGCATAGCAAGTACTGGTAAATGCAGCGCAAAGCTACAAATTGTACTTATATTACATGGATGGATGCCATGAAGCCGGAATCTTTCGAGTTGGAAGGCTAGGGTAGTGTTACTGACACATTACAATAGCTCACGCCATATGTCCAGTGACAGGTTATAGCCTGGCATAGACTCTGGTACAGCGCAGTTAGTAGCAGGTAGGATTCGTAGGTTTATAAGATTAGATAGTGGGATCCTAGACTATACAAGAATGTTGACGACGAGGTTCAAAAGCACACAGATTGCGTGCCGGTATAGTAACCTAGGCAGCCAAGTTGTGAACCGGCGTTGTTGAGATCATTGTACATTGTGTTGAAGATGAGCTTGGTTGTACGCGTTGTGACTGCCATGCACAAGGCGATGCACCAAGTGGTTTCACAAGCTGTACAAAACATCAGATAGTTTGAGGTGATAATCGCAACGTTGAAGAAGGTGATTTTAAAAAACTATGGCAGTATGTATCTAAAAACCTGTATCATTTTTTCTGACTGCTTGATGATGATTTGCGTCCACCAGACTTGGCATATGGTTTAGTGTCCTGAGCTTTTGGCCTGCAAGCAGAGCATACTTATTATTGTTTAGAAGTTGCACAGAAGGATTATATGGTCATGTTCTAACCTATTGCCTGAAACAGTCTTGCAAAAAATGTGAATCTCCGATTGATAGTTAGTGTTTAATACCTTTTTGCTCTGTTGTCTAGGTGGTCTTCTGGATGATGTTCCTGTGTACCTTTATCGTGTCCGTTGATCTGGACGTCTATGTTAAGTTCCTGAGAGGTCTCATGAGCAGTTTCAGTGAAGGTTGTTTGATCCTATAGGAAAAGTATGTGATCGACAGAGGTTGCTGAGCATAGTTAACAGGAAGTTTGTATTCACATTTGTTATGTGTGGGAATGCAGGTCTAGCATCAGTATGTGTGTTGTAGAGTTTAGGGGGGGGGGAAAGATATGATTTGTGGGTAGAAAGAAGACAAACCTCCTCATGAGTAGATTGGTCCTCAAACAGCTTCCTCTTTGCAGGTTTCTTTTCAACATGGGTCGACGACTTTGCGGGGCTGGGAAATATAGTATCAGAAATTGTGAATCGGCAAGTAATGTTTGATTAACTAATCAGCGGTAAGCGTGAGCTGTAGTACTTTAAATATAGCAGGAATGTATAATATTCAAAGGTAGCACTGCATAACAGACCAATAGAGAACAGTGGGGCAGTGATATAAGATCATCTGAAGCAATACTAACTGTGGTGATGAAATAAACATAACCACACAATACTACTACTTTCATGTGACCAGGAGAAAAGTACGGTTGTATGTACAAGGATTTAAATTTATTAATGCCCATCGACCTGATGGTTTCATGTCGTGCTATTGATGATTCAGATGACAATCTTACACTACAAAGGTGAGTAGTTTACAGATGTCCCAGCAGTAAGGGGAAACTGTAGTAATCTAATTTGTAGCGACTTATTGAGTGTAATAGGAAGATAGCAAGAACAATTTGTTTTCATACATTTTGAGTATGCTAATTTTGGCAGTATAGCGTAAAATAGGTAACTCATGGGAAGAAAACAGCACACAGTTAGATATTTCTGACAATGAAAGTGGCAAAGTAATTAGTAATTGAGTTAGGAAATGCCAAGGGATGACCATTGTGACAGTAAGGCTGACACAAGAAAGAGGTCCAGATGTCTTGGTTGAATTTCACAAAACTTTTAAAGGTATGAATACTAATTCTCAGAGATACCATATGTCAACCAGCCTTCACAGGGTCAGATGAAACCATGTTCTGGACTATATAAACCATCTACCATTCAAAAGCTATCTTGTGCAGCCATTGTTAAACAGCGGGCAAGTTTAGAAACGGGTCTAAAAGTGCAGCAAAGCATAGAGATACTATATGTTAAGCATCCCTTAGACCAAACCATTTGTTTGATGGTATTATATGAACCACTTACCATTAAAGCGAATCTGTAGGGGCACTGTTAGATAGTTGGCAGATTTAGGTATAGACTTAACAGCGCGACAGGAACCTGGATGAGCTAGCAAATTGTATGTACACAGTTTGTGATATGAGATACATACTCAGCAATATTAGATGAAGGAGGGGTATGAGCAGTTTCAGGTTCCAGTGAGACCTGCACAGTGACGGGAATCAGCAGACATCATAGCGTCTGTAAATGATAGGCTCAGCTTCGAACAGTAAGCTTTAGTAGTTAAAGTAATTAGGGCGTACAATGTCCTTATATGCGTTAAGGAGATCACCTTGGTAGATGAGGTGTGATCATCTAAATTTTTAGCTGTGGACGCTATAGTTTGTCCAGCAGGTGGTAAAGTAGCTGGTTTTATTGGAGTAGGAGACTCGGCAGGTGGTGCATCTATCATCAAGGATGATGTGTTGGCTGTACTGGGCACAGTGGTTGTACCTGGTATGACCATCAAGGGTTTTGTTTGAGGAGGAACCTTGTTGGATCCTTCAATTGCTAGTGATCTTGGAGTGAATAGCCGTTTCTGGAAATCTTCCATAACACACTTGACCTGGTATTCTCTTGTCTGCTTTGAATAGTAATACTCACTTGTTAGGCCTACAACAAATGTATACTTGTTTCCGACAATAGCTGTTAGCCCAGGAGGTGTGGCACTCATTCTATCAGGAAGGTGAAAGAGAGACTCGCAGCTTTTCTTAATGATCTGCTGAGCAATACTGTCAAAGCAGAAGAACCGACCTTATGCAGTTTCATCTCTTGAAGCAAAGGTTAATTTGTATCTGTGAAATGGGTAATGAAAATGAATGGTGAAGAGTGTCATTGAATCTTAGGACTAAATAGCAGTGTGGTGTGTATGAAGAGGTAAGAAAGTAACTGTACCTTGGCATAAAATTTGAGGATCTGCAAGCAGCACACCAAGGCGCACCGCCGACCTGATCAGGACTTGATTTTTTGCATCGTCGGCAGCCTAGATACCACCATGAATCGTCATCTGGTACAACCGTAATTGTGACTGTGCAGTGAAGGCCTATTTCCTGTGGAAACAAACAGGCCAAAATTAGATATATTTTAGGATGCATTGTTTTGTATCAGTAATCGAACACTGAATGGTTTATAGGACATACAGGGAAGTCATACGGATCAAGTGCATTTAGCTCATTAAGCGACTTGTGCTCTATGACAATTTGTTCGTCCTCTTGTAGGTGCGTTGGTGATGAAGGAGGCAAATCTATTAGGAAGTGCTGATCCTAAAACCTAGAAGTTCAGAAGCGTGTTAATAACTAAATCTTTGTACAATATATAATGAAGGATGGAAATGACCGTGTAGAAGCACGACACTCACTTGTTATAATATGGCTGGGCCTCTGGTATGGGAGGATTTAGATACCAGTGGCAGGCGTTGCTTCCAGTCACATGTGATACCCCTGTAATATTTGTATGTGTTAGCTATGTGTCTCAACAGGGATGAACCGTTACCAAATGATCTTTAGACGCCCAGGAAATATACTCTGGAACTCTTTGGGGATGCAACCCACAAATAAGCAGACAACTGCCCTTGGAATACTGCTGTTGTAGATCGAATCAAGGCTGAATGCTGTTGTTCGCGATCCCCATAATGTGACCCTAAGCTCTTCTTCTCTAGAAATTGATGAACATAAAACAAAGAACATGGATGTAAGGGTGCGAAAGGTAAAGGTGAATGTGCAGTATGATCACAGAGGACTTACTCTAAGTCTCTAATAATTATGTCCCAGGTTAGAGTCGACGATGTCTGTCCTGGTAAACGTGTTGGGATTGGTGGCTGCACTCTTACGAGAACACCAATAACATCTGTGCATAGTATATAGAACCTTAAGAACCGGCGTATTTAGGGTAGATTGTCTGATCTATAAAGGAGCTTACCAATAAAATTTGGGTGCTCTCTTACATGTTGATGTATTTCACTGAAAGGTACAAGCGTATAAACAAACTCTGGGAACATGTCTGAGGGGATATCCTCCACTATGATTTTAGTGTAGCAAGTGAATTCAATCATGTTATTTCCATGAACAGGCATGTAGGAATACTTAGCATTTTTAACCCTGAACCTGCTGATGGTGTACACCTTGCCAGCTTCTATGAGAGGGCTTTTGTCCTGCACCTCATCTCTTGGAATTTCAGCATACATAACACCTCCCTGCAACGATTTTGTAGACCAAAAGGTGGATTACATGTAGCGAATGGAAATTTAGGTACATAAACCTTTGAAGTGACTAAGCCTATATGCAATTACATTGTATTAAAAATGTACACATAGATAGAAAATGTTAGAAATTCACACCTCTTTATCAGTGAGGATGAGGTCAACATGTAGGATAGGGCCATTCTCATTCCTGCCAGTGAAATTCCACTTTCTGCTAACTCAAACACATACAGAAGCCTGGATGTCTCTTGGCTTTAGATTTGTTAAGAGTGTGGGGGTAGGTGTACGAGCCATATTATGCACCTGTAAAACCAGGAAGAAGATGAATCTCTGACATGAGAAAATTGTGAGACTGTGAGGAAGACATTAAGTTAATAAGGCGCAAATAAATGTGTAAGTAAGTACATTAATTATGTATGCACAGCAAAGAAGCCTACCCTGCATAAGTAGCAGATGAGACAAATGTAGAGGAAGACATGTTCACATACATAAACAATCAACCAGTATATCAACATATAATACAATCAGTAAGTACTTCAAATGATCTGTGATATGCTTGGGCCGGTATATGGGATAGAAGCAAGGATTTCGTTGTACACAATATTCTTGGTTTCATCTGTAGAATTTCCATTTTCGTCCTCTATCAGAATTTTGAGCCCTTTTTTTGAACTCACACGTGAAAGAGCCATATAGAGTTGGCCATGTGTGAAAACTGGCTTTTTAAGATACACACCGACGTAAGAAAGTGGCTGTCCTTGGCTCTTGTTAATGGTCATAGCATAACATACTTTAATTGGGAACTAGCGTCTATGGAGAACAAATAGCCATTTTGTATTTTTTAGTGTTAGACAAACGCGAGGGACGAGGACGGTCTGACCAGCGTGGGTACCCATCATAATTCGTGCCTCAATAATCATGTCTCCAAGAGTAGTGATAATCAGCCGTGTACCATTGCAAAGGCCATCAGATTGGCTTAGATTCCGTAGCAGCATTATAGGGACACCCACTTTAAGAATGAGTCAGTGTCGAGGGAAATTGTTTCCATTGAGAGAGTTTAGGAATTCAACAGGATACAAGAGATCATATGCATCATGAGTGCCTGGAGGCTTTCCTGTTTTGTCATAGCTCAAATATTCCTTTTGCTCATAGGGGAGGAGCAAAACTACATGTGCGTTCAACGTTTCGGCCGAATCATTGGTAGGAGTTAAGATGGCTCGGTCCCTAAGGTAAGAGGAATCAGAGTAGTTTTTCTACAAATCTGGATAGATTGTATGAACTATGCAGTTGATGTTATCCTCTTTAGGCATCAACAGCAAATCATGGGGTATTTTGATCCATGCAGCTTCAGTGTCTCCTTCTTTTGCAAAAGAACTAACTCTACCATCTCCAACATCTAAAATCCAATGGCTAAAATCAGACAGCTCTTGATGTTCCTATGAATCCAAGCCTGAAGAAGATAACCTCATATTTTTAGTAAGGCTGAGAATAGTTACAGACGACCATAACCGAGAATTGACAATAACGACGTTAATAACCTGTGCTTGAGTCCCACCCTCAATGACAGACAGTATCTGCCTTAAATCACCACCAAGAACAACAACCTTGCCTCCAAATGGCAGGTGGGCTGCCTGAGAACAGTTTTGAGACTAGATATCCCAAAATGTTCTGTCGACAGCCTCAAAAGCTGCTCTATGAGTCATAAGGGCCTCATCCCAAATTACTAGCGATGTTATCTGAATCAACTCAGCTAACATGGTACCTCTCTTTATGTCACAGATAGAAGTTTCATCTAGGTCACAAGGTATCTTGAACCGAGAGTGGGCCGTGCGACCAGCAGGCAGCAACAGCGATGCGACCCCTGAAGACGCAACGGTAAGAACAATTTTGTTCTGTGATCTTAGATGGGTGACAACACAATTCCAAATGAACGTTTTGCCTGTACCACCGTATCCAGAGACAAAGAAGAAACTAGGTTCTTCATTTGTAACCCTATTGACTATAGAATTGAAGGCAGCAATCTGGTCATCATTGAGTGATGATAGTAAGTCTGATTGATCAGATGAACAAGGAACGTTATACAATAATTCTTCTTCAACCAAATGGTTTGTGGAAGAAGAGGCAGAAGCATTTGTTCTATGCGAAAGATTGAAATTGCGTATACTGTTACCACTTTTAGCAAATAAAGTAGTTAGATTATCAAGCAAGTGATTCCTAATGTCATTGTCTGCCATTTGGTAGTTTTGGTTACCGATCATGTCTCTGAACTGGTATTGAATGTCATCAGCTAGGAGCCTCCAAACCTTCTCAAAGAAGGCATACTCATCTCCAACCTCACAAAAGAGAAGCATGGTAACAAAAAGGTTTCTTAGCAGTTTAGAGGTTGCCCAAGCAGCAGCTTCATCAAAGGCACCATACCACTCCTGGTCATCACCAAGAAGACCACGGGCCCTGCATGCACTCTTGAAAGTAGGATGGCAAATACCCTGGAAGGATTGAAGGTCTTCATAACCTGTGGCTCCTCTGACCACTAACAATAACATTCTTAGGAAGTACCGTTCACCAGCTGAAGGATGAACATAGCGGATACGACCTATTTTTCCGATGTTCTGACACCGCTATTGCCATGTTCTAGAGGTTTCCTCCCATCTCCATTTAGAAGGAAAGTCACAGTAAGTTAACTCCCTGCTCTGAGAATGGGTTTGATTAGCAACAAACCACTGCGTGAGCATTGTCCTGCGTAGGAATTCCTATGAGAGGACACGGGACATTGGCTTTCGCACGATATGTAATGAAATTTTCATTGGGTAGATGAACAGGCAACCTTTCTACAGATGGATAGTGCCTATGGATATCATAGCCAAAGACTCTCCAACATGCATCTTGCTCACATATATAGCAGCAATCTAAATATTCCTTAACCTCATTAATAGTTTGACTCTCTTGATCATAGGGAGGGTCTACACCGTTTCTAACTCTTTGGAGGTAGACCTTGCTACAATCCGGTCCCTTAGTCACATATTTGAAGAGGTATTTAACAAAGATGCTCTTGTTACACCACTCTACATTAATGTGAGCCTGGTACTTCTTGAGCAAGGACAAATTATATGGCACAATCCACAAATTATCCAGCCTCTTTCCTCCTTTGTGTACAAACAGATCATTGTTTCTTCTTCTGTACATTGCAAATCCATTTTCATTGACCAAAGTTTCATCTTGGTAAGGCTTGGGAAATCTTTTGGAACACTTGTTTTTTTTCATGCAAGGACAATTCATATTGGACCTCCCACAAGGACCGTGTACCATGTGTTCTGCTACAAGAGCATATGCCAGTGGATCTTCCTTTGGATTTGGTATCTCAGCGGTAACAACCGAATTTACATACGATGAAGTTGGTTGTGAAGTGTCGGCAGATAGCCAAAGAATGATGTGGGCGTGTGGCAGACCACGTTTTTGGAACTCAACTGTATGAAGAACTGCAGCATACATTGAAGTGTGCGAGTGTGAGATAGCGACATAGATCACGGAAAACACAATGTGTGTAACACCCCGATGTTACGCAAGCATTTAGGCACTACAAATCATGAACATAATACATCATCAAGCATCATAATCATACATGCCTAATCATGTTAAATAATAACTAAAACAATGCTTTGAAACATATGAAACATGCTCATGAAACATGTATGTTGCATTACTGTTTAAATGAACCTGGGTCGTGTTTGTGCTTGTAATGATGTTTAACACGATTGTTTGGGAGTACAAATGACTTAGAAATGTTTCACATGCATTTTGGAGCAAGGTTGGTATTCAAATTTTCCCAAATTTTGCTTTTAAAAATATTATTAAAAAAATGGTCAAAATACCCTTTATTTAGCTTTTAACTTCCATCTCAAAATCTGTTTGGATTTAGACCTTGCACCTTTTGACAAAGTTGTAGAGCTTAAATTTCTAAACAACTTTTATTTTGGGTCCAACTTTTGAAACTACTTTGAAAAGGTTCAAAAATTTCATTTGAATGAATTTGGAGAAGAAATAAAAAGGAAAATCACATTTTTCACCTTCTCGGCCCACCGTCTCCGTGCCCGCCGTCCGCTCGCCCGCACCCGCGCTCCGACCACGCTAGGGCACGCGAGCCATGTGGCGGCCATGCGTCGGCGAGCTCGCCGCGCGGCATCACCGGCCTGCCCCGTCCCTACCGGCCACGCTGCCTTCAAGGCCCGACCAGCCGCACCCTGGCGCCGCACTCCAACCCTCCTGCCTCCCTCGCTGTCTCTCGCGCGCCTGCAACGCAGCAGCAACCGTAGCCGCGTAGCTCCGCCACGCTCCCTCGCTGGAGTTGGCTCGCCCGGCCACCCCAGCTCACCGTTGGCTGCTCCATCTCGCCAGCAGCTCCGCCTCCACCTCGCGCACCCCGTGCTCGCCTCGGTAAGCCATGGGAAGCTTCCCTTCCTCGGGAATCCCTTGCCAGAGTGAGCTCCTCCTCGCCGGAGCTTGGCTCCACGCGGACAGCCCCGCTCCGCTTCCTCTCCCTCCTTCCTTTCTCGCGCTTCAGGTCCACCGTGACCTCGCCTTGCTCATGCGCACCTCACCGGGCCTCGCCGTGGCTGGAGTCGGCGTACCGCCGACGAGCCGTGCCACCACGCCGCCATGGCCGCCGACCAGCTCGCTCTCGAGCTCCTCCGGCCCTGCCGCTTGCACTGCCGTGTCCGCCTTGGCACGGTGGTCACGATGGTGGTGATCTCGTCGTCGGCCACCTTGCCGGCGGCGAGTTTGCGCCGGTCAGCGCCGCCTGCCCTGCAGCGCGTGGCTGGCAGGTGGGGCCGGCTGACCCGTGGGGGCCCGTTCGTCAGTGCCTCAGGCGTAGACCTGGGTGCACTGCACCGGGTGCACCCAGCGTTTTCATCGGCTGGTTTTTTTTGTTAAAAGGATTTAGGAAATGATTTTCCAGAAAATGTTAAATGTTTCTAAAAATTCATAACTTGCTCAAAATAGCTCCAAATTTGTTGAAATAAGTTTTGCTAGGTTTCTTGTGACTAGATCTATCTGTTAAAAATATTGCATGTCAAATTTGTGATACTTTTCTGTGTAGCTTTATTTAAATTGAATAAATGTTGATTTCTTAGAAAATGTCTAGTAAATAGAATAATTATAAAAAAATATGGTTCCAATTTTGTTAAACTCCTTTAGTGATGTACTTTGTAGGAAAAATATATGTCATGCATGTTCTGTAGAGAAATATTGATGTGTAGTTCAAGTGCCTTTAATTGATGATTTTGTTATTTTGATAAAGAGCAAAAAATTGTATAAAACATGTGTATGATATTTTTTGTGCAGTGATTGTTTACTGTGTAAAACATAGGAAAATATTAAATCTGTTGTTTGATACTTTTCATAATACAAAGTATTTTCATGCTCACATTTATGCCATAGCTTGTCATTTTTGTGTACGCTATTTTACTTATCCAAATGCCATGAAAAGTTTATGGTAGTCTACTTAGAGTAGTACTATGCTACTGTAATTTTCTTAGATTTTTATGAGCACCAGAAATATATGTTGCTGTTGTAGCCCTAGTTTAAAATGAAATAAAATAATCTTCTTTAATGCATGTTTAGTTAATAATGTTTGCTTTGGTGTATCTTTGAAGCATCTTAGCTTGCTGTGGTGACTTGGCATGTTAGTACAGTGGTTGTAGTAGTAGTATAGTAGTACATATTCTTGGATGATGTTGGCTACCTTGTAGGAGAGCTTTACTTCTACTATGTCCAATAAAGTTAAACATGTTCATCTACATTCCATGCATCATGATCATTACATGTCATCTCTCCGATGCACCTATGCATGAGCACTTATGCATCTGCATCATACAGGATTGTAGGAGGAGTTGCTAGTAGCAGTTTAGGAAGAGCAGACCGGGACAGATCCATAAGAAATCCAGGCACAGGAGGTGCCAGAGGAAGAGGAGCAAGGAGAGGACTTGCCCGAGTGCGTGGATCATCAACCTAGTTCGTTCGAACGAGGCAAGCCCCAGAGCATTCTAAGTCTCCTATTTTATAAAAGCAATTCTTTCTATATATGAGTTTATATATTGTTGCATTAAGTTGTAGGAGTTGATTGAAACCGTTGATGCATTTATTACTATCCTTGCCTACCTTATTACCTTTTTACCCTGTTAGGTCGGGATCGAATAACTGCTTAGCCTTGCTTAGACCGGTAGCGATCGGTGATTTTCGGTCACCTACATTTATAGGTGGTTACTGGAAGAATTTAGCTATGGAAAGAATGATATCCTGGAATTAACCATATGTGATGAATAATTGGAGACCGGACAGAAAAGTTGGAGGCAACCAGACAGAGTTCTGGGGTGCTGTTAGTTTTCCGTCTGTGTCGATTAAAGACCGATCGTTGCTCGTCCCTCTTGTCATGTTGAACGCATGCCTCACATTTAGCTGGCCAAATAAAGTACCTTTCGACCGCGAAGCTAGTGACACTATTTGAGCCAGGATAAACTTGGATTGGCAGACTGGTGCTGAAGGGGGTATGATGGGAACGCGAAGAGTGAGCCCAAGGTGCGTCCTGGCTGTCGGGCGGTCCCTGGGTAGTGCGGTCCATGACTGTTATCCCACGGCTACTTGGAAAGTGTCATTGGTGATCTGTAGCTCACTTGATCGGTGAGTGTGGTTTGTGTGAGGAATAAATCACCAGCTAGTTAGGAATCGATTCGAATCGCCATCACTCCTAGATAGTGAGCACTTGACTCAAGCTACATCATCGTAGTAATTATGATGGAACATTGATGGCTATCTAGATGGTATGGGATATGCTAAATCTAAGTTGGTAACTGGATGTTATTGGTTAATCAAGTGATTGCTATAGTCTAGGTGCTTACCTTGATGGATAAGTCATAATAAAGATGATGCAAAGTACTTAAAATGGTTTCTTCATGATAGCTTATGCTTTTCGCAAACGAGTTAGCTAGCCCACTAAAGAAAGCCTTGCATAATCCTTGGTGTCGCTTTATTTTGGTTTAAGATGGGTAAGTCTAGCTGAGTACCTTCTCGTACACAGGGCGTTGTTCCCATTATTGTTGCAGATGGTCAAATGTACTACGGCTATTGCATTAACTGTCTGTACCCGGCGATGGGCGACAACTAGGACCAAGGGAAATGGTCACTCCGTATCTCTCATCTGATGCTTTTGTTGGAGATGACTACCTACTGGCACTATATCTGAATCAAAAGTGTGTGTGTGGCTTAAAAACTATTTGCTTCCGCTATTTCAGTTTGAACTTGGGTTGTAATAACTTTATGTTCTAAACTCTGATGTATCCAACTGTCATTGCAAATTTTATGTAACATGTGACGGTAATTGCTAAACTTGTACGATCTTGGTTTGTATGTCGATTGGTTTGAAATCCTTCGTGGTTTCATGGACTACCGGGTTATACGGGCTTAAGTTTGTCAAATTATCTGCTTCGGTGGAAGATTTCCTTACTTAATCCTGTATAATTGGTCGGTTCTGTTACAATGTGCATGTGAACACATGAGATCAATAAGAAAGAACAGACTGTAACAGGCAGTGCAGAGGACTAGTAGGATGGATTTACAAATGAACGAACATATGCAAATAGTAATTTGGAAGAAGAGAGGTCAATTTGGGATGGCTGCAAAAACAGTCTAAAGGATGAGCAGGGACACAGTAGGAAAGAATAGGGCTGATATTAGTACCTGCACTACATGGACCAAAGGCTCCTCCACTCTTGATATCATGCAGTAGATCTTCAAGCTTCATATTAAAAATTCTAACAATGATGTCTGCTCTGTCACTAGGCCTCTATCCTGGTTCAATGATACCCTCAGCTATTTTAGGCCACTTGGCGTTGCATGTGAATGTGACAAAGAAATCAGGTGGACCATGAACCCTGCATATTGCAATGACATCATGATAGTTCTGAATCATGTAACGCCGACCTCCCATGAACGAGGATGGTAAAACTATCATTTTCCCCATCTGGCTATCGTCCACACAGCCACGGTCTATAGCATCAGATATACCCTGAATATTGTCAACTCGAAGATCACTTTGATTATCCAGAATGTACCATAACCTTGTTTCATCTATAGCTGCTCTAGCATCAATTTTGGCCTGACTCGATAGAAGACCATAACAAAGATATGGATTTGGCTGATTCTGTCTATAATGGAAATTGTAATAGAAGTAGTCCCGCATAGTAACCTTTGTGCGAGTGTTTTTGTTAGCTGGCATAGCACCATTATACAGAACACCAATCTGGTATCCACGCTCACCATATGGGAATAACAAAGGATACTGTAACGGCATATAGGCAGGGTGCAAACAAGATATTTGCTGCAGTTCTCCAGAGCGTGTTTGAATGACTATATCACGCTGGAAAGTATCAAGAGAAAAGTCCCCGACCATAAGCATAGCAAGTTGATCAGTAGTCGGTAGACTGTACTGAACGGGATCTCCTTCTTTAGCTCCTATAATCCTCACAATGAAATCTTCGGTCTGCCCATCCTAAAGTCTATCCCGTGCCATCCTAAATTTTTTAGCAAAGGGATTATGCTGGTCAAGCATATCTATGAGGCTCTGAGTAATATCAGGATCCAAATTGTGCTCAGATGTGTCAGCAGGTGCTAGAGCGCGCATTTTGTTATCGACCTCGTTAACTGTGTCATAAATATAGAGCTGCAAAAATTTAGGAGGGCTTCCATCTGGTGGCAAGAGAGACCCAATCCTATGGTGCACCTGTCCACTAATTATGTAAATCGGAGGGCCACGGCCATTGTTAAGCGAGCGATCAACGTTAGCCCCCATAGACGTGAAGGCAAAAAGGCAATTGTATTGCCTAATATTCTTTAGGAATTTGTTGGAGCGAGAACCTCCATGAAACGTAGCTAGCGCAGGCAAAGGATCAGGACGAGGCTGGAAAGGTGGGATGACAACTTTCCCACTCCGACAACAGTTGTTATAAACAATATTGTTATCACGGCGCGAAGACTCAGATTTGGCTCTCTCACCATACCAGAACACAGCATCACAATGACGGCATTGATAATCCGGTGGGCCATAGTATGACCTATCTCGATAAGATGCTACAAATCAAGGTTTTAAAAACCGGCTGTTTAGAGACGATGAATACGAGGGATGAGCCTTGTAGGGAACGAAACAGGGATAGGACAGCATAACTGTTTTTGTTTCAGGAGCGTTTAAAATGTACCTTTGAGCGCATTAACATATTCATCATCGAAATGGCCACACTGAAGAGACGGTGTATAACTCTTTGAACGACCTGTGAGGCGGCTCGATTAAAGGAGTGGTAGACGTAGTGTTAACAAGATTGTATTTTGTTGAAATAAAAAGAAGAGAAAACAAATTTGTGGAAGCTGCGTGTCCTATTAGCTTGATATGAAACCGGTCATATACCTGTCCAGGCCAGGCGGTGTTGATCCAATAGCCTTTTTCATCTATGACGGGAGTCAGAAGGATCTAAGATGGGCGAAGGATGAAAAACAGGGCCACCTAAGAGAAGAGAGGCAGACCACACGTAACACTATGATCAGGTAAAAGGTTCGAGAACAGGGACCAAGCACAGCATGAAGGACACAGATGAACACTATACAATTTGTTGTACGGCGGCTCAGAAAACAGGCCAGACCTGAGGACGTTGAGGAGGCTAAACAGAATTGCCGCGCACAAGGATCAAGTTCGTCAATAAGGCAAACACCCCAAACATGATGACATAATAAAAGGTAAATTTCAGTAAACGAGCAACGCGTAGGTTATCATAGGAAGGTAACATCTGGATATAGAAGTTTGAAGCAAAAAATGTACACACATGATTGTTCGTTGTCAGCAAAGCATTGCGCCGCAGTGGCCATGTATGTCTACCGGCTGAGACTATACCAACCAAGAAGGAGCAGAAGGTATGTGGTGACAAAATATGTAAGAGAACAAAGACGGTAAAAAACCTAAATAATCCATAATTAAAGGTAGCGTTGTACACAGGCGTGGAAGGCACTTTTGTACAAGCGGCGAGAAAGTAAGTACAGCTAAAAAAGAAGGCAACAGCAATAGGGACAAAGAAACCTAAAGGTAATAATTTGGTGAAGCAATGTTCGAGGATAGAGGAAAATGACTGAAGAGGAAATGATACATATATGCTATTACGACTGATAGAGAAGGTACAGTTACAGAACTAACTGGGCACTGGAAGCAATTTGACATATAGTAACTGACAGACGGAGGAGTGTTCAGCAGATGGTGAAAATCAGAAAATACTTGAGAACCGGCAACAGTAGATGTAGGTGTAGGCCTGCAAGAGGTAGACGCAGGAAGCATGACCGCGCAACATACTGGACAGCAATGGAACGCAAGAAAACCCAGCATAAAAGAAACAGGCAGCAAGGGTAAAAAGAAGGCATACCTACCACGACCGATTAGCAGTTGTAGTCACCGCAAAAACCTAGAGGACAATAGGGTTTTTTTTTGGAAAATGGAACCAAATTGGGCAACAAAGGGAAAGGGAAAGATAGAATAAGGAGGCCTCGTCCGAAGAACGGCAAAGAATTAGCGTGGGCAAAGTTTGTGGGGCCGAACTAAAACCAAGGATGATCAAACAAAGGGTAGGAAACAGCTACTCGCCAGGCACAGTGGCATATAAAATGTGTGTATATGTATGCACGGAACTATACTTTATCATATATATGTATGTATGCACACAACCATATCTATTAGTAACGCTGTATAAATCCAGAAGCACAGGAACATGGATATCTAGGAGCGCCTTCGGCAAACAGTATAGCAACAGGGAAAAACATAAGCGTACAGGATGGATCGTAAAGCAAAATAACGTAGCTGGAATCATCGTGGACATACCCGATACAGCAGAGACGCAGCAGCGAAACGCAGCAAACAGGTTAGTAGATGCAAGAAGGGCAAAATACTAGAAAACAGTGAGCAAAACACGATCAGGCACTGAAGGAAACCATATGCACGTGTAGGCAATACGTGAATAGAAGAAAGAACAACCTCAAAATCTTATGGAACTTTGGTACAGCATGTACAAACAGCAAGAGGTGAGCTGATGAGGAGCAGTTGGACAACCTGGCACAGAGGAAATAACGTACAAAGGCTGTGAGAGCAGCAACGAATCATGATGTACGTAACACAATGATACGCATCAGGCGTGATTCTTAGACAAACAAAAAGTACAAAGAATGATGTAAAAGTACAGCGCAACAATGAGAAAGCACAGGCAATTATATCCATTAGACACACATGATAGACACCTACAGAAACACAGCACAAGAATAAGAAACAATGTACAGAACAGAAAGCATCAAGTCACCTTGGATATTTGCTAAGGCTGGAGCAGCACAAGGATGAAGAAGTAGAAGAGAAGGCGCACAATGTACCTGCAACACATGAACCAATATGAAGAGATCTGAAAATCCAAGGATACCGCATAAACGAACAGCACACATGTACGTTGAGACCCTTGCGCACAACACACATACCCTAAGCTCATCGAAAATAGACTGGTAAACAGGTGACAGCACGAAGCGAATCAGGAAAGCATGTAAGCAAAATCTAAGCACCCCGACAGTCGGCGCAGAGCGCAACGACGTACGCTGAGTGTAGGCTGTTTTTTTCATAAGCAGCAGACAACCATAAGGAGTCAGCAAATAGTGGATCTGAGGGCGGCAACAAAGGCAACAAAATTACCGAGAGTAAGAGGAAGGTAAGTCCTGTCCACAGCGCATCATCAAGAAGCACCTACATAGTGGATCCGGAGCAGCGGTGCAACTGCGGGGCCGCAACCTGGAAACAAATTCGAGTATTAGCACATACATCAGAGGTGAAATCAGTTTGGAAAACAAAAGGAATGCAAAAAGGAGTTAAAGAGTGGAGCACAGCGAACGCGCAAAGCACGGAGCGGAGCACAGAGAAGGCGATAAGCGCTGTGGAGACCACACCGTTATGAGTTGCAGGTCCCCAATCCTAACCAAATAGCAAAAGAGGAGAAGGAAATCAACGCGGGCGGAAGCCGGGTAAAGGAAGCAGGAGCAAGCAGGGCCAGGGCGCAGGCAGGGCGCACAGCGGCGTGGGGAGGGGGGTGGGGGGGCTGTAGCGCGCAAACCACAGTTGCAAGCAATACGCGTACAAGCACGGCAAGAACCACGGCGACGCAGCAGGCGCGGCCGAATGGGGCAATCCGTCCATTGTGGAGCCGGGCAGAACAGCGCGGCGACCCACACCGGCGCACGGAAACCCTAGGCGAGCTGAACAGACGGAGACCCCTTGAAAGAATGATGGCAAGGAAGCACGGAGGGCTTAGATCTGGCACAGTAGGATGGCGCAGGACGAGGACGGGCCACCCCACAGAAGCGCAAAAGCACGGAAAAGAGAAGGGCATGGCAAATCAAAGAGGAGAAAAGGAGCGTGAGGTAACACTGGTAAACGGAGGAGCACGGGACCCAGGGAGGCGGGAACGATGGCGACGGCGGCGAGCAGGGAGTGGGCGAGGACGGCCGAAGCGCGGAAAGGGAGACGGCGACTGGAAAGGGCTAAGGCGGCGTCGCAGTGTGAGAGGGACTAGAAAGGCTGAATGTAGGTCAACGGGAGAGGCGACGGCGGCACAGGAGGTGGGACGAGCATCAGCCGCTAAAACGACGATCGAATGGGTGAAAGTAAGTCTGGTAGCGTGGCCACCCTGAGGAGCGGCCAAACCTCGCTGCTTTGATAAGAAGAAATGAGATTTGTGTGTTGATGTCTGTCTACCCATGCCACTTTGCTCTTGTTTTTTATATCCGTTGGTCATGTTCTATGCATGACTGGACATATCCTGGTTTTGTGACAATTTACACGATCATAACTAAAAACAATGGATACAAAACGGATGCATTTTCTCGTGGATAGGGCTGGATATCGAGCCAGCTGGGCTCGACTCGACTCGGTCTAGCTCGAGCTGGCTCGTTAGGCTAACGAGCCAGCTTGGCTCGGCTCGTTAATATTATGAACTAGAAGGGCAGCTCGGCTCGGCCCGTTACCGAGCTCGAGCTGGCTCGTTTAGCTCGCGAGCTACTACAAAAAAATAGGATATACATATTTATAATGTTTATGCTACACTAATTCCAGAAAGTGATGTCCACCATTATGCAACCATACATGATTAATATATATCAGGTTCATCAAAAGTATCAATTATGCAACATAGCTGGTCCATCCATGATCATGTAGTTTCAGCATACTAACTAGTTACTTGCCACCACAAACTGAGGAAAGTCCACAGATTCAATGTCAGCATCATCATCTTTTCCCTGGAAAACAATACATAAAATAAACATTTAAGTACCACAACAATTATAAAATTAAAATTCATATGAAACAACTGAAAATAAGGATTACATACCAATAGAATAAGTGTACACTTCTATGTTAGTATCATCATCTTCTGGATTTATGGTCGTGGGCTGATAGGCCTCAGCTTGTTTCAGCTCGTGAGCAGCTCGCGAGCTGGCTCGTTAAAATAGCGAGCTAGACTTCCAGCTCAACTCGTAAAAAAGTTAAAACGAGCCGAGTCGAGCCAAGCTGAGACGACCACGAGTCAAGTGAGTTGGTAAGCCGCGAGTATTTTGTCCAGCCCTACTTGTGGATAAACAATGGATCGTGGGAGAAGGACGGACACGATTGGGGGAGACCTCACTCACCTGCAAATTACATGCAACGAGGCCGCGCGGGCGGCGAACCGTCTGGAAGAAATCGATACCACAGCCGCGTCGTCAGGGAAGTGGCCCGGGCCGGCGGTGACGCGCCTGCACGCGCGCGGTATCATCATCATCCGGGGACCGAGACCGCGGCCACGTGATTTGTCCGGTCGGCGCCGGCGCCGCCGTAGCCGGCCACCAGCAGGTGCGTAGTGTGTACGCGAGCGGTACGGGCACGTGGCACAGGTGGATAGATATATGAAAGACGGGCGCGACCGTTGCGGGGCGACACCTAAGGGCACGTACAACGGACGCCAGGTTGCCGTCTGTAGAGATGTATATTTGCAAAAAAAACACCCCCTCCGGTGGCATTGAATGAAGCGAGAGAGGGAAGCGCGTGCTTCGAGGCTAACGCGACGGCAGAAGCGCCATTGTACGGGACATTGTCTCCCAGCGGCGCTTGGGGATCTACCTGCAGCCAAACTTGGCGCGGGTTCGTCTTGCTCCGCGCGCGCGAGTTCTTCTCCATTGCCCTGTCGATTCACAACAACAGCTCCTTCCCTCCCCAAATCTGCAGCGACCATGATGCAGCGGCGGCGCATGAGCAGATGGTCGATCTGACTACGGCTTCCTCCCCCAGCGAGTTCTATAGTCATCAATCTTCAGCCTGTTCGTTTGGCTGTGGCTTGTCGTAAACGATCGTAAATTTCCAACCAGAATAATATTTTTCTCTCACACAAACTAGCCAGCAGTACTTCTTCACGAACCAGCAACGATACGAACTAGCCAACCGAACAGGTTGCTTGTTGTTCTACTCCCTGTGAAGATCTCTGACGAAAAGAACTGTTCTGACGAGATATGAATTGTTATTTCCCTGTTAGTTCTAAGATCATTTTTTTGCTATGTCTCAAAACTAGAAAACTTCTTGTGATTCTTGGTGTTGAGTGGCAGAATATTTTTCTTTGTTCTTGCAACCGTTAGATTTGTGAAAAAATACTGATCATTGTTGTGTGCTCTGTGCCTGCCGTGCTGTTTAATGGACGAGCAAAGTCCCGTTTTCCTATAGAAAAACAAAAGAAGAAATACACCTAGAATATAATTATACATGTCCTATACAGGCAACAAGCATATGAACCATCCATCTCTCGATGCTATATTTGGTTTATGACGAGAAAGAAGACGTATGTTATATTTGATTTATTATTAAATATATTATATTACATTATATATATAATATATATGATTTACTTTGAAGGGTTTGTTTTGCACCAATTAACAAAACAATGGTATATAGGATTGATATTCATAAGTAATCGTGACAACATATAAGCATTAAACAGTTTATGGACAGCCAAATAAACAGTAGCTACATGTGAGTTGTACGAGCTATCTATTCAACCGTGGCCTCACGGCACGACACGGATGGACGCGATCGATGCTCCCGCCGCTCTCGCGAGTCGACACGTCCTTCTACTTGCAGTTGTACCCAAGCGGCGAGCGAAAGGTGCCGTGCCGGCGGCCGCCTCGGGTTCGCTCTTTCGTTCCAGGGGGTCTGAATTGTTCGATGTGCACATGACATGCACGAACGCACACAACTAAAGAGCACATTGTTGCACAAAAAATTCTGTCGTGCCGCTGGGACAAGCGAGATTTTTTTTTGTGCCATATAAGCTGGCTGACTTTGTGAGGCCTCCACTAATATTGCCCAGGCTATAACCTTGGCCTTTTTCAATTAGTGAACTAACAAGAAATACCTCTAGAACCATTTTTAGAGGCATTCTTTTTTATCCAACTACGGATAGAAAAACAAGACGCTCTAACATCGTTTTTGTAGCATCATCACCTTAATTTATCATAAAATTACAATTTAGTGAACCAACTTCACATAACCTAAACTTATCTTGATAATTAGTCACCATATATATCACAAGACTTCCAAGCCGTGAAGAAAGTGAAGTTTTGTTATATGGAATGAGCACAAACTTGTCGATTAATAACATCAAAGGACAATAAAGGTGTAGTTTTGTGATATTTAGTTTAAAATATGTAGTTTTACTACAATAATTTTTACAATCGTGTATTTTTATGATATTTACTCTATGTTGGAAACCGGAGAGTCAACACTTGCAGGGCCAAATCATTTCATCTTGACTTTTGAGTTACGATAATTACTATACTAATTTACGAGATTATGATAACTCCCTCATAAGTGATTTACTATAGCATTATGTTAAGTATCGTCTTGAATTATAGTAACTCATATATCGTAAATGTGTATTGTCATTATCGTAAATTGGTACAAATATTATCGTAAATCATGGTGGTAATAGAATAAGTTATTATGTGGCCAGCTGCAGAATAGCCTTACCATATATAATTAGCATTCAATTGCATGTGGTATATAATTAGCATTCAATGCAACTGGGTGAAAGGCTAAAAATGATAGTAAAGTCCATATAATTCACGCATGTGTTGTACCGTCGATCTACTAGTATGGTTCTAGTAGGTGCTATGTGTTATGCTATTCCAAGGAAACATGAGTGTATACATGCATACTCCTAGCCAGTATACCGTATAAACAATACACTCATCATTTCAAACACACACCTAGCTCTATGAATAAGCGCTTTCTCGTATCCATTTTGTTCCGAAACGAAGTATACATACACAAGTTCTGGTTCTATATATGACTCTGCTATTTGGTACCTAGGGTATTAAGTAAACCACACCTCCCTCCCACCCCAATCCAAGGCCGTGTAGCTGGCCACCAATCCACCCTCCCCGTGCAATACTCCGTGCAGCCACATGCCCTCCAAGAGAACATGACTGTGACATGTCGATATCCTTCCCCTGTGCGCTCGCTCTACGAAGTCTACTGTGCGATCTTCCTCCCTCGTATGCTCTCTAAAGTAACTTTGCAAGAATCAAAGGCTCTGATCAAGATCTAGCTGCTCGCGTCCGTGCGGCGGTAGCTTGCCGGTGAAGCTAGGTGGCCTGTGGGGGAGAAGGACGCTGCGGCAGCCCTTGGGGAGATGGACATTGGCTGGCCCCATAGGCATCTGCCATGTTCTGCACATCACCATTTAGCACCCGGGTTCGAAGCTTCAGGTTTGGTCCCTTCACTCACTACTATCTTTAGACTCGGATTGGGTCCCTTCAACAATGAGTTATCGCTTATTAGTATATAATTTTCTGAATGCTTGACCAATGACAATAGTAGTTTTGTAGACATGGATCGCAAAAGCATGGCATCCAGAAGGCTGCAATTTTAGGAAGGAGGTACTGGAAGGGAATAAGAAGAAGTCTAGAGATGCAGTCCAATCAGGAGTCCAAAGATTATTCTTTGATCGAGGCTAGTTGGGCTGCATATTTCTTCAATAGAAGTCAAAAGGAGGTATGCACATTCTTGACAAAAGAAAACACATGCAACGAGTCATACTCGAAAATTATTGAGCACAATCTCCATGGGAAATTTTTTAGCACAATCTCCATGAGATTCAGAAGTTTTTGGCTACAGCGCAAGTTTTATGGTTGAAGAATAAAGATAAGACATCTTTTATTACAGGAGAGAAGACTTTGTCAAGGCACACCAATCTTGTGAGAATAGATGTGGGCGTCTAGAAGTTCAATTCGAATTAGTCGCATGCAAGAGAAAGCTGATTATCAATTCCTACTCACCATCACACATTAGCTCAACCGCAACTCTTATGGAGGGAGCAAGCAAGCGATCTAGCAAGAAAGGAGTTTGAAAGATAAAAGGCAAAAGGGTTGAGAGTCAAGAAGGGAATGTTAGAACTGGTTATAGCTTGCATGAATTCATTGGGCTTTTATTAGAAGTGTTGCGATGAGTATACTAAAAAAAATTCCATTTCACACAAGAGATTTCAAAGCAGAATGAAGATTTTGAGCCCGGCTACTGGCATGCAATAGATGATATCAATTGAATATTAGGAGTTGTGCCTAATTGACGGAGAGTTACCTCCACTATTGTTATGGAATGCATGGATCAACGAAGGCTGAGATAACGTGTGGTGAGTGTTGATGCACATGGATTTAGTTGATTAAAGGCCATATTCACTGAGTATATAAGGTAAGAAGAATTGATATTCTATGGTAAAAATAATAATACAAGATGTGGTAAAGATTGAGGCAGAAGAGGTCACAATTAAGATTAGAGGGAAGAAGAGCTGTCAAAAATTAGAGAACAACGAATTTGAGCAATAAGATAACACTGTTTTGAAGGCGACTGATATTCATTGAGATATGTGATAAGCAATAACTATTACTAAAAGGAAGTGGAAGTGCAAAAAAAAATTCATCGTGTAAAAAGAATTTTATTCTTTGTAATGCATTTGAGGGTCAATACTGATGAAAAGTTAAATTAGTTTAGGGAGAAAGATCAGCTAGTATTTGTGTTCTTATGAACAAATTATTGTGTTTTAACAAGATTATGTAAGATAGGCGTAACTGAGACGAACATGTATTGTGGTTGCAAAAATGGGAATGGTAGAAGAGAAAGAATACACTTGTGATAGAAGATAGAAGGAAGCCTAAATATGAACAATTAATAATTGCACCTATCTTGCACAATCCTATTTATAAAAAAACATAAATACTTTCAATTTAACTTTTCATAAACATAAATACTAGCCAGCCGTTTGCCCCAATACAAACTATATTCACCCTCAAATGCATTGCAAGGAATAAAATTCTTTTTGCATGATTTTTGCTTCCACTCCCTTTGATAATAATTATTGCTTATTACAAATCTCAAAGAACATCAATCGCTGCTCAAATTCATTTGTTTTGCTAACATTTTCAACAACTCTTCTCATCTTACTTGTAACCTCTTCCCCTGCATTATTTTTTTCACGACACAATATCAATTATTCCTACCTTATATACTCGGTCTATATAGCCTTTAATTAACTAAAGTCATGTGGATCGACACTCATCACGGTTATATCAGCCTCCATTGACTCATTCCGTACCAATAGTGGTGGTAACTCTCCGACAACTAGGGATAACCCCTCATATTCAATTCAGCCCTTTTCCTTTTTAACAAAATTATTTCTGCCCATGAAATCATCCATTCCATGCCAGTAGTCGGTTCTAGTTTGAAACCTCATGTTTGAAATGAAACTTTTTTAGTCTAATACTCGTTGCAACACTTCAAAAAAACCCAATGAATTCATGCAAGCTATAATCAATTCTAACATTTCCCTTCTTGACTCTTGATCACCCCATTTGCCTTTTCTTTTTCACAGATTCTTTCTTACTAGATCACTTGCTTGCTCACTCTGTATCGAGTTGCAACTAAACTAATGTGTGAGTACGAAGTAGTGTTTGATGGTGAGTAGGAATTAATAATTGGCTTTCCCTTGCATGTGACTAATAAGAATTAAATTTCTTCAAGCCTGCATCTATTCTCGCAGGATTGGTGTGCCTTGACAAAATTTTCTCCCATGTAAAAAAGATATGTCTTACCTTTATTGTTTGACCACAAAACTCATGGCGCAACGAAGAGCTTCTAAATCCCATGAAGTTTGTGGCTCTATGCCTTGGCAAATTTTGAGTATGACTCATTGCTTGTGTTCTTTTGTCAAGAGTGTGCATGCCTCCTTTTGTCTTCTGTTGAAGATTATGCATACATCTAGCCCTTTAACCGCAAGTGCTAAATGATGATGTGCATAACATGGTGGAAACCTATGGGCTAGCCGATCTGCATGTCCCCAAACGTTGTCGTGACATCCTCCTCCCCCACCAGCCTCCTGGCCCCGGCTCCCCACCACTCCACTCAGACTTGGCAGGCTACTGCCACACGGACACGTGCAGCTACAGCTCAACCGGAGACTTTGATTCTAGCGAAGTTAGGGCATGTTTAGATTCCAAAAAATTTTGCGCAGTACCCGTCACA